>NC_053145.1:11742366-12056723 GCF_016808335.1 Panicum virgatum | reverse complement strand
CAGGTCCCTCCGTTGGCCATCTGCATAGCTCTTCTGTCTGCTCTGTGCAATCCTCAAATTTTCTCGCACAGCCTGAACCATCTGCTCTGCATCATCTATGATCTCAGGGCCAAAGAGCTGCTTCTCTCCAATCTGATCCCAATAGAGAGGAGTCCTGCACTTTCTGCCATACAATGCCTCGAAGGGGGACCTCTTCAAACTGGCCTGATAGCTGTTGTTATATGAGAACTCAGCATAAGACAGGCACTTATCCCAACTAGTACCGTACTGAATGGCACAAGCTCTCAGCATATCTTCCAACACTTGGTTGGTCCTCTCTGTCTGCCCATCTGTCTGAGGGTGATAAGCCGTACTGAAACACAGCTTCGTATCCAGCGAATCATGGAGCTGCTCCCAGAACCGAGAAGTGAACTGAGACCCTCTGTCAGATATGATCTTCTTGGGCACACCATGCAAGCAGACAATCCGAGAGATGTACAACTCTGCAAGTCTAGCACCGGAGTAAGTAGTGTTCACTGGAATGAAGTGAGAAACCTTCGTCAAACGATCCACTACTACCCATATAGAGTTGTACCCTTTCTGAGTACGAGGCAACCCAACAATGAAGTCCATAGTGATTTCCTCCCATTTCCACTCTGGAATCTTCAAAGGCTGTAACAGACCTGCTGGCCTCTAATGCTTAGCCTTGACACGCTGACAGGTGTCACAAATAGCCACGTACTCTGCCACTGAACGCTTCATCCCATACCACCAGAAACATTCCTTCAGATCATAATACATCTTCGTGCTGCCCGGATGAATAGAGTATGCTGTATCATGGGCCTCACTCAGAATCAACTTCCGGAGATCCTTCACATCTGGCACACAGATCCGGTTCTTGTACCACAAAGTACCCTGATCATCCTCTCTGAAATGAGGAGCCTTGCCCTTCTTGAGCAACTCACGGATCTCTTGCAGCTTCTCATCATCTTTCTGATGCTGCCTGATCTCTGCCTCTAGAGTCGGTACTGCCTCAAATGCTGTACTCGAAGTATGATGCAAGAAACCTAGACTCAACTGCTCGAACTCCTCGCATAACTCTGGAGGCATCTGGAAAGCCACGGCCATGTTGACATAACTTCTTCTGCTCAGAGCATCTGCTACAACATTGGCCTTGCCCAGATGATAGTGAATCTCCAGATCATAATCCTTGACCAACTCTAGCCATCTTCTCTGCCGCATGTTCAGCTCATTCTGCGTGAAAATGTACTTGAGGCTCTTGTGATCAGTGTAGATATCACACCGCTGCCCATACAAGTAATGCCTCCAAATCTTCAGAGCGTGCACAACTGCGGCTAACTCAAGATCATGAGTGGGATAATTCAGCTCATGCCGACGTAACTGCCGTGAAGCATAAGCAACCACTCTGCCCTCCTGCATCAGAACACACCCAAGACCATCCTTCGAAGCATCACAATACACCGTGAATCTCTTCGTCTGGTCTGGCAGAGTCAGGACTGGCGCCGTAGTCAACCTTTTCTTCAGCTCATCAAAGGCCCTCTGATGCTCATCAGTCCACACGAAAGCCACATTTTTCTCCAGCAAAGAAGTCAAAGGCTTCGCAGTCTTGGAGAAATTCTCAATGAACCTCCGATAATATCCAGCTAAGCCCAAGAAAGACCTGACTTCCTTTACTGTCTGCGGTGTCTCCCACTCGAGCACATCCTTCACCTTGCTCGGATCAATAGCAATGCCTCCCTGAGAGATAACATGACCGAGGAATGGAACCTCGTCAATCCAGAACTCGCACTTGCTGAACTTGGCATACAGCTGATGCTCCCTCAGTCTCTGCAATACGAGTCTCAGATGCTCCTCATGCTCTTCTTCTGTCTTGGAGAAGATCAGAATATCATCAATGAAAATCACCACAAAGACATCCAGATAATCCATGAAGACCATGTTCATCAGATGCATGAAGAAAGCCGGGGCATTAGTCAAGCCGAAGGACATGACCGTATACTCATATAGCCCATACTTGCAGGTGAATGCCGTCTTCGGAATATCCCCAGGACGGATCCTCAGCTGAAAATAACCCGAACGAAGATCAATCTTCGAGAATATACGAGCACCTCGAAGCAGATCGAAGAGATCCTCAATACGGGGCAGTGGATGCTTGTTCTTGATAGTGACTGCATTCAGCTCTCGATAATCCACACACATCCTCTTCGAGCCATCCTTCTTATCTACCAGCAATAATGGAAAAGCCCAAGGAGAGAAGCTGCGATGGATATAGCCCTTGGCTAGCAACTCATCAATAGTCTTCTTGACTTCTTCATGCTCTATAGGTGCCATACGGTAGGGCCGCTTTGCAATAGGAGCTGTGCCAGACAAGAGATCAATACAAAACTCAATGGCGCGTTCAGGCGGCATACCTGGCAAATCATCCGGAAAGACATCCGGGAATTCAGACACCACGCGAATACCGTCCGTGGGTCTAGCCTTCATCTGATGAAGAAATCCAGAAGGCTCCACTGCACTGATACCAACCTCTTGGCCACTGGAAGCTGATAGCAAGACTGTCCTCTGAGCACAATCTATCCGGACTCCCCACTTGGCCAGAGTCTCCATTCCCAGAATAACATCAATGCCCTTGGTGTCTAGAACCATCAGATCAGTACAGAACTCTACTCCCCTCAAGGAAACACTGACTCTCGGGCAGTAAGTGTGAGACCTCAACTGTCCTCCCGGTGAAGATACTAACAGGCACCTCTTTAATGTGCTAGTATGAATACCATGATGCTCGACAAAAGACTGAGTAATGAAGGAATGCGTAGCACCAGTATCGAAAAGCACTGTAGCTGGATATGAATTAACCATGAACGTACCAATAACCACGTTGGGAGCCTCAGCCGCTGACTCGGCCGTCACGTGGTTCACTCTGCCCTGAAGTGGAGCCCTGGGCTGAGCTGGGCGCCCCTGCTGTCCCGCCTGTGCCTTCCGGGGGCAAGTGTTGGTGTAGTGCCCCGGCTGGCCGCAGTGAAAACAGGTGCGAGGGGGGTCCCTGAGCCTGCTGTCCGGTAGGAGCTGCCGGACGTGGAGCCTGCGGTGCCGGTGGAGCAGCACGAGCCGGAGGTGCCGGTAACCTCTGGCCCTGCCCAGCCTGCTGCTGCTGTCGAGGCGGGTACTGCTGCGGTGGCCTCTGCTGGTACTGCTGAGGAGGCCGGTACTGAGGCTACTGGTATTGCTGAGGCTGCTGGAGGCGAGGACGAGTGTTGCTGCCAGAAGCAATGGGGACAATCTTCCTCTTCTTGTCCTCCATCTCCAAGTGCTTGCGCTCAGTGTTGAGCGCGCTGTCAACCAGATGGTTGAAGTCGTCGAAGCGGAGGTTGAGCAGCGCATACTGGAGGTAGTCCTCAAGGCCCTCCATGAAGTGCTCCTGCTTCTTGCGGTCATCCGCAACATCGGCAGGGGCGTAGCGAGCTAGCTGAAGAAAGCGATCACGATACTCCGTGACTGACATAGTTCCCTGAAGTGACAAAGACAGATAGATATCGAAAGATTAACTCAAGATTCATAAGGATAGAACAAGGGGCATTAGCTCAAAAGAAACCGCTGAATGATTATATCTAAGATTACCTGCTTCAGTGCAAGGAACTCCTTCTGCTTCATCTTCATAACGCCCGCGGGGACGTTGTGGCTGCGGAACCGCTCTCGGAACTGGAGCCAAGTAAGAGCCTCGCGGTCCTGAACTGGGTGGGACTCCCACCAGTCCAAAGCTGCCCCTCGCAGCTGTCCTGCTGCGTACAGAACTCTCTCCCGATCATCGCACTGGGCGATGTCCAGCTGACGCTCCACTGCACGGAGCCAGTCGTCAGCATGAAGAGGGTCGGACGTGTGAGAGAACATCGGCGGGTGACCCCTCAGGAACTCAGCACGCCTGTCGCGAGGCTGCGGTGGTGGAGGAGGCGGAGGCTGAGTGTGAGCCTGCTGAAGAGCCTGAACAATGTTGTTCAGGGTGGCCATCATCTGCATCTGGAGCTGGAAGTACTGCTCCGGAGTCAAAGGCGGAGGCATCGGGATCCCGGTCCCCTGGGTGTTCTGACCCTGGTTGTTCTGCCCCTGCTGGTCAGAACCACGCCTGGTGTTCACCATCTGATTTTGGACAAAAGATTTCACGAGTAAGGATATTGCAGGAATAAATTCAGATGGATATGATAACTCTTTGCGGAAAAAGACTCAGACATGATAAAGTAGACAGGATAGAGTGGACTGTTTTATCCCCAACGATCTAACTCATTTTATTAATTAGTTAACTTTAACATCAAAGTGATTTTCTTTAAACAAATTTAAACTACTAAGCTATGCAATCATTCAAAAATCCAAATCAAACATGTAGCATAATAACAAGCAAACAATTTCACGACTTAGCCGAGTTTAACACACGACTCGACTAACACAACGTGTCGCAGAACGTGCTATCGTATTATTATGAAAGGGTCACCTAGCTAGTACTCATGGTGGTCAGATGACTGATTCAGGCCAAAATCTACGAAAACTATTCTTCAGAGAGAGAAATCAAGGCAAGACGGGTAAAAGTCATAGAATTCAAGGGGTATAATAGTAAAATAGTTTCAGCAGGCAAGGATTGGAGAGAAGAAGTCCTAAAACTTGACCAGTTCTATCTAGGCTTCGTCCTACAGTCGATACGGCTCTGATACCACTCTGTAACACCCGGTTTATAAAAGAACATAAACCGAGCAATCATATACGTGCCAGGATCAAGTCACACGTATATACAACAGAATGAACAGTATATCACAGCATATATCATGAATAAGACATAATAAATCGAAATACAAATGTTATTTATTACAATAATGACAAAATGTCTGATACAGCGGAAGCGAAGTACAAATACGATAAAAGCTCTCCGAAGCTGAGCAGGGCGCCACAAGGACGTCGACTGGGAGACGAACGCCTAGAAGTCCTCGTAGTCCTGGTAGCGCTGAGCGAACTCCCTCGTGTCAGCAGGAACTGAGCAGCAGTAGCGTAGCCAAGAGGAAAAAGTAGAGAAGAGGCAAGGGTGAGTACACAACTTGTACTCAACAAGTATAACACAAACTATGAGGCTCTAAGGTTGGCTGACTGACTGCATTAGCTTTTAAGTGTCGGCAAAATTTTATTAAAGCTATTTACTACGAGTTGATGAATTACCATTAACCCAGTTACATAGTAATTAATCAAATTTAATCAGGATACTACTGAGAACCATACCAAACCAAGCCACCAAGGTAACCCCGAGAGGCACCTCCCTCGTCGGAAGGAGACAACCCCACTAATCAAAAGGAGGATCTGGGCCGCTCATAACCGTGAGCACGGCAAGTATACCAGTTTTACACTCTGTAGAGGTTGCACATCTTTACCCACAAGTCGTGAGCTACGCTAGAGGTTCATCACACTTCCTTAGGTGAGATGACTAGCGACTCACTACGAGGCCGTTACAAAGAATCTCGTTGGTAAGGCGTAACCGCGAGAGTTAGGTCAGCGACGATAGGCCCACCTTACGGGGGTACAAGCACAGGTACGCAAACCAAGCACAGACCAGCCGGAGGAGCAGGGACCATTGAAGCTTACTATTCTTGCCCCGCAGGTAAGCTACTCCAAACCAAAAAGACCTAATTAGTAAGCCAAGTCTATCCCATTCTAGTCTTGTGGTAGCGCTGTTGTCCCAGGTTGTCGCTCTATGAACCGGTCCTTATGGAGAGTGGCCAACCAAGCACTAAGCACAGTGCTGGCCCCCTAAACCATGTTTCTACCAAAAACCAATTTTAACGAGACATGAGCCACTCAAGTCACACAGAGGGCCACTCTCAGAATTAAGTTCAAGTAAACCATTAATCAAATTAATTAAAAAGGACCAGAGTGTGTTATAGCGCAGCAACCGAGCACAACAAACCAAAATGCAACCCAACGATATATATAAAGGATATAAAGTGGCTAGGAAATCCTTATAGGCATACAGTATTAAAATGCAGTATGAAAAATGTATTTAAAAGTGGTAGGTGGTTCATGTTACACTTGCCTTCCTCGTACTGCTCCTGCTGCTGCTCAAAGTGCTCAGAAGACGGCTGCTCCTGGTACTGGTACTGGGGCTCCTCAGATGGATCAACGTCTACTCACGAACACATGGCCAAAACAATGCACAATAATAAGCATACAAGCAAACACTAACAAAAACAAAGAAACAATACATCAACTAAACTAGTCTAAAACTATTCTACGCGTTACAACGATCGCGTGGACATAAAGAACGCCTAAATCGGAGCTAAAACGCATTTTCTAGGCTAAAAACAAGTTTCAGGGGCTCATTTGTAATAAAAACAGGGTTCCAGGGACTTTTCTGCTAAAACCGAGGGCCTAGACGTAATTAAACTAAAGCTTCAGGGTCTAACTCGCAAAAACTTCAAGCCTGGACTGCGGGTACTATTTTAAAGAAACTCAGGGGGCTACGTGTTAAAACCAGGACTTAAATCTAATTATTTTTGAACTCAGGTGGACCGCGGGTTGAATTTTAAAAAGAGCAGGGTCTCTTTAGCATAAGGTACCGGCCGAACCGGTATCTCTGGATTACGGCCGCTGGATCTAGATCCAGCGGTCCAGATCGGACGTCCTAGGGATCTAATCGTGGCCGTACGTGGTGGATCGGACGGCTTGGATTGAAAGGGGGCGACGGCGGCGGCGCGGGTCGCCGGGAAACCAATTCCCGCGGCGGCGCATCGCCGGAGTAACCTGAATCCGGCCTTCCCGGGGTCGAATCAAGCGGGATTTGGGTCGTGAGGGGACTACGCGATACGTGTAGTCCACCTGGGTGCTCGGAGCAGCGAAGCGAGACTTGGGACGGCATGCGCGGTGGCGGAGGCGGGCGTACGCGGCGGAGCATCGCCGGCGTGCGGCGTTCGGGGCTCGGGAAGGACCTACTGGTCATGGCAGCTAGCTCAAAAGGAGGAGAAGGGGGGTGTAAGGATCACCGGGGTGTCCGACCCTAGAGGGGGAGGGGGTGAATAGGGTCGCTAATCGCTTTTCTGTCCTAGGGCTCAATCTAATTGCATAAGATAAACCTAACACATCCTACACATGCTAGTTATGACTAAGGTTTATCTATGCTACCCTCTACTTACCCCAAAAGACTTGCAACCTATAGTCAATCCTAATCAAACTAACTAGGAAAGTAAAGGTAAGCAAGAAAGAGTAAATGCGGAAACGTAATGCGGTAAGTAAAGCGGTAAGGGAGAGGATATGCAAACTCCCGTGAAGACACCAAGACACACGATTTAACGTGGTTCGGTTAGGACACCAAAGTCCCTCCCTACGTCCACGGCCACTTGCTCACAAAGAACAAGTGTGATACCGAGTCTCTTCGCTTGATCACCGTCTTGCCACGCCTCCAAGGCTCCCGACAAGCAAAGGCTAAGTGACACCAAGTCACAAAGACGAGGTCACCGCCACCATCTATCTCGAAGCGTCACCACGGTACCGTCTTCACTATCTTGGAGCTTTAACACCAAGTAGGGGCCTCCTTCCCCGCACAAAGTGTCGTTGCCACTCCACACCAAGTCGGAGGGTCACACGACGAGTACAAGTGTTTGCTTGCCGCAGCAAGACTTCTCTCAAGGGAGCTCTCGCAAGAACTAATCCCTAATCAAGCACTAAGCACTCTAACAAGTGTGCTTAAGCCTATATGATGTACAATGAAGCTCTATGGTGGTTGGAGATGATCTTTAGCTCTAGTATACTTCTTTGAACTCTAGCCCACTCAAATGGTGCGGCCTTGGGGGTATATATAGACAGCACAAGCAAATATAGCCGTTGGAGAAAAGCTGCCAGAAATGTGCTTAACACCGGTTAATCCGATGCTCCCCAAATCGCCATCGTCGGTTTAACCGGTGTTACTAAACTGCCCACTGAAAACTAGCCGTTACGTGTACGGGCAATCAACCGACGCAATCGACCGGTGTATGTAATGTTAGCGTCGGTTTAACCGGTGAGTGCAACTGTCCTCTGATCCTTGAAAAACAAACTCTCTGGACAACTGCACCGACGCCATTAACCGGTGCATCATCGGTTCATCCGATGTATGCATTTTCCTTGGTCTGCTTCTGCCATTGCACCGACGTATTCAAACTTCCTATCGTCGGTTCATCCGGTGCCAAACCCTAGCCCGCAGGCCATCTCTGTCATTGCACCGATGGGTACATTTTGCCTTACGTCGGTTCATCCGGTGATACTAAAACTCCCAGACGTGCTCAAGTCAATGCACCGACGTGTGTAATTTGCTTGGCGTCGGTTCAACCTTCGGGCCTTGCTACGCCTATTTTCTCTTTCTCTTTGTCATCACTTGAACCTAAAAGCCTGAGTATATCATCTAAGCAAACACATTAGTTCAAGTGTTGCGTGTGTCATCAATCGCCAAAACATTATATTGAAATATGGCATGAGAGGCCATTTTCGCTACAGGGGGCACTGAGGCTCACCGCGGGCTTGTGGTGGCCGGAGCTGCTGCGCAGGGCGGCCGGCGTCGAGGTTGGGCGGCGGCGTAGGCGGAGCTCGGTGACGGGGATGATGCAGCGGCGCTCCGGGTTCCTGGAACTCGCGATCTGGTCCGCACAGGTCTTGTGAAGGTGTTTCAGGGGTCAAAAGGGCCTGGGCTTCGCCGGCGGCGTGAAATCGTGGCGGCGGACCGACCTATCTGCTGCGGCGGTTCGGCGCAATTCCGGTGATGCAGCAGCACAGGCTCGGTGCTGAGGGCTCGAGGAGTTCCACCGGACGGGGGCGAAGCTAAAGCGAGGGTCCCGGTCGACGGCGGGTCGACGGGGCAGTGCAGGCGCGGCGGTGGAGGGAGCTCTATTCCGGGCGGGGCAACGGAGGACGGCAGCTAGGGTTTACGGCGGCGTTCTGCTGGATTGGGAGAGGCGCAGGGTGGTCGTGGGGCGTTTAAAGGAGGCAGGGCCGAGATTCTTGGCGAGGAAGAAGGGATGGGAGGGCCGCGGGGTTCGCGGCCGGTGATCGCGGGGAGGCGCAGCCGTTGCGCGGAGGAAGGGGACGACCCTGACGCGTGGGCCCGGGCTGTCAGTGGCGGGGCGGGGAGCGCGTGCGGGCTGAGCGGGGGAGTAGCGCCGACAAGCGGGGCCGGCTGGTTAGACACGGGGGGGGAGACGCGGAGGGAGGCTGGGCCTCAGCGCTGGGCGAGCGAGCGCGCCGACAGGTGGGCCCGGGGCGCAGGGAGAGAGGGCGACGCGCGGTGCGGGCGAGCGGGCTGCTGCGCGAGCGCGTGCCGGAGAGCTGGGGTCTGGCGCCGGTGCGGGCCGAAGGTGAGGAGGTGGGCCGGGGAGAGGCTGGGTCGGGCTGAGTGCGTGGGAAGCGGCCCGCTGGGAGAGGGAGGAGAAGAGTGGGCTGAGAGGGGTTGGGCTTGGGCTGCTGTTGGGTTTTCTTCTCTTTTTATTTCTAAACTTTTGTATTCCTAATTCAAACAAGGTTTGAATTCAAATACAAATTTGAATTCAACCACACTCAAATCATTGAAAGTGTGCACCAGCATGAATGCAACATCAAAATTTAAACCTATGATAAAATTTTAATTACTTATAGAACAAAATTTAGATTAAATGCAAGTCTAACACAATAAACCTTAGAAAATTAATTAGAGCCAATTAAATTTATTATAAATTGCTGAAAATTAAATTAGGGTGTTCCAGAGGACCACACAAAATGGAATGCTAGAGCCAAAAATGCTTTGTTTGATGCTCTTAGTGAAGAAATCTTTGCTCGTGTGCATAGCAAGAAAACCGCTCATGAAGTGTGGGGAGAGCTTGAGACCATTCATGTTGGGTCTAAGAAGCTCCGTGAAGAGAAGTACCAAGTACTTAAGGAGAAACTCAATGAGTTCAAAATGCATTCTAGTGAACTAGTTGAACAAATATATGCTAGGTTGAATATACTTGTTGAGGACATTAACGCGCTTGAAATTTCTCCTTTGTCTACTAGTGACATCATTCGGAAGATTCTTCACTCATTGCACAAGACCAAGTACAACATTGTGACATCCTTGCTCTATGAGAAAGATCTTTCCACATTGCAAGTGAGTGAAGTGGTCGGGAAAATTCGGTCTCAAGAGATGTTTCTCTTGGGCGAAATTGATCCTCTTCAAGCCAAAGGTGATCTTGCTCTCAAAGCTAAAGGCGAAAACAAGTCAAACAAGAAGAGCAAGGGCAAGGCACCTATGTCAAGTTCAAGTGAAGCAAGTGATGACTCAAGTGATGAGGATGGTGATGAAGACACCAAGCTTGCTCTCCTCATGAGGAAGACCACAAAGCTCATGTCAAGGTTGAACAAGAAGGGGTACAACTTCGACCCCAAGAAAAACAAGTTCCGTACGAGGAAGCCCAAAGATGCCCTCAAGAAGATATGCTATGTTTGTGGCAAGTATGGTCATCTTTCATATGATTTCCCTCAAGAATCCAACAAGAAGTAAGATGTGGACAATCAACCAAGGTACAAGAAAAATCATGATCACAACAAGGACCATGACAAGAAAGAGTACAAGAAGAAGAGGTCCTTCAAGAAGAAAGAGAAAATCAAGGCTTTCCTTGGGGAGTGGATCACCGACGGTGAGACCTCAAGAATGACGATGACGATGATGATGACTCAAAGAACGTCATTGTGGGGATCACCATCCATGATGATGAACCACTGCTACCTCTACCACCCATGTGCCTCATGGCTAGAGGTAACCCCAAGGTAAATTCCGATGACTCATGCTCTAGTGATGATGATAGTGAAAATGAGTTATCTCCTAGAGATCTTATGTTGCTCCTAGATGAATACAATGACATGATCAAGAAGTTTAAATCTAAACTCAAGTGTTTAAAAAATGTGCATGTTGAGCTTAAGACTTCACATGATGAGTTACTTCTTAGACACAATGAGGTAGTAGAGACTCATGAAAAATGTGTTGTATCTAGCAAGCAACTTAGAGAGTATCATGATAAGTTACTTGTTAAGCACAATGAACTAGTTGAAAAACATGATGAAGTAGTTGTGCTCAACAAATCGCTTGAAGAGTCCAACAAGAAGCTTAAGCTTGATTATGCTAATCTAAATTCAAAATATCAAGAACTTGAGTTTGCTTTTGATGCTATTGATGATGAACTTAAAACTCTAAAAACTAAAAACATCAATGCATCAACTTCTTGTGAAACACATGTGGAGTATTCAAATCTTTCACTAATCATGATGTCCCTAGTTCTTCCAAGAATAACCATGATAGGGAAAGGGAACTTGAGGAGGAGCTCCAAAGCTTGACCAAGTGTATGTTCAATGTGATAAGAGGAGAATACTTGCACAAGGAGATTCTCTTCAACAATGCAAGACACTTTGGAACTAAGGGTCTTGGATCCTTCCCCAAGCCACCGGAGAATGTTCCAAGGTCTCCGGAGCTCAAGGATTGCTTCAACAAGGAAGTAGGCTCCTATTGTCAACATTGCCAAGATGTTGGACATTACACAAGGGAGTGTCCTCTTCCTACTCGCCCTCTTCCTAGCTTGCCTTTCAACTATAAGTCTCAATTTGACGATCATCACTTTTTGTTGAGCAAGCTTAAGAATGGCAAGGTGAAGGTGTCAGACCCGGGGCAGCGGGACTGCTAATAGGCATAGAATGTTCTAGAGTAAGGGATAGCTTATGGATGTACCTTACCTCTTTTGTAACTACCCAAATAGGCGTAGAACTAGCTGCAGTACAAAGGAAACTACCCGATTGTGTTGTAGTAGGACTCCAACTGTACTCGGCTAGGACTTTACATGTAACCCTGTCCCCCTGGATATATAAGGGCGGGCAGGGACCCCCTCTAGATATAATCAACATCTAAGGCAATACAAACCACCACACAGGACGTAGGGTATTACGCAACTCACGGCCCGAACCTATCTAAATCTTTGTGTTATTTGCATCATCGAGTTCCAGAGCAGTCGATCCCTACCTACAAACCTTACTGCTAAGGGTATCCCTGAGCAGGCTTGGCGGTAAACACCGACAACTGGCGCGCCAGATAGGGGATTTGGCGAGTTCATCAGTGAATTCGATGGCCGGTTTAAGCAATGCCAACAACGTGCCCGAGGGCACAACCCTTGTTTTCGGTTCCTGGACATGCATGGTTGATGGATCGGGCGGCTTCTCCAGCCACCTTGTCACTCCTAACTCGCCTAAATTGAAAACCATCTCCCAACTCGCCGACATCCGCAAATCTCCGGATCTCTACGAAAAAGTGTTCTACCTGAACTGGACTCGGACAACCCAGAGAATGTGTCAACTCCAACTCGAACTCTTGGTTCAGTCGAGTTCGACACAAACTCTGATTCCGAAAAACCCCACTTTTCCAAAACTCTAGGAAAATACTTGACTCATCTCAAGACGATTAAACGCCCCAAGATCAAGTCTCAGAACTACTCGGTGGAGTAGATCGAGTCTCACGATCAATCGAGGGCTGCATCAAAATTGCAGAAACTGCTCTTGGCTCATCTACATCACAATAAAACCTAGAAGTGCTGAACCCGCCACAGAAAAGGTCGGTTGATATACTCTCAGGGATCGATCGAGTGGATTCCAAGTTCGCCAACTGCATTAAGATAGCTGAAAGCACCCTGCAAAATAAGTAGAAATTGGGAGGAGGAATCTACAGGGGATCTGGTGAGACAAACCCCCAGCTTGTTTGGATGGGACCGTCTATCTCCAGGATACCTCAGGGCCCTTCACCGAAATCTGCTCATATTCGGACTCCTGAACCAGCCGAGTCCTCGTTTGATCAGGACTTTGATCAATTCATGAACGGTCTCGACAACTTTGAACCATTCGATGATCTCGAAGACTGGTCTGACAATATCAACTTGTTCATGGACGCTATGGCCAATCCACCCGAACATGCTGACGCCCTTTGGGAACTGGCCAAACCTAAAAAGGGAAAAGCCAAAGCTCCAGAACAATCCAGTCAATTGATTTTCAACAAACCCTGGATCAAGGAGCTTGAAGGGCTGATTCCCACTCAATTTTGGCTACATTGGATGAACGAGAATGCCCTCCGTGTAGAGATGGGCATCCCGCTCCTCGCTCACCCAAAGCACACATACTCTAAAATCGGTGGCCTAACCGATTCTGACTCCGAGTACTCTTCCAACTCGGAGAACGAACTGGATGACCAAATCCAGTACAGGAAGCAAGTCGAGTCCAACTCGGCTAAGGACTCCAAGTCTGACCAGGACTCCCTCCCTAACTTGGTCATATATGCAACGCCACATGGACGGACAGGGCACTTAAGGAAGACACTAGATCCCAATACCCCTGGCTCACAGCCAACGGATCTGCCTTTCCAGTAGAGCACCCCTCTAGACCCGTCCTCAAGCAAACAAGACTAAGAGATTCAAGATCTTTGCCGTGAAATCCTCATGGTTCGCATCTCCAAAGTCCAGGAACCTGAGGGTGATCCCACGGAGCGTCTCAACCTTGACGACTACAACTCTGATGATTTCAACGAGTACCTTTCCGACAACATAGAAATTACTCCTCCCACAATCACAGAAGCCCAAGCTACTACCAAGCAAGATCCGCCTGCACCTCCTCCAGTAGTGACAGTCACTGTACAATTGGAAGAACAGCACCCCGCAGAAGATCTCTACGAGCGTCACCGCCTGCTTAACCAGAAGAGGGCGTTCAGGCACCAGCGCCTCGCCAACAGTCAGCAGGAACAACAGGGTGACAACTACGATTACTCCAATTGTGACCTCCGCAACGTGATCAATGTTGGTCGTGACGCGCGCAATGTCATCATTTCAAGGAGAAAGGAACGCGAGGAAATAGAGGCTTACATCCCCTCCTCCAACTTCCGCATCCCACCACATGCTTCTTCTTCCTTCAAGAAATACAAGACGGCAAATACCCGTCCTCAGGGTAAACCGCGCACCCCGCATCATGGGGAAACATCTCTTGGCAGAGCCAGGATCAACAAAGCTCTACTACGCAAGTGCTTCATTCACCCGAAGAGCTCTCACATGATCTTCGAGTGCAACTCACTCCGCAAGGCCCTTGGGGTACCTCTCTTGAAGGAGACATTACCAAAAATCTAGTCGACTATCGTATCGACTAGTTCTACCGTCGAATAGTCTTATTCAGTCATGTAAACCATTGCTCATGTCTAATGAGCAAGAGATAGGTCCTAAGAGTTAGAGTCTGTCATTTTACAACTATTGTAATTTCGACAAATCCAAAATAAAGGTTGATTTCCTCCGCAAATCGACTGCTTGGCTCTCGCTCATATAATAAGTACCCCACCATAAACTCTAAAAAGCTGCATTGGAGCAGCAATCGAGTAGTCTTCATGGTTTACTTCGAGTGATCTTACGACATTTTCGTCTTGGGCAACCCGATGGGGTTCGTACCTAACAGACTTGTCTTAAGAGTTACTCCAGCCCTCGGTTGAGGACACCTTACTCGCCTCGCTCGAGTAAGTTTTGGATATCCTTTCGACATTTACGTCTTGGATAACCCGACGGGGTTCATCCCTAACAGTTCTGTCTTAAGGATTACTCCAGTCCTTAGTTAAAGGACACCTTACTCGCTGGCTCGAATAGATTTTGGATACTCTTCCAACATTTTCGTCTTGGGCAACCTGACGGGGTTCGTACCTAACAGACCTGTCGAAGAGTTACTCCATTCCTCGGATGAGGACACCTTACTCACCTCGCTCGAGTAAGTTTTGGATATCCTTTTGACATTTATGTCTTGGATAACCCGACGGGGTTCATCCCTAACAGTTCTGTCTTAAGGATTACTCCAGTCCTTGGTTAAAGGACACCCTACTCGCTGGCTCGAGTAGGTTTTGGATACTCTTCCGACATTTTTGTCTTGGGCAACTCGACGGAGTTCGTACCTAACAGACTTGTCCGAAGAGTTACTCCAGTCCTCGGTTGAGGACACCGTACTCGCCTTGCTCGAGTAAGTTTTGGATATCCTTTCGATATTTACGTATTGGATAACCCGACGGGGTTCATACCTAACAGTTCTGTCTTAAGGATTACTCCAGTTCTTGGTTAAAGGACACCCTACTCGCTGGCTCGAGAAGGTTTTGGATATCTTTTCGACATTTACGTCTTGGATAACCCGACGAGGTTCATATCTAATAGTTCTGTCTTAAGGATTACTCCAGTCCTTGGTTAAAGGACAGCCTACTCGCTGGCTCAAGTAGGTTTTGGATACTCTTTCGACATTTTTGTCTTGGGCAACTCGGCGGGGTTCGTACCTAACAGACTTGTCTTAAGAGCTACTCCAGTCCCTGGGTAGGACACCTTACTCGCCTTGCTCAAGTAAGTTTGGGATATTTCTAGAATATTTACATCTTGGTTAACTCGACAGAGTTCAATCCTAACAGTCCTATTTTAGAAATCAATCCAACCATGTATAGGACATACTACTCGATAAGATCGAGTAGTCCGGGATATTTTCACAACAGTTGTATACTATCTGGGTGACCAAGCAAGGTCTATCCTAACTGGTCAACTACAAAACTCCCTCAAGGAGTACGAATAAGTTCTTGATACTCTAAAATAGGTTGACAAGAGCCTTTTTCTCACCTATCTATCAAGGAACATCTTAAGCTCCTAATTCTCTAAATACTCTATAAGAGCTTTCCCCCCAATTGGACAACAAAGTCCATATGAGCATCGCTCTAACAAAGCATTTCCTTTGAAAAGGAAATTTGCTTTAAGCTACGACTTTTCAACATTCTTATAGTGCTTTTCCCACTTGGTTAATCCTGCGGGATTCAATCCTAACTGGTCAGCACTAGAATTCTGATTCAGAATCACACAAACTCGACCCCATTCGAGAATACTTTGCCTCCTGAGGCACCTACGAATACAATTCTTCATATCTACTATTATAACTGAGTAGGCGCGATGCTGCCAACACTCAGGACCCTCGAGTACAACTACTCGACACATCAAAGGATTTCACAAATCCTAACACAGAACAAGTACTTAAATATTACACAAATAATCAACATTTGTCGAAAGTACTTGTGGCCACACGACAACTAGCCTACAACCGAAAGTTCAAGGGGACTCAGGCTTGTTCAGGGACTCCACTATCTGGTTAGCCACCATGGAAGTTTCTTCCAAATACTGACAGAATTGTTCTTTTGTACAATCAGCTTTGGCTCCCTTCCCAAGTGTGTCCAGACGAGTGGTTGGCCAGTAAGATTTCACCAACCCAAGTACATGACCTATGTACTGACGGGTGGTTGTGGAGACATAGCTTTCAAAGGCTTCGGGTACTTTATGAAGTTTACCCACCAAAGAGAGCGGTTCGTCCTCATTCCCCTCCAGAATCTCCATAACCTCGGCTATTTCTTGGGCAGCATCCCTGACTTCTCTCAGCTCTATGAGCTCTCACTGCATCGAGTCCCAGGACTCTGACAAGGTCTTGGGCTGCCTCCCGGTCAGAGTCCTCCTTGATCTTTTTGAGCTTTTCAATTTCATCTGTGTTTTGGTACATAAGTATCTTTAGATCCAGTAACAAGCTTTCCTGAATTTTTAAAGATTTTGTAAAGCTGTGTACTCGATTGAAAGAAAATCTTATAAACACCAAGCAGATCAACTAGTCGAACGCATAGTACATGCTAAAGACTAACCTTTCTTGGATTAGGAGAGCTTCTTAAGCTTCCCCTGGAGAGTAGCCTTCTCAGACAAGAGCGTCTTCACCCTCCCTCTCAGAGCATTCAGCTCTGTATCGTCCTGGGCTTGGTTACCCTCCTGCCCCAATGCTTCCTACAAAAATAAAAAAGATCAGTATACTACTCGATCTATAATAAAGTATTCGAAGTGTTCGACTACTTACCCCCAGTAGCTTGAAAGCAAGCTCCATTTTATCCTGTGGCAAGATACTTCCCAAGGAAGTACTCGCCCGCACTCCAGATATAGCCTTCTTAGGCACATCTTGAGTCATCACCATAGTATTCCCTAGATTCTAGGAATCTGATGGAACAATATGCTACTTAATTGAGTTAAAAGCATGGAAAAGTACTTTCTAAGTACATGGTGGTACAAGTTTACCTGCAGGGGCCTCCTTAGGCAGCTTCGTGTCACCTCCCTCAGGAAGCTTCTCGCCATTCTCCTCCTCTGGAAGCTTGTCGCTTCCGCCATCCTCCGGGAGCCTTTCATCGCTCCTCTCGGTATCAGGCAAAGGAGAATCCCGAAGCATGGAATTCACCATATCTTCAGTCTCACGGGCACTCATATCAGGAGTACCTGGAGGCTTCTCCACTGCTGATTTGGGAGCCGAGGAGTCTTCAACATTCTTCCCCAAGATGGTGTCACTGAAAAGTCGAGTTAGCTACTCAACACAACAGCTAATCCTACAATTACAAGTTTTTTCGAGAAACTTACATAGGAGCCCTCTTGATGGCAAACGCCTTAACGCCAAATTTGCGGTAAGGCCTTACAATCAAGGCCTGTTTACTTGCATCGCCGGCTTTATTTACATCGGAACTACTCGCCGGAAGAGTAGTCCCGGTCCCCTTTGATGGGTCCACTGTGGTGGAAGGGACGTTTTGTCCCACCACAGCATCATCTCCAGATGCTGAGGTCCACGGCATCTTTGCCACCAGACTTAAAAAAGCAACGACAAATCAAAAATTTGTAAATCGACAAGGAAAAGTACTCGACACAGTAAAAGTATTCGATATTACAACTCGAGTACTTCTTCCTAACTAGCTTTACAAATGACTCGGACTTGCTTTCCCATCGACTAGATCTCTTGGAGCTTCTAGTCGACGCCTGCTGCAGCTAGATCGGCCCGAGGCCATGACAAAGTACAAACTTGTTATTCCTATAAAGGGAATAATGATACTCGTATTCTGGGAGAAAAGTTTCAAGAGTATGGAGGCAGATTACAAATCACCTCGCAAGTCCTCTTGTAGCATCTTGCGGAGAAATTTCTCCTTCTCCCTGAATACGTTGTGACAAGATTAAGTCTCCTTACCAGAGATGTCAGTTCTTAGGCACCCCCAAGGATGTGACACAACAAGACTCAACCAATCCACAGAGAACCTACCTCATAGGAAAATGCAAGGACATGATGTCCAGAATGGATCCAATGAGAGCATGGGAGTGGCAGAATGAGGTAGCAGGGACTTCTCTTGTCACTCGCAAGTTCTCTTCTAGCATCTTTTGCTGGAAAGGACTACACAAACTTCAGGAGGGCGAGAGCAAGAACACCAAAGAAAAGCCATGGCTTCTACACATTGGTGCTTCTGGCAAAGGCCTGTCTCCCACCTTTTATAGCCACAAGGGACTTTGCTGGAGGATAAACCGTGACACTATAGTTACAGCATTCACGAACTCATTCAAGGATGCAATAATACGGATTCTCCATACAATAACGTCCCACGTGAGCACATAGTAAAGAGTTGTACATCCCGGGTTTTATTTTTGAAGTTATTTCGGGTGCAATCAGTGTGGCGTATCCATTAGCATCATTTTTTGGGATTTTTTACCCAAAAAAGAGGTCTTTTCAGATACCGGATCTGATGAATCCTGCAAATATTCTGAAGAATAAAATTTGTTGCCACGTCTTAGACCCTTAATTCCAAATTATCACTCGGGGGCTACCCTCAGTATATGGGATTTTGATTTAAGGCTCGAGGGATGCGGGATATGTGCATCAAAGATTTATTTTTCAATTGTTTTGGAAAATAATGAAGAAAAAAGACTGAAATGACTCTCAGCCTGATTCTACGATTCAACCTTAGGCTCGGGGGCTAGTCCATATGGAGCGCGAGTACTTCGTGCACCATATATGATCAAGATTTCGGGGCTTGAGCACCTCACAGCCTCGAAGCAACCGGAGGTACTTGAAGGACCACTCAACATATCTAAGGAAGGCCCAGAAGCAACCAGAAGGACGTTCTGACTACTTGAAGTACTCGAAGACGCCCACCAAGTATTTGACACCTGTAGGACTCAGCTACGAAGAGCTTGGGGGCTTGTCAGACCCGGGGCAGCGGGACTGCTAATAGCCATAGAATGTTCTAGAGTAAGGGATAGCTTATGGATGTACCTTACCTCTTTTATAACTACCCAAATAGGCATAGAACTAGCTGCAGTAAAAAAGGAAACTACCCGATTGTGTTGTAGTAGGACTCCAACTGTACTTGGCTAGGACTTTCCATATAACCATGTCCCCCCGGATATATAAGGGCGGGCAGGGACCCCCTCCAGATATAATTAATACCTAAGGCAATACAAACCACCACACAGGACGTAGGGTATTACGCAACTTGTGGCCCGAACTTGTCTAAATCTTTGTGTTCCTTGCACCATCGAGTTCCAGAGCAGTCGATCTCTATCTACAAATCGTACTGCTAAGGGTATCCCTGAGCAGGCTTGGCGGTAAACACCCTTCCTACTGGCCCTCTTCCTACTCGCTCTCTTCCTAGCTTGCTTTTCAACTATAAGTCTCAATTTGACAATCATCACTTTTTATTGAGCAAGCTTAAGAATGGCAAGGTGAAGGCCAAGTTCATTGGCACACAAGAGAAGAAAAAGCTACCCCGCCAACTATGGGTTCCCAAAGTCTTAGTTACTCACATCAAAGGACCCAAAGTTGCTTGGGTTCCCAAACCTCAAGAGTAATTCATTTGTGTGTAGGTGAATAACAAAGCCGGTGGAAAGCATTGGGTGCTTGATAGCGGATGTACACAACACATGACCAGCTATGTAAAGATGTTCACCTCACTAGATAAAGAAGTGGGCGATCACGAGCATGTCACCATCGGTGATAATTCTAAAGAGAAAGTGGTAGGTTTGGGTAAGGTTGCTATCTCCAAAGATCTCTCCATTTCAAATGTGTTGCTTGTGGAGTCGGTAAGCTTTAATTTGCTTTCAATTGCACAACTTTGTGATTTGGGTTTGATATATACCTTTAGTGATAGTGGTGTAGTTGTTACAAGCAAGGAGGACAAGAGTTTGATCTTCAAAGACTTCTGGCACGGTAATATCTACCTTGTGGATTTTTCTCTAACGATGCTAGTTTGGCTACTTGTCTCTTTACAAAGAACTCTATGGGATGGCTTTGGCATCGACGGATTGCTCACATTGGGATGAGTCAACTAAAGAAGGCATTCAAAAGAGGTATGGTGGTTGGTGTTAAAGATGTTATATTTGACAAAAATAAGTTGTGTAGTGCTTGTCAAGCCGGGAAGCAATTTGCTTCATCACATCCCATGAAGGCGTACCTATCCACATCAAGGTGCTTAGGGCTACTACACATGGACTTATTTGGACCGACCACCTACAAGAGCCTTAGAGGTAATCTTTATTGCTTAGTCATTGTTGACGATTACTCTAGATATGCTTGTACATTTTTTCTAGAGGACAAGAGCAAAACCATCGGGATCTTCAAGATATTCATCAAGCAAGCCCAAAATGAGTTCGAGTCAAGTGTAGTCAAGGTTCGAAGTGACAATGGTTTCGAGTTTCGAAATACTCAAGTTGAGGAGCTATGCAACGAAATCGGAATCAAGCATGAATTCTCTTCAACCTATACACCTCAACAAAACGGGGTTGTGGAGAGGGAGAACAAGACCTTAATTACCCTTGCAATAGCAATGCTAGATGACTATGGGATTTCTCAAAGGTTTTGGGTGGAAGCTATCAACACGGCTTGCCATGCGGCAAATTGTGTGTATCTCCACAAGTTCTTGAAGAAGACCCCATATGAACTTCTTGTTGGGAGGAAGCCCAACATCTCCTACTTCCGAGTTTTTGGGTGCAAATGCTACATCTTCAAGAAGAGGAAGCACCTAGGTAAGTTCGAGAGTAGGTGTGACGTTGGATTTCTAGTTTGTTATTCATCAAACTCCAAAGCATATCGAGTATTCAATAATGCCTCCCGCATGATTGAAGAAACTTGTGATGTGGAGTTTGATGAGACTAATGGTTCCCAAGGGGAAGTTTTTGCTTGTGATGATGTAGGTGATGAACCTCTACGGCAAGTCATGAAAAACATTGCCATTAGACAAGTCAATTCAAAGGAGGAGGATGAAGAGAACATCTCACCATCTACTAAAGATTGAGCCACTTCCAAGGATGACTCCAAAGAAGAAGCTTCACCAACAATTCATCATGATGAGTCATCCGATGAAGAAGATGAAGCTCCACAACCTCCTCTTCAAGATGTCCAAGATGAGCCAGTGGTTCAAGAACAACTCTACTTTGATGACACCCACATCACAAGTGAACAAGCCCAAGCTCAAGCACAAAATGTCGAACCACAAGAAGATTCATCATCTCAACCACAAGAGAGGCTAACAATAACTTCAAGGAACCATCCCATTGACTTGGTCATGGGTGATCCTACAGGTGGTACAAGAACTCGTAGACGTCAATATGCCTCTTTTTGTGAACATTACTCGTTTGTTTCTTGTTTGGAGCCCTCTAATATAGAAGAAGCTCTTGAGGACCTGGATTGGGTGATGACAATACAAGAAGAGCTTAACAACTTCACCCGCAATGAAGTTTCGGTTCTTGAAGAATGTCCTCAAGACAAGAACATCATCGGCACCAAGTGGGTCTTCCATAACAAACAAGATGAACATGGAGTAGTGGTTCGAAACAAGACAAGACTTGTGGCTAAGGGCTTCGCTCAAGTTGAAGGATTGGATTTTGGAGAGACATTTGCCCCCGTTGCAAGACTTGAAGCCATCCGTATCCTTTTAGCGTACGCTTCATATCACAACATGAAACTCTTTCAAATGGATGTGAAGAGTGCGTTCTTAAATGGCTTCATTAATGAGTTGGTTTATGTTGAATAACCTCTCTGGTTTGAGGACCCTAGATATCCTAATCATGTCTATAGGTTGCACAAGGTGCTCTATGGGCTCAAGCAAGCACCTAGGGCTTGGTATGAACGCCTTCGTGACTTCCTCATCAACAAGGGCTTCAAGATTGGGAGGGTGGATACTACTCTGTTCACCAAGATCATCAATAAGGAACTCTTCGTATGTCAAATCTATGTTGATGATATCATATTTGGTTCAACTAACCCTACTCTTTGCAAAGAATTTAGAGACATGATGGCTAGGGAATTCGAGATGTCTATGATCCGTGAGCTCAACTTCTTCCTCGGTTTTCAAGTCAAGCAATTGAAGGAAGAAACCTTCATCCATCAAGAAAAGTACACAAGAGATATTCTCAAGAAGTTCAAGATGGATAATTGCAAGCCGATCAAGACTCCAATGCCAACTAATGGGCATCTCAACCTTGATGAGGGAGGTAAATCGGTAGACCAAACTCTTTATCGTTCTATGATTGGGTCGCTACTTTACCTAACCGCATCTAGGCCCGATATCATGTTTAGCATTTGTATGTGCGCTCGTTTCCAAGCTAATCACAAGGAGTCTCACCTAAGTGCTTGATGCGGATCCTTAGATATCTCAAGCACACGCCTAGCATAGGTTTGTGGTACCCCAAAGGTGCTAGTTTTACACTCTTAGGGTACTCAAATTCGGACTTTGCCGGATGTCGGGTTGACCGTAAGAGTACTTCGGGTGGGTGCCACTTGCTAGGACATTCTTTGGTCTCTTGGTCCTCAAAGAAGCAAAATTCTGTGGCCTTGTCCACCACAGAGGCGGAATACATTGCCGTCGGGGCTTGTTGTGCTCAAATCCTCTACATGAAGCAAAGCCTCTTGGACTATGGTGTGGAACTATATAGGATCCCTCTCCTTTGTGATAACGAGAGTGCCGTAAAAATTGCTAACAACCCGGTTCAACACTCTCGCACAAAGTACATAGAATTCGCCATCACTTCCTAAGAGATCATGTGGCAAGGAATGATATATCACTTTGTGGTGTTCGTTCTGAAGATTAATTGGCAGATATCTTCACAAAACCCGTAGATGAGAGCATTTTTTGTAGGTTACGAAGTGAGCTTAACGTTTTAGATGCTTCTAATGTTATGTAATTGCCTTGTCATATAGTTGCATCTCATGTGTACATATTAGGGGCTTGTCTAACCTTGTCAAGATAGTGATGAGCATGGGTTTTGCATGAGCCGGTGGATCTTTTGTTTCGCTCATGGCATGAAGAAAGGTTCTGTAAGGATCGATGGACCAAGAGGGGGGTGAATTGGGCCTTTTTCAATTTCTAAAACAAAGTAAAGCAACCTTAACCTATGCAATGCTAGTAAGGCACTAATTCACCAACCGGATAACTAAGCTACCTACACAAGCTAAGAGAGATAAAAAGAGAAGTAAAGCCTAGCAAGGTAGAGCTAAGTTATGATCTCTAAGTCAAGCACATGAATAAATTGCATGAAAGAAAATGCTTGAATAAAGAGAGTGGACAAGAGACGACCGGATTTTTTCCCGTGGTATCGATGTGTTGGCACACACCCCTAATCCACATTGTGACACTCACAAAGAGTCTTGTCACCTCCCAAATCACCGAGACGAGGGCGCTCACTAAGAGTCTCCGTTCACCATCCCGGCGTGGTGGAGATCAAGCCACGTACAATCTTCTTCTCCGGGCTCCCACAATCCTTGGCAAGCTCCGCGAGAAACACCTCGATCACCAAGATCGCCTAGGTGATGCCAATCACCAAGAGTAACAAGCTAAGGCCTTCACTTGAGCAAGAACCGATCACCAAGAATGGATGCACACAAGCTTCTCTCTACTCAAGTCCTTAATCTTGCTTCTTGATTGATTGAATGCACAAGTATGTGAATGATGAAGCTCAAGGTGGCTCTTGACTATAGTATAAGTGTTTGGATGTTGCCTGGTGCCAAGAGTAGCAAAATGACCCATTGGAGGGGTATATATAGGCAGCTCACACGAATAGAGCCGTTGGAGAAAAGCTGCCAGAAAACTGCGTAGCGCCGGTTAATCCGACGTACCTCCAATAGTCATCGTCGGTTTAACCGATGAATGTAAACTGCCCCTTCTGGAAACTAGCCGTTACAACTTAGTCAGATTAACCGACGTATCATCGGTTTAACCGGTGAGTGTAGTTGTCCACTGATCAACTGAAAAACCAAGTCTCTGGACAACTGCACCGACGTTAACTCAAACCTATCGTCGGTTTAACCGGTGAGTACATCTTCTGAAATCCTTTGAAAAAACCATCTCACTGGTCAATTGCACTAACGTCTTGATTCAAACATCGTCGGTTTAACCGGTGTATAGAACTTGAAACACCCTAGAAAAACCAACTCTGGACTAATGCACCGACGTTAATTTCAAACACGTCGGTTTAACCGGTGTATTGAATTGTCCAGACTCTGCTGACTTTGTTTAACCGACGTATAGAAAATTGAGAGCGTCGGTTAAACCGGTGTATAGACTTTTTCTAATTTTGCCTTTTCTGATTTGAGTCTTGAATGAAATCCAAATATTCTTGAGATATAGTTTGAGAACCACTTATTTGAACTTCTAGAAACCTGAGTGACCATAGTGTGCATCCATTTTCAAATGACCATGTCCATGCTCAAGTTACCTAGCCTTAACCCCTCTTAATAGTGCGATCACTACAAAACTATAAAACCTATACTAACCTAAGTGTCCTTCTCAACCTTGTGACACTTAGGACTAGAAAGATCCTTAGCCTTGACATATATATTTGGATTGAATACCGAGATCGCCTTTTTGATTAACGAAATTTGAGGGGCTTCTTTTGACATAAGACCAAATGAGCGATAATGATTTATTAAGCTGCACAAACTCATTAGTCACAATAATGGTTGTCATTAATCACCGAAACATACCTTGAGGGCCTAGATGCTTACAATCTCCCCCTTTTTGGTGATTGATGACAACACAAACATAAAAAACGAGAGAGCGAGAAAGATAAAAACAGGATAAACACAAGCAAACTCGAAAAAGGGACCAATGAGCTCAACGGCTCAAACGAAATCCAGAGATATGTCTCAAAGAACGGCATACTCAAGCGACAAATGTACATATCCATGAATTAACACCAAATGTGATACAAAGAAGATAAGAAGGTCCTGAAACTATGAGCTCTCTCTAGCTCTACCCTCCCCCTAACTCTGAGGCTCCCCCTAATACCTCTCCCCCTTTGGCATCAAAGCACCAAAAGGCGAGCTACGGGTCGTGTTGTCTTGGAACAGTGAGGAAGCGGTCCGGGTCGTCGTCGTCGTCGTCGGACGGAGAACCCTCACCCTCAGTGACAGACGGAAGCTGCTGGTCTGGGTCTGAGCTCACTGGGGGAGTGACTGTCGTGGAGGCTCTCGTGCTGGCACTGCCTGGTAGAGGATCCGTAGAAGTCGTAACCGGGTCAGCAGAAGAAGTATCAACATCTGAAGAAGTGATTGCTGAGGCTGCCGGCTGCGTCGACTGTGGAAGCAGGGACTCCTCTACTGCTCCTCCCCCTGAAGGTGCTGCCTGAAGTGAGGTAGGGAGGGCGACCGACTGAACCGCTGACGGTGAGTTCTGAAAGAGTGTGGTCGCTGGTAGTGGTGAAAAGAGCGGACGACCGGCAGACCCAAAGAGTGCAGACATCGAGAACGTGGTCTCCGGTGTCGCTGTAGTAGCTGGAGCTGCAGTAGGGGCTGGAGGAGGAGGAGCTGGTGTGACTGCAAGCTGAGGTGCTCCAACACCCTGAAGTCCGGGCTGCTGCTGCTGTGGGGCGAGTCCGGTGTGAGAGTAAAGCTGGGAGATCATCCCGAACATCGCCATCATGCCCTGCTGCATCTGCTGGAACTGAGCGTCTGTCCTCTGTGAAACTCTGTCAATGAGGCCGACAAAACGCTCCTCTGTCGCTGCACGCTCTCGGGCGGCCTCTCTTTGTATAGCAGCAAGCTGAGCCTCATGGGCTCTCCTGGCCTCCTCCTGTGCGAGCCTGTCCTCCCTCTGCTGAGTCACGAGCTGCTGTAGAAGTGCAGTGAGCTCGGACGGCTGAGACACCTGGGACTCAGATACTGTAGTAGCAGCAGCTGACTCTGGGGCTGGCTATCTGGACCCCTCTGCCTCATGGTCGTGACTAGCTGGGGCTGCTGCAGGGAAATACTCGACGTCCTCGGAGGAGTCTGACTCAAGCTCAGACCAGTGAATCTCATCATCTCCCCCGGGAAGCTGTGCCTCCGCTGCCAGGAGTGCCTCATCCTCCTCTGCCACTCGTGCCTGAACCTCCGGTGACAGTCGAGCCATCGCAGCTCTATCTGCATGTCTGCCCCTCCTCCTGTCCTGTGGAGCTGTGGATCGGTAGACAGGGAACCTGGGAGCCTCGTCGTGATGGTAAGGGGAGCTGATGGGTGACTCTACTGGAACTATCATAGAGCATATGTAACTGATCCAGTGCGCATAAGGAAACTGTCGCACCACACCCATCCCATCAGTGATCACATCCTCGATCTCAGCCAGAATAAAGTCAACTATATCAAATGGCTCGTGAGTGAGGATGTGTAGGAGCAAGAGCTGCTGCAAACCTGTGAACCCCTCTGGGTAGCCACTCCTCGGTAACAGAGTCCTCCGGAGTGCCATGTGAATAGCGTATGCCTCTGGAGTCAGCAAGCTCGGCACTCTGGCGTAAGAGGCTGGGAACGGCTGGCGGAAGCACTGAGAGATCGCCTCGTGGGAAGGAGCAATCCCGCCAACCATCGCCCTGCGGGGTGGATCTGAGTCCCCGTAAACCCTCTCGTGCAGCGAGACATCGACCAGGTCAACTCCAAGTATACCAGCAATGGTCGCCCTCGACATTCCAAAGTCCTGTCCTCCAAACATGAAGTGCACGGCTCTGCGCTCGGGTGCTATCCAAGCTGTGGCGTAGAACACTCTGACCCAGTCCTCGATATAACAGTTCTGCTCCATCTCTAGCAGCCTGGGCAGTCCTCTGAAGTGAGCGAAGTGTGCTCTCACGTCTGCTCCCCCTGCGGCTGTCCTCAGTGAGACCCAGTCAAGAACCCTGTGCGGGAAGATCCGGTGGCCCCTCCGCTGGTAAGTCTCATAGAAGCTGGCCTGTAGCAGAGTCCAGAACCTCCTATCGACTCTGCTGTCTCGGGTCACTGGGAACCAGACCTCCTCCTCAACACTCCACCTGATCCTCTTGACCTTGGCCGCATTGGCTCGGGTCAAGTTCTGGAGCATCACACCTGGCTCCAGACGCACAACAGTGTCCATACGGAACACTGCGCGCTCGGCCTCTAGGGCCTCGGCTCTGCGAGCTGCTGCTGCTGCGGACCTGCGGGGCTCCTGTGGCTGGTGACCTCCCCGAGTCCTCGGTCCAGTGCGACGCTCTGTCGCTGGCGGGGAACCTCCCTCAGACGACTGTTGTGGAGAACTCTGCCCCTCTTACTATGCTGCCTCTGAGTCAGAACCATCTAAATCTGTCGCTGCTGCTACTGCTGTCGCGGCTCTGGTGGCCCTGGCACCTCTGACTCTGCCCATACCCCTGCCTCTGCCTCTGCCTCTGGGGTCCTCCCTGATCTGGAACGGACGAGCACGGCCTGATGCCTGCTCCTCGGCGGCCTTGGCCACCATCTCGGCCCTCTCGGCCTCCTTCTCTGCGCGAGTCCGCTTGCGGACTGGCTTCTCGACCACGACCTCCTTCCCCTTCCTCTTCTCGCGTCCCATCTCGAACAGACAAACTATCGAACACTTGGCGAGCGCTTGACGAGAAGACGCTGCGGCTGCGGCTGCGGCGTGGGGGTGAGTGAAGCAGCGTGGGATGGCTAGAGCTTTGCCTGGCGCGGAGCTGAGGTGGTGAGGATCTGCGGTGGCGGCGTGTTTTCACGGCGGTTGGCGACCGTGGCGCGCGAGCAGCGGCGCGGGCGGTGCAGGTGCGCACGGGCGGCGCTGGGCGAGCGCGAGGGTGCGCAGCGGCGGCTTGGAACGGCGGCGCGTGGCAGCAGTGGTGTGGAACGGCGGCGACGCGGTGTGAAGCGGGGGTGGCGATGGAGAGGCGGCGGCAGCGCGGATTGAGTCGGGATGAATCGGGGGAAACAGAGGAAGAAGGGAACCGGCGGCGGGCAAAAGAGATATATGACAGGTGGACCCCGCGGATTTCCTTAACACCAGTCGATCCGACGCCTAGGGTTTGAGCGCCAGTTGATTGCGTCGGTGCAGTTCACCCGAGACTCCTGCAGATCTGAAACTGAACGCCGGTTGAACCGATGATATGCAATTTGTACTCGTCGGTTGATTGCTACTAACACCGGTTAATTGACAGGTCAAAACTGTGTTACGTTCACCGGTTGATCCGATGCTGTCACTTTTGTATACGCCGGTTGAACGCCTGAAACTTGACTGAGCTGAGACACAACTTAGTAACGCCGGTTAAACCGATGGGTATAGATCCATTGAACGTCGGTTTAACCGGTGAAGCCAAAAACTCCTCACTCAGCTCACTCTTCTATGCTTAGTCCAATAAACTTATAAAACTCAAATAAACTCAAGTTAATGGACTTGCATAGGCGACTTTACCCCTCAAAAAAAAATAGGATAGCACACTAGCTTAAATAACTTTCTTTTCAAACACAAGGAAAAGCCGCAAGAGAGACAAAGCGCCAAATAAAATGTATGAGCCATGTCATAGGAATATTGAAGATAGAAAGCTTCAAACTCATCATGACATTGCTCACTAGGCAATAACGCACCTAACACTTTGCTCTTTTCACTTTTCATGAATTAAGATCTTGTATATTAAACAAGTCTCGTCTTCATCAAGTGATCTCCTTTGTGACCCTTACGCATGCAATGATAATGCAAACTACAACCACATGCGAAAGTAAAATAAACATGAAGTGCACATCTATATGACAAGAAATGCATAACAAGAAATTAAGATCTACTTGTCAAGTTTGAACCCACGGGAAGCTTCTTCATGATGAGCCTTTCTACAAGCCTAGAGGAAAACAAGTGGACCACCACCTCTAGCTAAACCCTCGCTCATCACTATCTTACCATGGTTAGACAAGTGTCCTATATGTATGCATTTTCCTATATGACATGGCAACTTACATGACGTTTGCCGCATCTAACACATTAAGCTCATTCCTTAGCCTTACAAAAGTACTCTCGTCTAATGGTTTTGTGAAGATATCCGCCAATTGCTCCTCGGATCTCACACCTTGAAGAGATATGTCTCCTTTGGCTTCGTGATCACGCAAGAAGTGATGGCGAATATCAATGTGCTTTGTGCGAGAGTGTTGAACCGGATTCTTGGCAATTTTTATGGCACTTTCATTGTCACAAAGGAGTGTGATCCTTTCTAGTTTCACACCAAAGTCCAAAAGGGTTTGCTTCATATATAGGATTTGGGCACAACATGCACCGGCCGCTATATATTCCGCTTCCGCGGTGGACAAGGCCACAGAATTTTGCTTCTTACTCGACCAAGAAACTAGAGAACGCCCAAGCAAGTGGCAACCCCCGGAGGTACTCTTGCGATCCACATGGCTTCCGGCAAAATCCGAATCCGAGTATCCCAAGAGATCTAAACTAGCGCCTTTGGGGTACCACAAGCCTATGCTAAGGGTGTGCTTGAGATACCGAAGGATACTATTCACAGCCGAAAGGTGTGACTCCTTTGGGTTAGCTTGAAAGCGGGCACACAAGCACACACTAAACATTATATCGGGCCTAGATGCGGTAAGGTAAAGCAAAGACCCTATCATAGAACGATAGAGGGATTGATCAATCGGTTTACCGTCCACATCCAAGTCGAGATGCCCATTGGTTGCCATGGGTGTCTTGATTGGCTTGCACTCATCCATCTTGAACTTCTTCAAGATATCTTTAGTATACTTTTCTTGATGGATGAATGTCTCTTCCTTCATTTGTTTGACTTGAAAACCAAGGAAGAAGGTCAATTCGCCAATCATGGACATCTCGAATTCCCTAGACATCATGGTAGCAAACTCATGGCTTAGTAAATCATTAGTTGAGCCAAAGATAATATCGTCAACATAAATTTGACAAATGAAAAGATCCCCGTTGACGTCTTTTGTGAACAATGTGGTGTCCACCCTCCCGATCTTGAAGCCTTGCATGATTAGGAAGTCACGAAGCCTCTCATACCAAGCCCTTGGAGCTTGTTTGAGCCCATAGAGTGCCTTGTGCATCCTATAAACATGATTAGGATTCCTCTGATCTTCAAACCCGGGAGGTTGCTCAACATAAACAAGTTCGTTAATAATGCCATTTAAGAATGCACTTTTCACATCCATTTGATATAACTTAATGTTATGATGTGAAGAGTAAGCAAGAAGGATACGGATAGCTTCAAGTCTTGCAACCGGAGCAAAAGTTTCACCAAAATCCAACCCTTCGACTTGAGAAAACCCTTTTGCCACAAGTCTTGCTTTGTTGCGTATCACCACCCCATGTTCATCTTGCTTGTTTCGAAAGACCCACTTTGTGCCGATGATGTTCTTGTCTTTCGGAGGAGCTTCGAGGACCCAAACTTCATTGCAGGTGAAGTTGTTCAATTCTTCTTGCATGGTCATCACCCAATCCGAGTCCTCAAGCGCTTCCTCTATGCTAGTGGGTTCAATACAAGAAACAAACGAGCGATGTTCGCAAAATGAAGCATGCTTAGAGCGAGTTCTTACTCCCTTTGAAGGACTACCAATGATTTGACCAATTGGATGATCCTTGGAGATGTGACCATGCTTCACTAGCGGTATTTGCGTGGATGCTTGTTGGGGTGGATCTTGTGTTACTTGTGCTTGTGGTGGAACACTTTGCTCTTCTTGTTCTTGGACTTGGGGTGTTGGCGTTGGCACATCTTCTTGAGGTTGTGTATTATCTTTGTCTTGATCTTTATCCACTTGGGGTGCCGTAGAGGTGCTTGGTGTAGATGAGGAAGGTCCTCCCCCTTGATCATTTCCTTCATGCACCTCTTCCGGCTTGATATCCCCAATGGACATCTTCTTCAAAGCTTCATCAATCTCATCATCACCTACATTGTCATAGCCAACAACCTCCTCTTGGGAGCCATTAGATTCATCAAACTCCACATCACATATTTCTTCAACTAACCCGGAGGTTTGATTGAATACTCTATATGCTTTGGAGTTTGATGCATAACCAAGAAAGAAACCTTCATCACATCTACTCTCAAACTTACCGAGACTTTTCTTCTTATAGATGAAGCATTTGCAACCAAAGACTCGAAAGTAGGATATATTTGGTTTCTTCCCGGTGATGAGCTCATATGGAGTTTTCTTGAGGAGTCGGTGAGGATACACTCGGTTGGATGCATGACACGCCGTGTTGATTGCTTCCGCCCAAAATTTCTCGGACGTGCCATAATCATCCAACATTGCTCTTGCTAGGGTGATGAGTGTCTTGTTCTTTCTTTCCACCACTCCATTTTGTTGAGGCGTGTAGGTGGCGGAAAACTCATGCTTGATGCCCTCTTCATCGCACCATTCTTCAATCTTCATATTTTTGAACTCGGTGCCGTTGTCACTCCGAATCTTCACAATTGGAGAGTTGTACTCCCTTTGAGCTCTTCTTGCAAATGTCTTGAAGATTTCCGGAGTTTCACCCTTATCGCCTAGGAACATGACCCAAGTGTAACATGAATAATCATCAACAATTACTAGGCAATAGAGGTTACCACCAATGCTCTTGTATGTAGTTGGACCAAAGAGATCCATGTGTAGAAGCTCGAGCGGCTTGGAGGTAGACAACATCGTCTTGATGGGATGATGTGTTGCTACTTGCTTCCCGGCTTGACATGCTTTGCATAATTTATTTTTGTCAAATGTGACATCCTTCAAGCCGGTGATCATCCCTCTCTTGTGGGCTTTCTTGAGGTTGCTCATGCCAATATGAGCAATTCTTCTATGCCAAAGTCACCCAAGAGAAGACTTGGTGAAGAGGCATGTCATGGTGCTTGTTTGCTTTGAAGAGAAGTCCACTAAATAGATGTTGCCATGCCTAAACCCCGTGAATACTATTGACTTGTCTTCTTCAAGAGTTACTACAACACCATTCTTGTCAAAGGCACACGTTAGTCCAAGATCACACAATTGAGCAATAGAAATGAGATTAAAACTAAGTGCTTCTACAAACATGACATTAGAAATAGATAAATCTTTAGAGATAGCTATTCTACCCAAACCTAAAACTTTTCCCCTTGAGTTATCACCATAGGTGACATGTTCATGACCGCCGGGGTCTTCAAGGGAGGTGAACATGCTATCATTGCCAGTCATATGTTGAGAGCAACCGCTATCAAGTACCCAATGTTTTCCACCGACTTTGTAGTTCACCTACACACATGAGAATTCACTTTTGAGTTTTAGGAACCCAAACAAGCTTTGGGCCTTGCACATGTGTGACAAGAGCTTTTGGAACCCAAAGTTGCTTGGGGAGCTTCTTCTTTGACTCCTTAGTGAGTTTGCCAATGAATTTTGCCTTCACCTTGCCCTTCACTTTACTCAAGAGAAAATGGTTATTTTGAAACATTGATGAGTAATTCTTGGGTAAATTAGGAAGAGGACGTGATGGTAAAGTGCACTCCCTAGTGTGGTGCCCGGTGACTTGGCAATGTTGGCAATATGAACCAACTTCCTTGATGAAGCTAATCTTGATCTCCGGAGAAGGAGTAGTAGCTATGTTTGGCTCCGGAAATGAACCAAGACCTCTCTTGCCATAGTCACGGGCATTGTTGAAGAGAATCTCCTTGTGGATGTATTCTCCTCTTGAGAGCTTCTCCACACTACTCTTGAGGCTTGCAACTTGATCCATCAATTCCTTTTCCCTAGAAGGTACAAGCTCGGGCAAAGCATTAGTAGCATTTGCATTAATGAGTAGGTCATCACATGAAGTAGAAGTATTGACCTTCTCAATAGTTTCATGAGCAAAGTTCTCAAGACTTGGGTCAATTGCTTCATAGGCAAATTCAAGTTCTTGATACTTGTGAGCCAACTCCCTATGCTCTTGTTTAAGCTTTTTGTGGCTCTCTTCAACTTGCTTAGCAAGTACAAGTGACTCATTGTGCTTTTTGAGCAAGTCATTGTACTTGCCAAGCAAATCGGAGTGGGCAAGCTCTAACTTGGCACGAGTGCTCTCAAGAACCTTGACTTTGCCCTTTTCCCTCTTGATAACGGATGTATACTCATTAATAAGGTTAGCAAACTCATTAGGGTCAAGCTCATCATCACTATCATCTTCACTCTCACATACCTTAGAGTTACCTTTGGCCATGAGGCACATTGGAGGTGGAGGTAGTGATGGTTCTTCATTTGTGAGGGCGATGGTGACTATGTCTTCTTCATCACTTGACTCTTCGCTTGATGAGACATCGGTCACCCACTCTTGTTTTTCCACCAAGAAGCTTCTCTTGGTGTGCCCTTTCTTCTTTGGGAAGAGCTTGGTCTTCTTGTCATGGCTCTTTTTCTTCCCAAGTCTCTTGTTTTTGTTCTTCCTTTCTTCTTCTTCATCATCGCTTGAATCATGGCGATGCTTGCTCTTGTTGTCCTTATTTCTTTTGTCCAGCTTGGGGCAATTTGGACGGATGTGACCTTTTTCTCCACAATTGTAGCAAATTTTGTTCTTGACATCCATTGGCCGGAACATTCCCTTTTTAGAGTCAAAGTTGAAACCCTTCTTATTGATCTTGTCATTCAAGCGTGTGAACTTTCTCATCATGAGAGCAAGTTCTCCATCATCTTCAACATCGGATGAGCTTTCATGATGATCATCTTCTTCATTGCTTGAGCTTGAATCTTGCTTGATCATCTTGAGCTTGCGGGATTTGTTTGCCTTGGTCTTTAGAGCAATTGATTTGCTTGAAGTTGGCTCTTCGGACATACCAAGGATACTCATTTCATGAGCGCGAATTTTGCCCACAAGTTCTCCCACTTCCATTGTGTCAAGATTCTCCTTTTGAAGCATAGCATTGATGATGTTATACTTGGGCTTCGAGAGGAGCATGAGAATCTTGCGATTGATGGAGGCACTGTCAATTTTGGATATTTCAAGTGCATTAATGTCCTTGACAATGACATTCAAGCGAGAGTACATATCATTGCAATTTTCATGAGCTAGCATTTTAAAAGAATCATACTTAGCTCTAAACAAGTGATATTTTTGCTCACGAACTTTAGTGGAGCCTTCATGAATTTCAATGAGCTCCTTCCAAATATCACTTGCTAAGTCCATGCCATTAACTCTAGCAAAGACTTCCTCACTAATGGCTTCGAAAATTACATTTCTAGCCTTGGCATTCCATTTTAATTGTTCTGTGGAGGGAGTTCCGGTGAACCCGGTTTTTGTGGCCAACCACACCTCGGGGGCAATCGCATCAAGATATGCGGCCATGCGAACTTTCCAATAGGCAAAGTTCTTGCCCTCGAAGTGAGGAGGCGAACCACCCATCTTGGCCATAGCTCTAGGCGTTGAAGCCTAATGATCCAAATGAGCAACGAGGCTTTGATACCAATTGTAAGGATCGATGGACCAAGAGGGGGGGGGGTGAATTGGGCCTTTTTCAATTTCTAAAACAAAGTAAAGCAACCTTAACCTATGCAATGCTAGTAAGGCACCAATTCACCAACCGGATAACTAAGCTACCTACACAAGCTAAGAGAGATAAAAAGAGAAGTAAAGCCTAGCAAGGTAGAGCTAAGTTATGATCTCTAAGTCAAGCACATGAATAAATTGCATGAAAGAAAATGCTTGAATAAAGAGAGTGGACAAGAGACGACCGGATTTTTTCCCGTGGTATCGATGTGTTGGCACACACCCCTAATCCACATTGTGACACTCACAAAGAGTCTTGTCACCTCCCAAGTCACCGAGACGAGGGCGCTCACTAAGAGTCTCCGTTCACCATCCCGGCGTGGTGGAGATCAAGCCACGTGCAATCTTCTTCTCCGGGCTCCCACAATCCTTGGCAAGCTCCGCGAGAAACACCTCGATCACCAAGATCGCCTAGGTGATGCCAATCACCAAGAGTAACAAGCTAAGGCCTTCACTTGAGCAAGAACCGATCACCAAGAATGGATGCACACAAGCTTCTCTCTACTCAAGTCCTTAATCTTGCTTCTTGATTGATTGAATGCACAAGTATGTGAATGATGAAGCTCAAGGTGGCTCTTGACTATAGTATAAGTGTTTGGATGTTGCCTGGTGCCAAGAGTAGCAAAATGACCCATTGGAGGGGTATATATAGGCAGCTCACACAAATAGAGCCGTTGGAGAAAAGCTGCCAGAAAACTGCGTAGCGCCGGTTAATCCGACGTACCTCCAATAGTCATCGTCGGTTTAACCGATGAATGTAAACTGCCCCTTCTGGAAACTAGCCGTTACAACTTGGTCAGATTAACCGACGTATCATCGGTTTAACCGGTGAGTGTAGTTGTCCACTGATCAACTAAAAAACCAAGTCTCTGGACAACTGCACCGACGTTAACTCAAACCTATCGTCGGTTTAACCGGTGAGTACATCTTCTGAAATCCTTTGAAAAAACCATCTCACTGGTCAATTGCACTGACGTCTTGATTCAAACATCGTCGGTTTAACCGGTGTATAGAACTTGAAACACCCTAGAAAAACCAACTCTGGACTAATGCACCGACGTTAATTTCAAACACGTCGGTTTAACCGGTGTATTGAATTGTCCAGACTCTGCTGACTTTGTTTAACCGACGTATAGAAAATTGAGAGCGTCGGTTAAACCGGTGTATAGACTTTTTCTAATTTTGCCTTTTCTGATTTGAGTCTTGAATGAAATCCAAATATTCTTGAGATATAGTTTGAGAACCACTTATTTGAACTTCTAGAAACCTGAGTGACCATAGTGTGCATCCATTTTCAAATGACCATGTCCATGCTCAAGTTACTTAGCCTTAACCCCTCTTAATAGTGCGATCACTACAAAACTATAAAACCTATACTAACCTAAGTGTCCTTCTCAACCTTGTGACACTTAGGACTAGAAAGATCCTTAGCCTTGACATATATATTTGGATTGAATACCGAGATCGCCTTTTTGATTAACGAAATTTGAGGGGCTTCTTTTGACATAAGACCAAATGAGCGATAATGATTTATTAAGCTGCACAAACTCATTAGTCACAATAATGGTTGTCATTAATCACCGAAACATACCTTGAGGGCCTAGATGCTTACAGGTTCATCATGAAGAAGCTTGCCGAGGGTTCAAACTTGACAAGATAGATTTAATTTTTCTTGCAATGCATTCTTCTTGTCATATAGATTGCATTCATGTTTAATACTTGTCTTGCATAGCATTGCATTGCGTTAGTAGCATCACAAAGGAGAAATCACTCTTAGAGAATGTCATACATGCTTAATATGTTTTGACAACTCAACAAGAGTGATAAGACAAATGTTGCGCTTTCATGTCTATTGAGTCATGTCCTAGCGAACTTAAAGATTCAATCTATAAGTTCATAGGCAAATGACTCATACATTGCCGTTTTTAAGCTCTTAGTTGCTTGGATATTCATTTGTCTATGTTATGTAAAAGCTCTTTGAGCACCTATTTGTATGAGTGTTTGAGGGGCGAGGTTGTCACTCGAAAATGGTCCAAATTGAGTGTTTATTGCTTTGGGTTTTCGAGATTTGGATCAGAAGTAGAGGCTTAGTTCAGTAGAAAATTTTCTTAAAGACCGGATAATCCGACACCTTGCACTTCCACACGTCGGATCATCCGATCCCTCCATCTATTTCCTGTTCTGAGCCCTCAGTCAGTTTTAGTCCGACCCATTCTAACTCGAGCGTCGGATCATCCTGCTCTTTTGTTCAGATTATCCGACGCAACACCCGTCGGACTAATTGTCGCCGGTTTTGACCAATATCAAATCATGTCAATCTCTATCCGAGGCGTTACTCCGACGCTCTCTGTGACTCCTCGTCGGTTTATCCGACGCGTTCGAAAATTCGCGGGCCCAATCTGTCAGGTTCACTTATCCAACCCATCGGCCCCGCTGCTTAGTCTTATCCCTTTCCTCTCTTCACCTGTACACTACCGCCGCCTCCACCATCCTCGCGCCACCACCGCGTCCTAGCCGCGCCACCACCGCATCCACGCCGCTCCGTCGCCGCTCAGCCGCGCCGCCGCACCACCCTCGCGCCGCCGCATCTCCACCACACCGCCGCTCTGCCGATCGCCGCCGCGCCTGAACCCTAACCCTAGCACCACCCTCACCGCCGCCGGTCTGCGCAGCCCTCACCGCCGCCCTGCGCCGCCTCTGCAGACCTGCGCACAGCCCAAAGCATTGAGACCAAGCCATATCGACCACACTCTTCCACTCCGAGGTCTGACCTCAAGGTGCTTGATAAATTGCCTGAAAAAGGCAAAAATCTATCGTTTCCGAGTTTGTCTCTTCGAGAACTACTGTGGTATGACTCTTGCTGAATCTAGGATGTGTAGTTCTAGCAATAATCTATCTATCACACATTTTTTTTGCTCACTAGAACTCACTTGCATATGTTCTTCTTTTTTCACATACACTTCACGCTAGTTGCACATGTGCTGGTAATCTCTTTCACACTTAGAGCACATCTTTACCATGCTCAGGAGTACACTTTCACGTGTTTTACATCTTGTATCACTCCTAGCACACTCTCACTTGCACGAGTTCATTGCACATTATATGAAGCAAGGTTCATCCACTAGAATCCATGATTAGGCTCATATCGATCCTTTGCTTTGCTTAGGTCTTTCTTACCTCTAGCATATGATCCAGTACTTGTTATATAGCCTTGTCTTATTCTATTATCTTCCACCGTTCTCTTTGAAATAGATGGCAGGTGATAGAAAGGGCAAGGCCAAGGTTGACGAGCAGCCTAAGAAGAAGAAGCGGACTCGTGAGGAGCGAGATTGGGAGCGAGCACACGCAGCCGTAGCTACTGCAGACCGCCCTCAGAGGCCGTTCCAGATCCGTGAGTCCCGGGTAGCTATTCAGGGGGAGTCGGAGCCAGATGCAGAGGCACCGCCAGGCACTCCGACTTTGCTCCATTCTACGCGTACCCAGGCCGCAGCTCATACCCCACCTTATCATGGTGGTCCTCGCGTCCGTGGTGGACGCCCTCTGAGGCCTGGAGGCCGTACTCAGACACAGTCAGACACTGCTGCTCAGATAGATGATCAGCCATAGAGTGAGCCAGAGGATCAGTCTGGGGACATGTTAGTGTTTCTGACTGATGTTCGTGAGTTCACAGTGGCTAGAGTGAGGAAGATGAGCAGACTTGGTTTCCCAAGCAGAGGGACAGGGACGCAGACCCATTCTTTCACACACTCCTCCAGGAGTCTTTCTACTTCGGGTACTTACAGCTCGGGATTCTGATGAGCGAGCACAGGATGTAGCACTGGGGAGCACTACGAGTAGCAGCCAGGGGTGTACCCATTCAGCCTTGCTTTGACAGATTCCCCGGTTTACCAGAGCTTCTCACTGAGAGGCGTCAGTACATCCAGGAGTGGGTCCGTGTGTTCTACGCCACCCTGTTCGTTGGAGAGGACAGAAAGTACATCATGTTCATGTTCAACAAGAAGATGTACCGGCTGAACAGACAGAGCTTGGTGAGGTATCTAGGTGTGACACTTTCAGATGAGCCTTATTCCCTTCACTTTCACACCTACGGTGACGCAGACCCACCATGTCGCTCGAAGGAGACGATGTTCCCCTCTGACGAGGATGTGAGTTTCCTGTTCCAACTGCCGTTCCTCCCAGGCACTCCCAGAGTTCCTAGCCGCTCACTCCAGTGGCCTACGTGACTCACTTTGCTCTGAAGAGGAGCTTGCTGTTTAGGATTGGCTATAGTGAGGGGATCACAGCCCTTCAGCAGTGGTTACTGATCTACATCCTCGGAGGCATGCCGTTTGATATCGTTGATTTCTTTATTTGTGAGATAGAGGATGTGATCATGGAGGAGCTGACGTCGAGCAGGAGACAGCCGTACGCTCACTGGATCAGTTGGATCCTCGCTCAGCTTGATCAGGGTGCCATGATGCATGATCTGGAGATCTCGACCACGTCGTTCAAGGATTACTCTCCTACTTCTCCTAGCAACGGTCGCCGGGGTGCTCGAGGTTAGCGCAGAGCCGAGCAGAGACTCAAAGAGCGCGCTTAGGCAGAGGCAGCAGCCGCCGAGGACCCTTTCACAGCCGCCGATGCTTCACTTGCAGCTGCAGAGGCCTTGTTACCTCAGTTCCTTGCCACAAACTCTGAGGACTCCGAGGACTACACTCCTACTATTCCTGTCCGACGAGCAGCACACGACGACGAGGCTGGTACGTCAGGGGCAGGAGCACCTTGTCACGACCTTAGGCCCCCGACACCGCCTCCAATGATAGTGGCTCTGGTTGTAGTGCCAGACACGCTTGCTCAGATTCTTCAGACACTTATAGATTAGCAGCGTAGGTTTGCCGAGCAGCAGGACCGACAGGCAGAGACTCAGGCTCAGATCTTGGCTGAGCAGGCTTGACAGCAGGAGGCTCAGACACTTATGTTCCAGGAGATGAGGCAGCACCAGGAGGCAGTCAGACTTCAGCTTTTCCAGCAGCCACAGATGCTTCAGTACTACTCAGGCTATTTCGGAGCACTTTACAGTCACGTCAAACTGGTCCCACCTCCTCCAGCTCCTCTCCCTTCGTCGGACCCAGCAGCTCCAACGGGTCCCGCTGCCAGCCTGCCCCAGACACCCTTGGCGTCATTCCCGATGTCGTCACTTCTTCACCCAGGGGTGTTTGGCTACTCTCAGCAGACGCCGATGACACCGGATCAGCGGAGGCAGTTTCTTGAGCAGCAGCGACAGTTTCAGGACTTTCAGTAGATCAGCACTGCTTAGTCTCGTCCTCTTGCTCCAGTCATCTCGACTCTACCGGTTGAGGCTCTCCAATTCGACAGCACGTCACCTCCACCACTTCGACCCTCACCAGTTCGTGCCTCGGTGGACTCCACGCTACTCACGTCGCTTGTGGCTTCAGTCGCTCCTCAGATGGAGTCCACAGTCATCACGACGGAGGCAGCCATCTCTACAGCTCCGACCACTTCTGCTGCCCCGTCACCTTCTCCGACTGAGCGCGCTTCTTCCACTTTTTCGGACGACGATGACGACGACGATGTCGGCCGCTACATCGCCGCTCCGAGTACGACTCTTCTGACTCAGTCTTCTTTGCCCCAGAACTAGTTTGCTCCAGCCTTTCTTTTTGGTGCTTTGTCGCCAAAGGGGGAGATAGATGGGGGGTTCAGGGGGTTTGTGGCGTGTTTTGGCTTTTCATGGATCTTGATGTATCAGACATGTCATTTGGCTTTTGTGTATGACTCTGTGTTGACATGGCTGTACATGTGGCTTTCGTTTCAGTTATTTGTTTGCGCTTTAAATTCCTTATTTGCTATCTCTATCTTTGTGTTGTCACCATCCAAAAAGGGAGAGATTGAAAGCATCTAGGCCCGTGGATGCTAAACGGTAAGTTTCAGTGATTAGTGACAACGTTTGTGACTAACGTGTGTTTTGAAGAAATTATTGTTATTCCGTTAAAGTCGCAAATGAAAGGAGACCCCTCAAAATCAACTCTCAATGACACGGACTCAAATTGTCAAGGCTAAGGACCTTTCTAGGCTCAAGTGTCACAAGGAGATGAAGGACACTTGATTTAGTATATGTTTTATAGTTTTTAATTCGTGACCATACTATAAAAAGGGGTTCGAAGTTAGTAGCTTGATCATTCAAAGAGTTGGCCTTAGATTTCATGCACACTTGCTCAAGATCAACTCAAGACCTGCAAAGAAACTCAGAAAAACACTTGGAAGCAGAAAGAATCGATGTTCAAACCAACTCCAAGTCAATAAACAGAAACATGAAGTTTTCAATGAGGTCGGATAATCTGTATACACAGGGTCGGATAAACACAGCAAAGCAGCCGGTTTATCCGACGCCTTGAAATGCCAGGTCGGATTTTGAGTAGTAGCATTACTTAGAGAGCATGTTTTTCGGGGACTGAAAAATGCATATGGGGTCGGATTATCCGACGCTAAGGATTTGAGGGTCGGATTGATGCTCGGATGATGTACCAGAGAGCATGTTTTCAGGATGGGTTTTCTCTCTTCAGGACCGGATGATCCGACGTGGGCTTCTCTAAGCATCGGACAAATTGACAGGAGTATTGATCAAGTGCCGTTATTTGGAATTCAAATTGTCAGTGGCACCGGATGATCTGACGCCTTGATCCAATATGCATTGGACTAAATACTTGGATGGATGACATCAGCACTGGTTTAAATCTTAACGGCTAAAATGGAAAATGCAGCGGGGTCGGATGATCCGACGCCCTATCTAGGATTGGGTCGGTTTATCCGACGTAACCAACTTTTTCCAGAAAGTTGGTAACGGCCACTAGGTGATCCCTAGCCTATTTAAGGGGTACCTCGGGTCTCTTCACTGTCTTTTGAACCCTTGAACACCTGAGGCCACCTATGAGCTGAGAAGAGACATCCAAACACTTGAGATCAACAAATTCATCAAGAATTCAATTCTTGGAAGAGTGCAAGTGTGCTAGAGCTTTAGGGCCGACTTAGTGATGGTCAAGTGAAGGCTTAGAGCTTGTTACTCTTGGTGTTTGACGGCACCTAGACGGTCTTGGTGATCGGAGGCTCTTGGTGAGCTCTTGGAGTTTGTGGGAGCCCCAAGAAGAAGAAGTTGTACACGATTTGAAGCCCGCCGTTTCGGATATGGAGAATGGGTATTCTTAGTGGATACTTGCTCTTCGTGATGCAAGGGAGCTTAACCCTTTGTGGGTGCTCCAATGTGGATTAGGGGGGAGCGTCAACTCCTCAATATCACGGAAAAAAAATCCGGTTGTCCCTTGTCTATTTTCTTTTGCATTAAAACAATTTACTTAAGTCATTTCAGTTACTTGATATTTGCTTGCTTGTTTGAGACTAGGATTTGCTCTTGGTAGTTTGTTTTATTTGGGCTAGCCTTTGCATGTTAGTTTGATCCTTCTAGGAAAATGGTTTTGTTAGTGTGCTTACCTACTTAGTTCATCATATTAGTGTGCTATAAATCTTAAGTCTTTGAACTATAGCCTTGGGCAACACTAGAGGTAGGTTAAGGACGGTTAGAAATTGAAAAAATCATAATTCATCTTCTTTTTTGGACCACGATCCTTTCAAAATATTTAAATTTCTCACAGCCCGTTTCAACAGTTACCCCTTGGCTGCGAGCTGCGGATGCTGACACGGGAATAACACGAGCACAGATGCCTGATGCACCCTTTCTTATCTGAACCTGATGGAGACGCTAGATTAAACCTGGTTTTCCGCCGGCCGGTGCTCTGTCTCACGAAAATCACGCCGGAGGACTCGGTGGCGCTCGTCTTCCAGTGCATATATACCCTGCTGGCTGCTTTCTGCCGGAAAGAGGCGACATCTGTGTACAGCACACCAAGAAAAATGGGTTGGAACAGAACCCAAAACGTTTGGAGATCATGCCGTGATCACTGTTCTGTTCTCGTGTCCAGCATCTGGCTTGCAAAAAGGAAAGCGAAAAATTTTCAGTGACAGCCCCTGCATCATACTGCCAGTCTACTATACTAGTCTTCAGCGAATGACGATCCACACTTACCTAGAACTGATGATCTTTGTCCCAGATCGGATCCAAAGCAGAAACTTGCTAGTGGCCTGATCACAATTCTTGAATCACAGAACCTTCCACCAATTAGTGGTGACTGTTCATCTTAAAGACTTGACTCATAAGTCGTTAGTCCTTGTCTCATTCAGTGAGCCCTGAGTGCCCCACTGGCCACATCTTTTCTCTATAAGAATCCAGATGCTGAGCTACTTCACCACATCCGAGTCACAAACAAACACACACACACACACACCTAACAGCGACACAAATGGCTCACTCCTATCTCCTGCTCCTCTTCTTCCTGCTAGTGTTCCTCGCCTCCACCTCCAGCTCGCGATCCATGGCGCAGGCCACCGATCAAGAAACACTCCTAACAATCAACAAAGACTGGGGCAGCCCATCGGCACTCAGCTCGTGGAATCCCCAGAACGCTTCTTCCTACTGCAGTTGGGCAGGGGTCAGCTGCAACAAGAATGGCCAAGTGACCAAGCTATCCTTCCCCAATCTGAACATAATCAATCCGATCCCAGCTTCCATTTGCACCCTCAAGAACCTGTTGTACCTAGACCTTTCCTACAACAATCTCACCGACCAGTTCCCGACGGCGCTCTATGGCTGCTCGGCTCTCAGCTTCCTCGACCTGTCCAACAATCACTTCTCCGGCGCCCTCCCGGCTGACATCGACAAATTGTCGTCGGAGATGGAGCACCTCAACCTGTCGTGCAATGGCTTCACCGGCAGTGTGCCATCGGCGATTGCCGCATTCCCCAAGCTCAAGTCCCTTGTTCTTGACACGAACAGTTTCAACGGGACTTACCCGAGCTCGGCCATCGCAGAGCTCAGCGAGCTCGAGACGCTAACTCTTGCACATAACCCCTTCGCGCCAGGCCCTATCCCTGACGAGTTCGCCAGCTTGAAGAAGCTGAAGACGCTCTGGATGTCAGAGATGAACCTGACTGGCGGCCTCCCCGACGAGCTCTCGCCGCTCACTGAGCTGACGACGTTGGCTCTGTACAACAACAAGCTTCACGGTGAAATCCCGTCGTGGGTTTGGAAGTTCCCCAAGCTCGAGCACCTGTACCTTTATGCGAACAGCTTCACCGGTGGGATTGGGCCAGAGTTCACCGCCTTCAGCTTGCAGCAGCTCGACCTGTCGGCGAACTGGCTCACTGGACCGATACCGGAGGCCATCGGCGAGATGAAGAACCTGACATTGCTCAACTTGTTCTACAACAACCTCACCGGGCCGATTCCGGCGAGCATCGGGCTGCTCCCGAACCTCGTAGACATCCGGCTGTTCAACAACAGGCTCTCCGGCCCCCTCCCGCCGGAGCTCGGGAAGCACTCGCCGCTCGGCAACCTTGAAGTCAGCGACAACTACCTCAACGGCACGGTCCCGGACACCCTCTGCCTCAACAAGAAGCTCTACGACATCGTGCTGTTCAACAATGAGTTCTCCGGCGAGCTCCCGGCGGCCCTGGGGGCGTGCGACACGCTGGACAACATCATGCTGCAGAACAACGACTTCTCCGGCGAGTTCCCGGAGGAGGTGTGGTCGGCGTTCCCCAAGCTGACCACCGTGAAGATACAGAACAACGGCTTCACCGGCACTCTGCCCAGCGTGATATCGTCCAACATCACACGGATCGAGATGGGGAACAATCGGTTCTCTGGCGCCCTGCCGTCCTCGGCACCGGGGCTGAACAACTTCATGGCGGAGAACAACCGGTTCTCCGGTGCGCTGCCGGCAAACATGTCGGGGTTCGCCAACCTCACCGATCTGAACCTCGCAGGGAACCAGATTTCTGGCTCGATTCCACCTTCCATCCGATCATTGGGAAGGCTGAATTACCTGAACCTCAGCAGCAATCTGATCTCCGGTGGGATCCCGGCGGAGATCGGTCTGCTGCCGGTGCTCACCTTTCTTGATCTGTCCAACAACGAGCTCGCCGGCGAAATACCGGAGGAGCTGAACAGCCTCGTCCTCCATCTCAGCAGCCTCAATCTCTCTTCCAACCAACTCACCGGCAAGGTCCCCGAGTCGCTGCAGAGCCCGGCATTCGATGAGGCGTTCCTCGGGAACCAAGGCCTCTGCGCCACGGTGAACCTGAACCTGAAGATTCCGGCGTGCCTCGGCCACAACCAGATGTCAACCGGCCTGATCATCCTGTTCTCGGTGGTCGCCGGCGTCATCCTCATGGGCGCCGTCGGGTGCTTCATCATCCGGCGGAAGACGCGCCGGCGCGACCTGACGACGTGGAAGGTGACGCCGTTCCGCAAGGTGGGCTTCACCGAGAGCGACATACTCAGCAAGCTCCGCGAGGAGAACGTGATCGGCAGCGGCGGCTCCGGCAAGGTGTACCGCGTCCACCTCGGCGGCGCGGTGGTGGCCGTGAAGAAGCTGTGGAGCAGGGGTAAGGCGGAGGAGAAGCTGGACAAGGAGTTCGACTCGGAGGTGAGGATCCTGGGCGACATCCGGCACAACAACATCGTCAGCCTCCTCTGCTACATCTCCAGCGAGGACACCAAGCTGCTGGTGTACGAGTACATGGAGAACGGCAGCCTCGACCGGTGGCTGCACCCGCGGGACCCGGCCGGCGCCGGCGCCGCGGCGTCGCTGGACTGGCCGACGCGGCTGGCCATCGCCATCGACGCGGCGAGGGGCCTGAGCTACATGCACCACGAGTCTGCGCAGCCCATCATGCACCGGGACGTCAAGTCCAGCAACATCCTGCTCGACCCGGACTTCCGCGCAAAGATCGCCGACTTCGGGCTCGCCCGGATCCTGGTCAGGTCCGGCGAGCCGGAGTCCGTGTCCGCCGTCGGCGGCACCTTCGGCTACATGGCTCCAGAGTGTGGGCGCGGCGTGAAGGTGAACGAGAAGGTGGACGTGTACAGCTTCGGCGTGGTGCTGCTGGAGCTGGCGACGGGGCGGGTGGCGAACGACGACGGCGCCGAGTGCTGTCTGGTGGAGTGGGCGTGGCGGCGGTACAAGGCCGGGGGCGCTCTGCACGACGTCGTGGACGGGGGCATCCGGGACCGGGCCGTGCACGCCAGGGACGCGGTGGCCGTGTTCCTGCTCGGGGTGATGTGCACCGGGGATGACGCGCCGTCCCGGCCGTCCATGAAGCAGGTGCTGCAGCAGCTCCTCCAGTACGACCGCACGGCCAGCGTCGCCGGCGCGTGCCGGGACGGCGGCGACGACGTCTCACGGGCAGAGCTCCCCAAGGGGAGGAAGAAGGGCGACCAAGGTGCCAGGAGAGCGCTGGACAGCGGCGGCGAGTTCTGGGATGGTGACGAGGAGAGCGGCGGCTTCGTGGCGCATCCCGTTTAACATTAAGGCGCCGGCGGCCACACGCGACAGGGAAGGACCTATGCATCGGTTGTCAGCAAGCGAGACATCCATTTTTGATCGGACGCTTGTAGGGGTGCAAAGGTGCGCCTAAAGATATTCACCGCCTCTCTTTAGTTTAAAAAATTGTACTAATTTTTGAAAATAGAAACTCATTTTGAGAAACTAGTACAATTTTTTGAACTAAAGAAGGGCAATGGATACCTTAAAGGACACCCATTTGCACCTCTAGTTCTTCACTTTCTTTAAAGTCAAACAAGTACCACACAAATTGTGTGGCAAGATCTTGCCTAATCCTTACTTAAGCCAAGGAATTTAAATATTTCAACGCACAAGAATATGAGATCACGCGTCAGGTTGCGAATGTTCCGCTGTGATTGCGGTTAACCCACCTCCGCTCGCGCGTTTTGCAAGAGCTTCCATATCTGACTCAAGGTAGATAGATTGTTTGTAATTTATTTGTGTGAGATCGGGAGATGGTAAGGTATTTTATCTTACTATTGTTACTAATTGTAGGCTAAACCTTTACTAATTGTAGGCTAAACCTCCACATGAAGTCGCCTACAATTCTAAGTGGACACTCTACCAAAATAGAGAAATTCTCACAAAAATCAGAAACATCCACCATCAATCCAACAAATCTGATTATAATAATTATTGGATATGTTATTTTTTCTAATAAATTACCCACTTCTGACATTATGAAAATAGACTAAAATAACACCCAAACATGTATTACCTACCTCTGCCTATTTGATCCTCTTTTTCACGGTATGCATCCGTGCTCCACCGAATTGACTCGGGCAAAATGTCTAGCCAACGTGCGCCTGCAGATTCCCTGCATGCAGCATGGTCTTCTGATCAAACTAACTCGTACACGGTACACACGCACATGACACGCTAACTTGGTTGGACACACCTTGACACAAACAACAAGATCAAGTCCAACAGGGGGCGCGTCGTGCCGGCCTTGTCGCGAGAGGATGGCATGGACGGCGAGGAAGTGAGTATGTTCCACGAGGCGCTGAACGAGCAGACAATCGGGGAGTTAGCCGCGGTCATGACTCACGAGCCGGGCGAGGAGTGACGGCGGCTGCCACGAGAAAGCTAGAAAGGCGAGGTCGTAGGCGCTGAAGAGGGCCCTGAGCATGATTCGAGAGGACGCTGAGTGAGACGATGGCCAACACAGAACTGTAGAAGAAGAAGCAGGGGGTCGGATCGGCAAGCCTCTCGTGAGTTGTGACTCATTTCGTCTCTCTTTGGCAGTAGAATGGATCTTCTTGTACGACTGTACAATGGTTAGCGTCTGCATACACATGCAAAAGTGATAAACAAGAGGAATATCCTTATTCGCAGTTCAGACATAATGTTTGTGTCTTCCCTTTTCTGGGAAGCCTTGGTACTCTGTTCTGAGAAGACTTAATAGCAGCCGACAAACTGACGTCGTCGAAACAGAACTAACCATGTAGCATTCGATGAGATTTTCAGTAAGCAAAGGTCAGAGCAACCTAATGGTACCTTAATCGGGGGGAAGCAGCTCCTTGCTTCAGGTCCAAGTTGCAGAGAACCTGCTTCTTCTGATTGCACCGTACCACCATGCTCCCCCTGAATAGTGTAAAACACAGGGCCGAATAGTGTAGCTTTAAGGCCTGCAATCTTACGTCCATTCCTATGTTAGTTGGCTGTGTGCGGCTGCAGAGGCCGGAGATGTTTGCTTTTTATATAAAAAGATTTTTGTGTTAGTAAACCAATCAATGTTCAGTAAAGCTTAACATAGAGGTAAATATCCTTACTGTCACTGAAAGATCAGCTCTCAGCTGAATGTGCGACACCCCATGATTACAGAGCACAGCACTGGCAAGGATTCCTTCATTCCTGGTTCTCACAGTGGTTGTGACTTGCAAATTCAAAGACCCTCTGCTTGAACAAGAATTTGTTCAATCTTCAATTATTACCCTGTAACAAAAATGGCGCCATTTATGCCATTTCGAGTGATTTTGGTGATCGTATGACAACACAATCAATAGGACTAATAGTTTTGTTAAGTGAACATTTCTAGATCCCAGGGATGAAGTAAAAAGGCCATGCAAAGCAATACACGAAGAAAGAACTCAAAGAAACGCTGAATTGGATGAGTTCTACAGAAAACAGGAGCACCGGAAGAACCGATGCATGCAGCATCGGTGCATCCGATGGTTGTCGGAAGTTCCGATGCCCTGGCATCGCTGCAAATCTGAGAACCAAATGGAGATCAAGCGAAGACCAAGTCAAGATAGCCAAGTCACCGGTTGAACCGACGGCGTCAAGCTTGGCATCGGTGCATTGGATGTACTATGTTCCAGAGACGATGTCAAGCACGCAGGAGCCAAGTCTTCAGCACCGGTTGAACCGGTGGTCCATCGGAGTAGAGCATCGGTGTAATGACGTCAGCAGAAGAGAGAAGTCCAACGGCTAGTCCAGTTGCTGTTGTGACCGGTTGAACCGACGCCCATAGCATCGGTTCATCCGATGGTCTCTGGAGTCGCTGCAACTGTGTCAGCAAGACAACGGCTACTTCAGTTGCTGTGAGTGACCGGAAGTTCTGACGCCTCTTCACCGGAAGTTCCGATGCCTACGCAGAATTCTGCCAACGGCTACAAACGGCTAGTTCGACTTGGAGGCCTATATATATGTGCTCCCCCGACCATTTGAAGATTGCTAGAGTCCCAAGACATCTCATACATATCCAAGAACACCTCCAAGCCATCCAAGAGCATAAAGATCAAATTCTTAGTCCTTAGCACAAGCTTTGTGAGTGTTACTGCAAGGTTAGCTCTTGAGTGAATGTACAAGCAAGGTTTAGATCCTTGTGGCTAGTTCTAGAGTGAACCAAGAGTGTATCTCGGTGCGCCGGCATCCTTGGAGCCTTGGTGGCTCGCCGGCACGTCAACAACCCTGTGACTTGGTGTGGAGCGGAGTCGACAACTTTGTGTGGGGGACGGAGACCCCTCCTTCATGGGCAATCTCTCTTAGTGAAGATCGGGATCAAGGTGACCGTGATTGTGTTCACGGGAGAGACTTGATTGCCGGGAAGCGATACTCTTAGTGAGTGCTTCAACAACGTGGACGTAGGGGCGCCTTTGTGGCAATCCGAACCACGGGATAAATCCTCGTGTCGAGAGTTCGCTTCCTATCATCCCTCTATTTAAGCTTCCGCATTTCATATTGCAACTTGTGTGCCTTTACTTTCTTAGTGTAGTATCTTGCTAGGATTGGCTATAGGTTGAAAAACTCTTTTGGGATGAGGGTTTTACACTAAGGTGAACCGTAGTTGCACATCTAGATAGCTTGTTTTAGTTTAAGTTTTGTGCAAACTAGTTGGAGCCAAAGGTTTAGGTTTTAATAGTGCCTAATTCACCCCCTCCCCCTCTTAGGCTAGAGCACTCGATCGCTTTCATACCCCCTCCAAAATGACTTTTTTTCGAGTATGGAGGGAGTATATTATATATATGTCTGATTCTTTCTTTCCCAAAAAGTTGGCTTCTTTCTGTTTGTTCTCCATTTCTTTTTCTGAATTGAAAGAAGTCGTTCCGTTCATCTGACCCATGTTAATGTGTTGTGTTGGGTTGACGGTAAGTGGCATTTGTTCAAACCTCAATTAAAGCGGTGAATGTAGTGGCCATCAAATTGATATAATAACTATTAGATCCAAGTCAAATGCTCAACCAGACCACCAAAACCCAAAGAAAGAAAATCTAATTGTCATTTTGGTCTATGGTCTTTCTTGTGTTAACGAACCGATTAATAATTTAATATTTAATAAAGTCTAAAATAGAATACACTTGTACAAAATTTGAATGCCTGGGCAACCACTGAAACGACCAAAATTCAGAACAAGAACTTATTCGTGTATTCAATCCCTTCTAGCGGTGATCAGTTGCCCTTCCATCCAGGATCCTAAACGCCAAGATCGTCTTATTGGATCATCTTTCCTCCACTCAACTGGCACCATGCATCTTTTTTCAATTTGAACATTTCCCCTAGAGAAAATGTAACACAAACGATGGAATCAATGGTACATTTATTTTGTTCTTGCAATAAATAGCATGATCCCAAGTCATCCCCAATTCTATTTAATCTCAAGTTCTACACTAATCTCTTCTTCCTCTCGACCATCGGTGATCCGAAGGTGGCGTAACCGGTTGGATCCCAATCTAGCGTGAACTGCACACCGCTAATCTCATTCTTTCTTACCAATAAATGGAGGGGGGGTTAGGGTGTATCCATTGATCTTGAGGAGGTAGGGGGGCATGTGCCCCCATATCGATCCGTCATTGCTATAGCCAGACTTAGCTGGCCTGGCTTAGACCTTAGCCAGGCTACACACAAACCAAGCAACCAAGCACTACTTTATTGATGTGACAAGATAATTAAAGAGGAGATAGATAGGTTCCACCTATGTGGAGCCCACACAGCAGCGTTGGCCGCAGCCACCATAGTCATGGATGCTGTAAACTGAGAGGGAATCAGCACTCACTTGGATGAGGAGGAGGATGGTGCCCCACAGGACGAACGTCTCCTCATGGAAGGGACCTTCCTACAGCAATCCGATGGTGTAGGGGCCAAGCACAGTGAAGAGCGTGTACACCGCCCACACGAAGAAGTGGAAGAACCCATGGCTATACCGCCGCCGGCATGACCCAAGCAACTCAACGAGGATCCAGATAAGGCGCTGAAGAGGACAAAGACTTCCACACGCACCAATAGGCCTTGAGTGCTGCTCCAGCTCTGGGCAAAGGTTGTGGTGGAGTTCTTGATCGCCATGGCTTCTACGGTGTCTGTGGCTTCTCCAAAATACTCCAGGCTAGAGGCAGAGGGAGAAGGGGTAGGCCAGGTTAACGTGAATGTTGATGGAAAGGTGAGGGAGTACACAAGGAAAGCATAGATTCTTTGCTTGGGAGGTGTTTCAATCTGAAGTTCACAAAGCTGATATGCAAATACCCGTATTGCCTCTAAATCTGATATGTGAATAGTTTTCATATACATACACAGATGGATTAATTTTATGTCAGTAATCACCGGTGCATGATGTGAAAAGGCCCTAAGCAACTGCGGTTAGACAACATCAACTGGTGAAGCAGCTTTACTTATACAGTTCAACCAATGTGGAGCCCCCATTGATCTTGAGGAGGTAGGGGGCATGTGCCCCCATATAGATACGTCATTGCTATAGCCAGACTTAGCTGGCCTGGCTTAGACCTTAGCCAGGCTAGACACAAACCAAGAAACCACAATCGTGAGCATCTCCTGCTCCCTTGCTGACATCTCGCTTCACCTGGATTTTTCGATTTGGCAGAGTAGAAACCGGTGGAAGCAGGAGCAATTATACCTGCTATGTCACACCCTCCAATTTTTGAATTTCAGGATGTGATTAAAATTAAAAATAATTCAACAATTTTCTCATAATTTTAAAATTTTGCCAACATTTGTTTTCTTCACAGAGAATTTAGTGTAAAAGAAAATAAATGTTGGTTGTTTTCCAAATTAAATAAGGTTGTTCTTTTGTGTTGCATTCATGCCACCTTTGCATTGTTTTATTGCTTGTTGTTCAATTTAAATTTGAATTCATATGAGTTTGAATTTAAATTGAATGTGTTTGAATCTTTTCAAAAATAGAAAAGCTTTCCTTTTTTCCCCTCTCCTTTTCAGCCCAGCCAGCCCATCTCTTCGTTTTCTTTTCTCCTTTCTCTTCTTTCCCCGCGGCCCAAACATCCCCCACCATCAGCCCAGTTCCCCTTCCCCGGCCCAGTTTCCTCCCGGCCCAGTCTGCCTCGCCCCCCCCCCCCCCCCCCCGCGTCTCTCTCCTGCGGCCGCTGCCATGCGGGCCAATCCATCAGGCGCGTCCGCCACCTCGAGCCGGACTCTGGCTCGCGCCCATCCGCCGCTCGCGCGCACCGCCGTGGCCTTCTTGGCGCGCACGCCAAGGACCCCCGGTCCCTGCCCTTATATAAGCGCCGCGACCTCCCTTGGACCCCCCTCTGACGTGCGCCGCCTTTTCCCTCGCTCAAACCCTAGCCGCCGCCGCGTCATAGTTGGAGCTTCTCGGAGCTTCGTGACGTCGCCGCTCCGCCGCTTCCCCTCGAGTTCGGTCACCGACCAAGCCTTTCTGTGCGGTAAAGATCCTCGCCAACCCCTTCGCCCTCTCTCCCTTGCTTTCACGCGCGCGGAACCGCTCGTCGGAGCTCTGCCGGGCCGCCTCGGCGCCGCGCCCCCCCTTTCGGTCTCCGTTCCGCGCTCCTGAACCTCTAGACGAGTTCACAGCGCGCTCTCGCTCCCCGTCCAAGAACCAAGCCGAATCGAGTCCGGATGGCCAAGTTTGGCCAACTCCGGTGAGCTTGCCGCCGCCCGCCGCCGCGTAGCAATGCCGCCGGTGCCCAACGCCGCTACCCGCTCCGCCTGGCCAACCTGAGCCATCCGATCTCGATCCAACAGATTAGATTAGATCTAGTCCAGAGTCAACAGAGCTGATAACGGTCAACCATAGGACGTTTTGTAAAATAGCCCCTCAGTTTGCTCAAAATCAACCTGTCGTCCATGCTAGTTCAAAAGTAATTATGAAACAGCCCTTCAGTTTATGTTTTGACCCTTGATCTTTTCTAAAATAGAACCCGCCATCCATAGTGGATAGTTTTTCAATCTGACCCCTGAAGATTAGGTATAATTATGCTTTAGTCCCTGTTTTCTTTAGATCTAGCCCCTGGAAGCTCTGTTTATTCACAAATAAGCCCCTAGAACCATGTTTTAGCCATATCTGTCACGTTTTAACTCCGTTTTTATCGATTCTTGCGCTCACGTGATCCTTGCAACGTGTGCGATAGCTTTATGACCTTGTTATCCTCTGTGAGCACAGTTTTCTGTGTCTTACAAATATTTTCTATTAGTCCTTAACCCTTTGGTTAATCGTGACTAATAAATTCCTGACTCACCGTTTAACCCATAGAATCGCCGTTTTAGCTCCGTTTTTCACGTTTTTTGCGCTTTCGTAACCGTAGAAGCGAGCCCTATCCTTTAGTGCATTCTTTTAAAGCCTTTCTTTTGTTATGGTGTAATGTTCTTAGTTGTATCTTCTTGTTTGCTTTGTATGTTTGCCCGAAGATTGTTCCGAGTAGAAGAATTGTTGTTCGAAGATTGAAGATCAAGAGTTCCAAGTGAGCAAAAGCTGAAGAGCAGTAAGAGTAGCTTTTCATTGGAGAAAGGCAAGTGACCCTAACCATCTTTTTGTCTATACTTATTTACAAGAGTATTATGGTGATTTAATTGGAACATGGAGAACCACACAAGAAAACCGTACAACCACAATACTATATGGCTCTGGTCTTGGCTAAGTAATTAGATGAACTATATGTTGTGTTGGAGTTGTTTTGCTTGGTGGTTATGAGTTTGTGTTGTGGAGCGGGTGAAGGAAGCTGCGTCTTCTGAGGGACTGCACGGCAGGGACCAACACATCATATAGGGATTCTTTGTAAAGGCCTCGTAGCGTCCCTATGCAATCACACCTCTGAAGTGTGGTATTGTGCCTGATCAGCACATATGCGTGGTTGGGTTCAAAGTTCTTTGGAACTTTTACGCGAATTGTGGTGAAAGTGTACAACCTCTGCAGAGTTTAAACTAATCGGTTAGCCGTGCTCACGGTCAAGAGTGGCTTAGACCCTCACATGATTAATAAACTTAAAGATGGAATTAAATCATTTTCTGGTTATTTCTTGTGGCCTTGCTGAGTACCAACCATAAGTGTACTCACCCTTGCTTACTGCTGCTCAGAAAGAAAAGTTGATGTGAAATCATTTGAAGATAATGCTGAGTTCTAGGCATACGCAACCCCCAGTCGATTGCCTGTGAAGTTTGGCGCCTTCGTTTCCAGGATAAGCTGTATAACTCTGATAATCTTTTAATTATTGCTTTTACGTGATACTGTTACTGATTATTCACTTATGATGTCTCTATATGTATGAAACTTGATACTGGCATACATATAGCTATGCATTCGATTTTGTCTTTAAAACCGGGTGTGACAGAAGTGGTATCAGAGCTGTATCGACTGCAGGACGTAAGCCTAGGTAGCAATGGTCGTTTTCTAAGGTTTCTTTTGATATAAAATCCATTCATACTAATTCCTTGACCCCCCCTCCATTGAATATTCTCACTCCTTAGCTTTTTCTTTTCTCAATCCGCTTTGATAACTCACCTTTCTCGTCTGACCCCTTCTCGTTTGCACCTTATTATTTCCCAAATGTTAGACCCTCAATTCTGGTCGGTCTAATTTCCCCTTCTAGATCACTCCTTGATTTTAATCCTTCTTGATGTGTGATTATACAAATTCCATCCTTGTATTTCTTTTAACTTATCTTTCTTGAGCCTACTTTTTTAATTTGTTTACAATGTGCTCAGTTTTCACATTGTGCCTCTTCTTTCCAAAATAATAATAATAATAATAATACCGCTCTGGAATCATCCCTTGATTTTTTATTCCAAAGTATCTTTCCTGATTCAAGAAAATTAGATGATTCGTGCCACGTGTCCTAATGCCTGTCCAAGCCATCTGAAGAATAGAGCTACTAGTTCATCATGAGGAGTCAAGTCGAACCAATTAGAATCGTACCACTTGCCCACAACCCTGCTCAAGTTGGATGAAGGATTCAGAGCGCCACCAAAGAATCAAGTCTGAAGCCTGAGCAAGGTTATGACACTCTCACTACCACTACAATCACGAAGGTGGAGCCAACGCCGGACATGTTGAAGGAGGTACATGTCGTCAATACCGAAGCTAAAAGAGATAACCTGCTTAGGAGTAGCCCTTGAAGCCCTATTAACAACGTTTAGCATCGTCGTTGATTGTGTTGACTGGTGGAATTTTGTGCTTGCGTGATGATGTTTGTCTTTATGACCTTGTCTGATTCGCTTCTTTGTAATGATTGTTGGTGTATTGTGGGTCTTCTACCCACAGTGACATCAGTTGCCTAGATGGGTTCTTATGTACCTCCCACCTCCTTGTTATCTTCTATCTTTCTACCTAATCCTTTAAAGGATGTCAAGAAAGAAGTTCATGGCAACACTGACAGCAATAGTAGAAGCCTCCAAGCATCTACAATGATCGACAAATGAAAGAAGTTGAAGATGAATGCTCTCTTTTCCTTTTTGCTACCCCCATGTCATTCTTCTTTCCACCTTGATTTATTCAATAATCACCACCACCAAGAGTTTGTGAAAATGATATTATGGACATTACCTTGTTACTCAATCTTTCTTCTCTCTGCTAACCATATCCCTACCATCCAACCAGATGGCGAGTCCCAATAGAAATCAAGACGATAGAGCCAATAGAGAAGACCTCAACATTCCAGCACAAACTCAAGGACTACAAGCAATGGTTCCAACCAGGGTCAATATCCAACAACATGTTACAGAGCAAGCCTCATTTCCTAGGAGCCACAACCCTGTTAGCAGTGATAATCAAGTCCCAACCGGTCTGCCACCGTTTGATAAAGAGAAGCTGTTAGCTATGCAAGCTCGTGTCTTACAAGGAAGGTTGCAGTCTAAAACACCAACCCCAGATAACATGGAGATGACCAAGGCAGAAGTCCCCACCGGACCAGTAGAGAGACAAGTTGCTGAAGCATGGAATAATGGAAAACGTAAGAGGAACTATGAAGCACCAAAGCCACTCCAAAAAGAACAACATGAGAATAATAAGACTCCAGGAACATGTTAGTGCTGCGAGCATTATGGTCGTCTGTGCCTTCCAGAAGATAGCTTAATGACAGCAGAAGCAAGACAACATTACCATTCAGAGATCAACAGAAAGTTATCTACCCAGGATCTAGTCCTAGAAGAAGTCGTCCAAGGTAGAGATAGGAATCAGACTATAAACCTCGACGATTGGACTATCTCTTTGAAAGAGTTTCAGCCTAAAAGAAGCAAGCTGTCCAAGAAACAAATTAGTAAAGCAAGTCAAGAGAAGGTGGAGTTACCACAACCATTGGCAGATAGAAGTGTTCAACCCAGTTCCAACCAACTATAGCCTGAAGTGGTTCAACCTCCATATGACAACTCTATCGAGAAGAATCCTGACGCACAAGCCATTCCACAAAGAGTCGAGATGGAGCAGAAAGAAAGTCGGGATGGACGTGTTAAAAGAGTAGTGTGCTTTAAATGTGGTGAAAAGGGTCACTATGCCAGTAGATGTTCCACAAAGCAAGGAAGCCAGGATGAGTATGCTAAGAGAATGTGTTCTGTAGGTAGTAAAGAAGGCCACTATGCTAATAGATGTCCAACAAAGCGTAAGTGTAACACCCCTGTGTTAATCGTGCTCGCTAATCACGAGTTAATTCGCTGATCGTGGACTCGAGTTTGTCGTTAGCGTTAATCGGGTTCGCATAGAAACCTTTTTTTTAGCGATGTTCGATCTCGTTTTTGTCCTTGATATGAGCTCCAAATCAACTTCCGCCCAAAACGAAAGTTATAGATCTTTTAATCCTCTACAACTTTTATTTTGGCCAAATTTCAAGTTCCTATATCAAAATTTGAGTTCTAGAGGGTCAAACTTGAGTCAAATTCGTTTCAAATGAGTTCACTGTAGCGACAGCATTTCCACTATGACTGCCCATGCCGGCGTCTGGCCGTCGGTGAGGGACGCCACGCGTCGTGACCGCCGACGATCCTCATCATCCGTGCGTCGTTCTTATCCTCGCGGTCGCACTGGAAGCTTCCCGTTCTCGCCCGTTCTTTCCCTTTCCTCGGGCTCGCGTGGAGCTAGGTCGAGCAGAGTCGCCGCCGTCCGCCGCGCCGAACACGGCTCACCACCCTGCCTCGATTCGTCGCGCCCGGAGCCGCGCAGACTCGCCGTCCACCCACTCCGACCACCCACGAGCGCGGCCGAGCCCCTACCCCGGCCGAATCGAGCTCAGACCGCCGTCCGCCATTGCCGATCTCTGTCGAGCTTCGCCCCTCACGTCGACGTCCCTCTCCCGGCCATCCTCCGCCCCAAATCGACCCACGGTGAGCTCAATCGCAGTCTCCTCCTACTCCCCGACCTTCTCCCCACCCAAATCCGCGGCCGCCGCCGCCGAATTGCCGCCGCGCCGCCGCGGAACGCGCCGCCCGCCGCTCGCGCACGCCGCCCACCCTCTCTGTGCACGCTCGCGTGCCACCACCGCACGCCCCGGGGCCGCCGAACCTCACTGGACGTCGTGTCACCCCATTCCGCGGTCGCCGTGCTCCGCCGCCGCCGGAACGCCGTCGCCACAAGCCGCCGCCACCCCTGGTCTGGCATGCCGCCGCCACGTCGCTCCGCCTCGCGCCGCCTCCGCGCGGGCTGTGGGTACGCGGGCCCCTGGGCACGGGCTCGCCTGCGCTACGCCGCCGGCCGGCCGGCCAGCACCGGCGGGGTGGGGGGGAAGCCGGTGCCGCGCCGATCAGGCCGCCTGGCCGCGCCCCCCCCCGTGCGGGCGAAACAGAGGAGTGGGGGGCGGGCTGGGCCACTGGCAAGTGGGGCCCGGCTGTCAGCCCCCCCTTTTCCTTTTATGTTTTTAAGATTTATTTCTTTATTTTCGGCTGAAAGTTCATAATTACGTAGAAAATCACAGAAAAATGCGAAAAATGCCAAACAAATTTTGTTATGTTTCTAAAATCATGATCTTCAGAGGAAAAATACTTAAGCCTGCATTTTATCACTTTTGCTCTGCTGAAAATTCAGTTTGCGTTAAACCTAGTTTATTTATTGTCGGTAGTTCCATGGCTCTAAAAATTATGAAAAATTTGCAGTGGCTTAGTTCTTGCATGTGTAGTTCACTGAAAAAGTTTCAGGTGCATGTTCTGTGTGCAAGTTAGAGCTTTGCCCTAGCTATACTCTTGTGTTATATAATGTTGTTAGTTATTTGTTTCATGCATGCAGAACAAACTCCTGTTTCAATCCATGCTACCCTAAGTCGTTTTAGTAGTTGTTGTTTTGAAAGAAACACTTCAGGCTAAAACGAATTGAACTTCTGAACCGCTTTGCATTGTATCGTTTTGAAATGCATCTAATCGTAAGCACTCATGCGTTGCACCGTATCCTAACTGTTGCATGGCATATTTTATTCGTGTAGACGCCGCGAACGAAGCTGTCCACGAGCTAGTTGCTGAGCCGGTCCAGGAGCCACGAGCAGGAGAGTAGTAGGAGGACACCGTTGAGCCCGCTCCAGAGGTTTCCGTTAACCCCGCTGACCTGCAAGGCAAGCCCCGGAGCATAACCATAATTTAAATTATTCAATGTTTATTTAAGTATTTGTGCATTTAAGTTTTATGAGTTGTATGAAACCCTTGTATGCATGTTCTCCCTAGGTACCCATGAGTCCATACTAGTGTGCAGGTATCGTTAGCAATGCTCTGCTAAGTAGGATTTCGGTAGAAGTAGAGTGATTGCTGTCACTCGCGAGTTTTAGGATCTTGATTCCTTAGCTATGGCTGTGAAATGAGTTGTTGAGTAAAGAGAAATGGAGACCGGGCGGAAATGAGTTGGATTAATGGTATAGAATGGATGAAAAGAAATCTCCGCCTGTGTCGATTGAGGACCGTTCCGTTGTTGGCAGTGTTGATCGAGGATTGAACAGTACTAACCACATACCGGAAGTAGGAGGTAGTCGAAACCGGTAAGCTGTGTACCACTTTTACAGCGGTGATTTGAATTCCATCATGCTACGCTGGGCGTGGGAGTTGGCGGGTGTTGGATAGGATGCCGCCTCCGGGTTCTCCGGGAGTTCACCACGAGGGGCCCATCACCTGGGTTTTAGCAGGCGTAGTTCAGATGCCGTGGTAATGCAGAAACAGTTGATGCGCGTGGCCCGACGGGGCTTACATGTGTCGTGTGAGTTAGGTCCACCTTGCAAGGTTAAATCGGATCGATTCGCCGTGACTCGCGGTTATGAGAGCCTTGATCTCTTTGTCACATCGTAGTAAAGATTTGGAATGATGATGATATAATGATGTTACTCTGTAAAGATTGATATGATCAACCATGCTTGCTCTAGATGTCAGGCAAATCTAGTTGGCACTTGATAAACTTAAATTGAGCTAAAATATTGAAAGTAAGGATTCATTAGTAGTAGCCTTTCAGCAAAACAAACTCCAGAGCCAAAAAGCTTTGCATGTCTAGCTAATGGGCTAAGTATACCCAAAGTCGGGTAAGCCTTGCTGAGTATTAGTATACTCAGGGTTGTTGTTGAAACCCTTTTAAGCAGGTTGTGTTCCCGCTGACTTCGAGGAGGTCTGCGCGTCCTGGATTAGACAGCCGCTTCCTCCGGGTTGGACCGTCGAGTGGGCCCCGTCTTCACCGTGAAGATCGGACAGGTTGGCATCATATCGGTAGGCATGATGTGGAGCTCACCTTGTATCGTCGTCGTGGTTATCGTATTGTATTTCGAACTCAGTTTTAAAACTTCCGCTGTGCGTTTGAACTCTATTGTTTGTATTCAAACCTTTTATGTAAAACCTGTGTTGTAAATTAATTTGAAGATTTATGTATGCTGATATCACCTGTGCTCGTCTTCGTACGGGTCTAAGTGCAATTGTGTAACACCCTAATTTAAATTCCAGCTTTTAATAATAAATTTAATTGGCTTTATTTAATTTTCTAGGATTTATTGTGTTAGACTTGCATTTAATCTAAAATTTTGTTCCTTAATAATTAAAATTTTATCATAGGTTTAATTTTTGTTGTTGCATTCATGCTGGTGCATAGTTTTAATTATTTGAGTGTGGTTTGAATTCAAATTTGTATTTGAATTCAAACCTTGTTTGAATTAGGAATAGAAAAGTTTAGAAATAGAAAAGGGAAAGCTAGACCTAACCCAGCCCAAAACCCAACCCAAAATTTGCACTAGGCCCACCCTGCACGACCCAGTTAAACCAAACCCACCTCCAGCCCACGCCAGCGCGCGGCCCAGCAATCCCGCCCTGGCCCAGTCCGCTCGCCCGAGCCCAAGCCAGCGTGCCCGCTCTCACCCGCCTGCAACTAGGCCCCGCGCGTCAGTCGGCTCTCCCCGCACCGCGCTTGCCGTCCCGCCACTGACCGAGCGGCCCCACCCGTCAGCGCCTTCTCTCCCCTTCCTTCCCGGCTCCGCAGCGGCCGCCCGAGATCACCGGCGAGGTCGCCGGGATCCTTATCCCGCCGCAATCCCCGCCCGGTCCCTTTAACTAGCACCCGCAACCCTCCCTGCACCCCATCCACTCCTCGCGCCGCCCGCAACCCTAGCGCATCGCCCTGCCTCGCCTCCGCTCGGAGCAGAGCCCCCACGCCGCCGGTAAGCACCTCCGCCACCGCAATTCCTCGCCGCCGGTGACCCCGGAGCCCCCCTGACCCCCGTATCCTTCCCGCAGGACCGCCTTGGGTCGAGCCGTGCCATCCAGGAGCCCGGAGAGCCCCTGCGCCGACCTCGTCACCGTGCCCGTTCCTGCGCCGCCGGCCGCCGTCGACGCCAACGGACCCTGCGCCGCGTCTCCGCCCGATTCTAGCCACGGTGAGCACCCACGCATCCTCCTGCTCCAGTTACGCTAGACATTGTAGCCCTCGGCGCACCCTCGTTGCCAGTACACCGGCCATCGGCAATCTCGCCGCCGCGCACGCCATGGCTCCAAAGTGGTGGACGCCCTGTAGCCTCGCATAGCCCCGCACGAACCCTGTTTTGCTTTGTTTTAGCCCTGCGCGTGCTCCCTGCTCGCTTTGCACACACAAGCCGGCACCAGAACAGCTTGGACATCGCACGCCGGTGGGCGCCGCCGCGCTGACCCGCCCCCTTCGCTGTGCACGCTGCACCGGCCATCCCCGAGCCCAGCAGAAGCCCTGGGTGGATTACGCGTATTGCGAAGTCCACCCCAGACCCAAATCCGGGTCGAATTGACCCTTGGGGCGATGGATTGGCCAACCCCGGCGATCCTCCGCCGCGGGAGATGGACTCCGGTGAGTCCCGCCGCCGCCCCACGCGCCCAAACTCCCAGGGCCCTTCGATCCGATTCCAGCGGTCACGATTAGATCGTGGCCCGATCCAATCTGATCCGTCAGATCGTGATCCAATGGCCCTTATCTGAAGATACTGCTTCAGCCCGGCTCTTTTGCTAAAGAGTCCCCCAACTTCCTTGAAATAAACCCGCCGTCCTATCCTGTTTAAAAATAATTCCAACCAAGCCCAGTTTTTAGCTCTTAGACCCCTGATCTTTTTAGATTTCAAACCCGCAGTCCAGACCCTGCGTTTTTGCGAGTTAGACCCTGAAGCTTTAGTTTATTTATGTTTAGGCCCTCGGTTTTTGCAGAAAACCCCCTGGAACTTAGTTTTTCTTGCAGTTTAGCCCCTGAACCTTGTTTTTAGCCTAGAAAATGCGTTTTAGCTCCGTTTTAAGCGTTCTTTATGGCCACGCGATCATTGTAACACGTAGAATAGTTTAAGCTTAGTTTTTCTTGCTGTTTTTATGTATTGATGTACTGTTTCTTAGTTTTTGCTAGTGTTTGCTTGTATGCTTATTGTTGTGCATTGTTTTGTCCATGTGTTCGTGAGTAGACGTTGATCCATCTGAGGAGCCCCAGTACCAGTACCCAGAGCAGCCGTCTTCCGAGCACTTTGAGCAGCAGCAGGAGCAGTACGAGGAAGGCAAGTATAACATGAACAACCCATCACTTTTAAATACAATTTCATACTGCATTTAATATTGTATGCTTATAAGGACTGTCCTAGCCACTTTATATCCTTTACATATCCTTTGGGTTGCATTTTATTTAGTTGTGCTAGGTTGCTACGCTACAACACATTCTGGTCCTTTTTAAATTAATTTGATTAATGGTTTACTTGAACTTAATTCTGAGAGTGGCCCTCTGTGCTTCGTGCTTGGGTGGCTCACGTCTCGTTAAAATATGGTTTTTGTAAAAACATGGTTTAGGGGGCCAGCACGGTGCTTAGTGCTTGGTTGGCCACTCTCCATAAGGACCGGTTCATAGAGCGACAACCTGGGACAACAGCGCTACCACAAGGCTAGAATGGGATAGACTTGGCGTAATAATTAGATCTTTTTGGTTTGGAGTAACTTACCTGCGGGGCAGGGGCGGTAAGCTTCTATGGCCCTCGTGCTGAGTGGCCTCGTCTGTGCTTCGTGTCTTGACGCCCACTAGACCTGCTCCATAGTCGCCGATCCACCCTCACGGTTACTCCCTACCAACGAGATTCTTTGTAAAGGCCTCGTAGTGGGTCGCTAGTCATCTCACCTAAGGAAGTGTGATGAACAACTGGCGTAGCTCACGACTTGTGGGTAAAGATGTGCAACCTCTGCAGAGTATAAAACTGGTATACTAGCCGTGCTCACAGTTATGAGCGGCCCAGATCCTCCTTTTGATTAGTGGGGTTGTCTCCTTCCGACGAGGGAGGTGCCTCTCGGGGTTACCTTGGTGGCTTGGTTTTGGTCTGGTTCTCAGTAGTGTCATGATTAAATTTGACTAATTACTATGTAACTGGGTTCATGGTAATTCATCAACTCGTACTAAATAGCTTTAATAAAACTTTGCCAACACTTAAAAGCTAATGCAGTTGAGTCAGCCAACCTTAGAGCCTCATAGTTTGTGTTATACTTGTTGAGTACAAGTTGTGTACTCACTCTTGCGTCTTCTCTACTTTTTCCTCTTGGCTACGCTACTGCTGCTCAGTTCCTGCCGACACGAGGGAGTTCGCTCAGCGCTACCAGGACTACGAGGACTTCTAGGTGTTCGTCTCCCAGTCGACGTCCCTGTGGCGCCCTGCTTCAGCTTCGGAGAGCTTTTATCGTATTTTGTACTTCGCTTCCGCTGTATCAGACATTTTTGTCATTAATGTAATAAATAACATTTGTATTCGCTTTATTATTTCTTTTTACGTGATATGTGCTATGATATACTGTCATTCTGTTGTATATACGTGTGACTTGATCCTGGCACGTATATGATTGCTCGGTTTATGTCCTTTTATAAACCGAGTGTTACAGAGTGGTATTAGAGCCGTATCGACTGTAGGACGAAGCCTTGATAGAACTGGTCGAGTTTTAGGACTTCTTCTCCCCAATCCTTGTCTGCTGAAACTATTCTACTATTATACCCCTTGAATTCTATGACTCTTACTCGTCTTGCCTTGATTTCTCTCTCTGAAGAATAGTTTTCGTAGATTTTGGCCTGAATCAGTCATCTGACCACCATGAGTATAAACTAGGTGACCCTTTTATAATAATACGATAGCACGTTCTGCGATGCGTTGTGTTAGTCGGGTCGTATGTTAAACTCGGCTAAGTTGTAAAAATTGTCTGCTTGTTATTATGCTACATGTTTGATTTGGATTTTTTATTGATTGCATAGCTTAGTAGTTTAAATTTGTTTAAAGAAAATCACTCAGATGTTAAAGTTAATTAATTAATAAAATGAGTTAGATCGTTGGGGGTAAAACAGTCCATTCTATCATGTCTACTTTATCATGTCTGAGCCTTTTTTCCACAAAAAGTTATCATATCCATCTGAATTTATTCCTGCAATATCCTTACTCGTGAAATCTTTTGTCCAAAATCAGATGGTGAACACCAGGCGTGGTTCTGACCAGCAGGGGCAGAACAACCAGGGTCAGAACACCCAGGGGACCGGGATCCCGATGCCTCCGCCTTTGACTCCGGAGCAGTACTTCCGGCTCCAGATGCAGATGATGGCTACCCTGAACAACACTATTCAGGCTCTTCAGCAGGCTCACACTCAGCCTCCGCCTCCTCCACCGCCGCAGCCTCGCGACAGGCGTGCTGAGTTTCTGAGGGGTCACCCGCCGATGTTTTCTCACACGTCCGACCCTCTTCAGGCTGACGACTGGCTCCGTGTAGTGGAGCGTCAGCTGGACATCGCCCAGTGCGATGATCGTGAGCGCGTCTTGTACGCAGCAGGACAGCTGCGAGAGGCAGCTTTGGACTGGTGGGAGTCCCACCCAGTTCAGGACCGCGAGGCTCTCACTTGGCTCCAGTTCAGGGAGCGTTTCCGCAGCCACAACGTCCCCACGGGCGTTATGAAGATGAAGCAGAAGGAGTTCCTTGCACTGAAGCAGGTAATCTTAAATATAATCATTCAGCGGTTTCTTTTGAGCTAATGCCCCTTGTTCTATCCTTATGAACCTTGAGTTAATCTTTCGATATCTATCTGTCTTTGTCACTTCAGGGGACTATGTCGGTCACGGAGTATCGTGATCGCTTTCTTCAGCTGGCTCGCTACGCCCCTGCCGATGTTGCGGATGACCGCAAGAAGCAGGAGCACTTCATGGAGGGTCTTGAGGACTACCTCCAGTACGCGCTGCTCAACCTCCGCTTCGACGACTTCAACCATCTGGTTGACAGCGTGCTCAACACGGAGCGCAAGCACCTGGAGATGGAGGACAAGAAGAGGAAGATTGTCCCCGTTGCTTCCGGCAGCAACACTCGCCCACGCCTCCAGCAGCCTCAGTAGTACCAGCAGCAGTACCCGCCTCGATAGCAGCAGGCAGGTCAGGGCCCGAGGCTACCGGCGCCTCCGGCTCGTGCTCCACCAGCTCCACCGGCACCGCAGGCTCCACGTCCGGCAGCTCCTACCGGACAGCAGGCTCAGGGACCCCCTCGCACCTGCTTTCACTGCGGGCAGCCGGGGCACTACGCCAACGCTTGCCCCCGGAAGGCACAGGCGGGACAGCAGGGGCACCCAGCTCAGCCCAGGGTGCCACTTCAGGGCAGAGTGAACCACGTGACGGCCGAGTCAGCGGCCGAGGCTCCCAACGTGGTTATTGGTACGTTCATGGTTAATTCATATCCAGCTACAGTGCTTTTCGATACTGGTGCTACGCATTCCTTCATTACTCAGTCTTTTGTCGAGCATCATGGTATTCATACTAGCACATTAAAGAGGTGCCTGTTAGTATCTTCACCGGGAGGACAGTTGAGGTCTCACACTTACTGCCCGAGAGTCAGTGTTTCCTTGAGGGGAGTAGAGTTCTGTACTGATCTGATGGTGCTAGACACCAAGGGCATTGATGTCATTCTGGGAATGGAGACTCTGGCCAAGTGGGGAGTCCGGATAGATTGTGCTCAGAGGACAGTCTTGCTATCAGCTTCCAGTGGCCAAGAGGTTGTTATCAGTGCAGTAGAGCCTTCGGGATTTCTTCATCAGATGGAGGCTAGACCCACAGACGGTATTCGCGTGGTGTCTAAATTCCCGGATGTCTTTCCGGATGATCTGCCAGGTATGCCGCCTGAATGCGCCATTGAGTTTTGTATTGATCTCTTGCCTGGCACAGCTCCTATTGCAAAGCGGCCCTACCGTATGGCACCTATAGAGCATGAAGAGGTCAAGAAAACTATTGATGAGTTGCTAGCCAAGGGCTATATCCGTCGCAGCTTCTCTCCTTGGGCTTTTCCATTGTTGCTGGTAGATAAGAAGGATGGCTCGAAGAGGATGTGTGTCGATTATTGGGAGCTGAATGCAGTTACTATCAAGAACAAGCATCCACTACCCCGTATTGAGGATCTCTTTGATTTGCTTCGAGGTGCTCGTATATTCTCGAAGATTGATCTTCGCTCGGGTTATTTTCAGCTGAGGATCCGTCCTGGGGATATTCCGAAGACGGCATTCACCTGCAAGTACGGGCTATATGAGTATACGGTCATGTCCTTCGGCTTGACTAATGCCCCAGCTTTCTTCATGCATCTGATGAATATGGTCTTCATGGATTATCTGGATGTCTTTGTGGTGATTTTCATTGATGATATTCTGATCTTCTCCAAGACAGAAGAAGAGCATGAGGAGCATCTGAGACTCGTATTGCAGAGATTGAGAGAGCATCAGCTGTATGCCAAGTTCAGCAAGTGCGAGTTCTGGATTGACGAGGTTCCATTCCTCGGTCATGTTATCTCTCAGGGAGGCATTGCTATTGATCCGAGCAAGGTGAATGATGTGCTAGAGTGGGAGACACCGCAGACAGTGAAGGAAGTCAGGTCATTCTTGGGCTTAGCTGGATATTATCGGAGGTTCATTGAGAATTTCTCCAAGATCGTGAAGCCTTTGACTTCTTTGCTGGAGAAAAATGTGGCTTTCGTATGGACTGATGAGCGTTAGATGGCCTTCAATGAGCTGAAGAAAAGGTTGACTATGGCGCCAGTCCTGACTCTGCCAGACCAGACGAAGAGGTTCACAGTGTATTGTGATGCTTCGAAGGATGGTCTTGGGTGTGTTCTGATGCAGGAGGGCATAGTGATTGCTTATGCTTCACGGTAGTTACGTCGGCATGAGCTGAATTATCCCACTCATGATCTTGAGTTAGCCGCAGTTGTGCATGCTCTGAAGATTTGGAGGCATTACTTGTATGGGCAGCGGTGTGATATCTACACTGATCACAAGAACCTCAAGTACATTTTCACGCAGAATGAGCTGAACATGCGGCAGAGAAGATGGCTAGAGTTAGTCAAGGATTATGACCTGGAGATTCACTATCATCCGGGCAAGGCCAATGTTGTAGCAAATGCTTTGAGCAGGAGAAGTTATGTCAACATGGCCGTGGCTTTCCAGATGCCTCCAGAGTTATGTGAGGAGTTCGAGCAGTTGAGTCTGGGTTTCTTGCATCATACTTCCAGTGCAGCATTTGAGGCAGTACCGACTCTAGAGTCAGAGATCAGGCAGCATCAGAAAGAAGATGAGAAGCTGCAGGAGATTCGTGAGTTGCTCAAGAAGGGCAAGGCTCCTCATTTCAGAGAGGATGATCAGGGTACCTTGTGGTACAAGAACCGGATCTGTGTGCCAGATGTGAAGGATCTCCGGAAGTTGATTCTGAGTGAGGCCCATGATATAGCTTATTCTATTCATCCGGGTAGCACGAAGATGTACTATGATCTGAAGGAACGTTTCTGGTGGTATGGGATGAAGCGTTCAGTGGAAGAGTACGTGGCTATTTGTGACACCTGTCAGCGTGTCAAGGCTGAGCATCATAGGCCAGCAGGTCTGTTACAGCCTTTGAAGATTCCAGAGTGGAAATGGGAGGAAAGCACTATAGACTTCATTGTTGGATTGCCTCGTACTCAGAAAGGGTACAACTCCATATGGGTAGTAGTGGATCGTCTGACGAAGGTTGCTCACTTCATTCCAGTGAACACTACTATCTCTGGTGCTAGACTTGCAGAGTTGTACATCTCTCGGATTGTCTGCTTGCATGGTGTGCCCAAGAAGATCATATCTGACAGAGGGTCTCAGTTCACTTCTCGGTTCTGGGAGCAGCTCCATGATTCGCTGGATACGAAGCTGCGTTTCAGTACGGCTTATCACCCTCAGACAGATGGGCAGACAGAGAGAACCAACCAAGTGTTGGAGGATATGCTGAGAGCATGTGCCATTCAGTATGGTACTAGTTGGGATAAGTGCCTGTCTTATGCTGAGTTCTCATATAACAATAGCTATTAGGCCAGTCTGAAGAAGTCCCCCTTCGAGGCATTATATGGCAGAAAGTGCAGGACTCCTCTCTATTGGGATCAGATTGGTAAGAAGTAGCTCTTTGGCCCTGAGATCATAGATGATGCAGAGCAGATGGTTCAGGCTGTGCGAGAAAATCTGAGGATTGCACAAAGCAGACAGAAGAGCTATGCAGATGGCAAACGGAGAGACCTGACTTTCAGTGTCGGTGATTATGTGTATCTGAAGGTGTCTCTGATGAGAGGAATTCGCAGATTCAATGTCAAGGGGAAGTTAGCACCTCAGTATGTGGGGCCATTCAAGGTGCTAGAGCGGAAAGGCGAAGTTGCTTATCGCCTGGAGTTACCTCTCAGCCTCTCAGGAGTTCATGATGTCTTCCATATATCTCAGCTGAAGAGATGTCTGCGAATACCCGAGGAGCAGGCACCACTGGATGGAGTAGATGTGCAGGAAGATCTGACTTATACTGAGCATCCGGTGAAGATTCTGGAGACATCAGAAAGGGTTACTCGAAACAAGCGCATCAAGATGTGCAGAGTTCAGTGGAGTCATCACAGTGAAGCTGAGGCTACAAGGGAGCGAGAAGATGAGCTGATGAAGACATATCCAAATCTCTTTGCTAGCCAGCCCAGCTAAATCTTGGGGACGAGATTTCTTTAAGGAGGTAGGGTCTGTAACACCCTAATTTAAATTCCAGCTTTTAATAATAAATTTAATTGGTTTTATTTAATTTTCTAGGATTTATTGTGTTAGACTTGCATTTAATCTAAAATTTTGTTCCTTAATAATTAAAATTTTATCATAGGTTTAATTTTTGTTGTTGCATTCATGCTGGTGCATAGTTTTAATTATTTGAGTGTGGATTGAATTCAAATTTGTATTTGAATTCAAACCTTGTTTGAATTAGGAATAGAAAAGTTTAGAAATAGAAAAGGGAAAGCTAGACATAACCCAGCCCAAAACCCAACCCAAAATCTGCACTAGGCCCACCCTGCACGACCCAGTTAAACCAAACCCACCTCCAGCCCACGCCAGCGCGCGGCCCAGCAATCACGCCCCGGCCCAGTCCACTCGCCCGAGCCCAAGCCAGCGCGCCCGCTCTCACCCGCCTGCAACTGGGCCCCGCGCGTCAGTTGGCTCTCCCCGCACCGCGCTCGCCGTCTCGCCACCGACCGAGCGGCCCCACCCGTCAGCGCCTCCTCTCCCCTTCCTTCCCGGCTCCGCAGCGGCCGCCCGAGATCACCGGCGAGGTCGCCGGGATCCTTATCCCGCCGCAATCCCCGCCCGGTCCCTTTAACTAGCACCCGCAACCCTCCCTGCACCCCATCCACTCCTCGCGCCGCCCGCAACCCTAGCGCATCGCCCCGCCTCGCCTCCGCTCGGAGCAGAGCCCCCACGCCGCCGGTAAGCACCTCCGCCAACGCAATTCCTCGCCGCCGGTGACCCCGGAGCCCCCCTGACCCCCGTATCCTTCCCGCAGGACTGCCTTGGGTCGAGCCGTGCCATCCAGGAGCCCGGAGAGCCCCTGCGCCGACCTCGTCACCGTGCCCGTTCCTGCGCCGCCGGCCGCCGTCAACGCCAACGGACCCTGCGCCGCGTCTCCGCCCGATTCTAGCCACGGTGAGCACCCACGCATCCTCCTGCTCCAGTTACGCTAGACGTTGTAGCCCTCGGCGCACCCTCGTTGCCAGTACACCGGCCATCGGCAATCTCGCCGCCGCGCACGCCATGGCTCCACCGTGGTGGACGCCCTGCAGCCTCGCATAGCCCCGCACGAACCCTGTTTTGCTTTGTTTTAGCCCTGCGCGTGCTCCCTGCTCGCTTTGCACACACAAGCCGGCACCAGAACAGCTTGGGCATCGCACGCCGGCGGGCGCCGCCGCGCTGACCCACCCCCTTCGCTGTGCACGCTGCACCGGCCATCCCCGAGCCCAGCAGAAGCCCTGGGTGGATTATGCGTATTGCGAAGTCCGCCCCAGACCCAAATCCGGGTCGAATTGACCCTTGGGGTGATGGATTGGCCAACCCCGGCGATCCTCCGCCGCGGGAGATGGACTCCGGTGAGTCCCGCCGCCGCCCCACCGCCCAAACTCCCAGGGCCCTTCGATCCGATTCCAGCGGTCACGATTAGATCGTGGCCCGATCCAATCTGATCCGTCAGATCGTGATCCAATGGCCCTTATCTGAAGATACCGCTTCAGCCCGGCTCTTTTGCTAAAGAGTCCCCCAACTTCCTTGAAATAAACCCGCCGTCCTATCCTGTTTAAAAATAATTCCAACCAAGCCCAGTTTTTAGCACTTAGACCCCTGATCTTTTTAGATTTCAAACCCGCAGTCCAGACCCTGCATTTTTGCGAGTTAGACCCTGAAGCTTTAGTTTATTTACATTTAGGCCCTTGGTTTTTGCAGAAAACCCCCTGGAACTTAGTTTTTCTTGCAGTTTAGCCCCTGAACCTTGTTTTTAGCCTAGAAAATGCGTTTTAGCTCCGTTTTAAGTGTTCTTTATGGCCACGCGATCGTTGTAACGCGTAGAATAGTTTTAGCTTAGTTTTTATTGCTGTTTTTATGTACTGATGTACTATTTCTTAGTTTTTGCTAGTGTTTGCTTGTATGCTTATTGTTGTGCATTGTTTTATCCATGTGTTTGTGAGTAGACGTTGATCCATCTGAGGAGCCCCAGTACCAGTACCCGGAGCAGCCGTCTTCCGAGCACTTTGAGCAGCAGCAGGAGCAGTACGAGGAAGGCAAGTATAACATGAACAACCCATCACTTTTAAATACAATTTCATACTGCATTTAATACTGTATGCCTATAAGGACTGTCCTAGCCACTTTATATCCTTTACATATCCTTTGGGTTGCATTTTGTTTAGTTGTGCTAGGTTGCTGCGCTACAACACATTCTGGTCCTTTTTAAATTAATTTGATTAATGGTTTACTTGAACTTAATTCTGAGAGTGGCCCTCTGTGCTTCGTGCTTGGGTGGCTCACGTCTCGTTAAAATATGGTTTTTGTAAAAACATGGTTTAGGGGGCCAGCACGGTGCTTAGTGCTTGGTTGGCCACTCTCCATAAGGACCGGTTCATAGAGCGACAACCTGGGACAACAGCGCTACCACAAGGCTAGAATGGGATAGACTTGGCGTAATAATTAGATCTTTTTGGTTTGGAGTAACTTACCTGCGGGGCAGGGGCGGTAAGCTTCTATGGCCCTCGTGCTGAGTGGCCTCGTCTGTGCTTCGTGTCTTGACGCCCACTAGACCTGCTCCATAGTCGCCGATCCACCCTCGCGGTTACTCCCTACCGACGAGATTCTTTGTAAAGGCCTCGTAGTGGGTCGCTAGTCATCTCACCTAAGGAAGTGTGATGAACAACTAGCGTAGCTCACGACTTGTGGGTAAAGATGTGCAACCTCTGCAGAGTGTAAAACTGGTATACTAGCCGTGCTCACGGTTATGAGCAGCCCAGATCCTCCTTTTGATTAGTGGGGTTGTCTCCTTCCGACGAGGGAGGTGCCTCTCGGGGTTACCTTGGTGGCTTGGTTTTGGTCTGGTTCTCAATAGTGTCATGTTTAAATTTGACTAATTACTATGTAACTGGGTTCATGGTAATTCATCAACTCGTAGTAAATAGCTTTAATAAAACTTTGCCAACACTTAAAAGCTAATGCAGTTGAGTCAGCCAACCTTAGAGCCTCATAGTTTGTGTTATACTTGTTGAGTACAAGTTGTGTACTCACTCTTGCCTCTTGTCTACTTTTTCCTCTTGGCTACACTACTGCTGCTCAGTTCCTGCCGACACGAGGGAGTTCGCTCAGCGCTACCAGGACTACGAGGACTTCTAGGTGTTCGTCTCCCAGTCGACGTCCCTGTGGCGCCCTGCTTCAGCTTCGGAGAGCTTTTATCGTATTTTGTACTTCGCATCCGCTGTATCAGACATTTTTGTCATTAATGTAATAAATAACATTCGTATTCTCTTTATTATGTCTTTTTATGTGATATGTGCTATGATATACTGTTCATTCTGTTGTATATATGTGTGACTTGATCCTGGCACGTATATGATTGCTCGGTTTATGTCCTTTTATAAACCGGGTGTTACAAATTGTGATCCTGGTGTACAGTAGTTTAATCGGGATTTTACCCGACAGCCTGTCAGGTTACACCGTTTTAAGTGCACAGTAACTTGATTAAGTATTAAGATGATGGTTAGTGCATTTAAGCCGGTTTAATTTGGACGGTGCTGCTACAGCTGGCATCAGAGCTCTAAATTGCACTGGGGTGATTACCTTGCAACGATTTTGGGTTTTTCGAAAAAGTTGACGCTAGATGCGCTAAGGAATAGAATAGATAGTTCGTATGCCCTTAATATGTTACATAATTTAGGTGGCAACTAAGTATCTATTTTATTCCAGCACTTCCAGCTTTTACTTTTTGTTAAACCTTATTTTGGTAACGACGCACCTACGCTGAGATAAGCAAGGTAAGCATTCTTGGTAGTCCTTTAGAATAGCCCACGTGTTTCATACGTGCGCGGGTCCCGTATGATGAGCATACGAGGAGGTGATAAGGCTCAATTCAAACGAGCCTGTCGCTATCTGCCGCTTGATATGAAGTGCGGATTTCATGCCGTGTGATTGTGATCACGGCCATTTCGTAAGGCAATTTTACGAGATGTAAACCTGTCATGCGGTTGGCCATGACCGTGACCCTTGGGACACGTCTACCCTTGGATGTCCTGTAAGGCGAGTGTACGGGAAGTGAATACGTTGTTATGACGTATGCAGCGCTGCCCATTCAGCGTCGAACGTCTGGGTGCCATCTCTATAGTGGATGGTAATGTATGTGTGAATATGTGGGAAACTGCATATACGTTACCCGTGTGGCGTAGGACACATGGGGGCCGTTCGTGTGTGCTGGCACGAAGGGTCCAGAAATGGATATTTATATCTGTCTCTGTGTTCTTTTGCAGGAAACTAACCACGTTAAGCGCGCTATAAAATCCTTGATCGTAGGAACAACTAGTCTATATATAGGGAGAGTACGTAATTGTGCCACCGATTGTTCTCGTATACCATATTTTGGTACTTGTTTGGGTGAGAAACGCTAGAACGTGCATGCATTTTGCATCTTGCATACCCAAGTTGTTGATTGTCTTGTTACTTTGGTTGCGCTTCACAAAAATTTATTTGGATCACCATGTTTTTACTATGTGTTCTTAAAAATTTATTTGTGTTGCGTTGCCAGTTTAAACCTGTTTCTGTTGAAAACTGTGGCTTACGTTAGCGCTATGTGTTCTTACAGATGGCTAGCTTCACGCACGTGATCGTGGACGCTGAGGGTTGGGCGCACTCCAATGCCCTCCACACCGGCCACTTTCCTCGTCTGCTGTGGCAGATGCTCAGGGCGTTTGACTACACTGAGCCCCCACAGTACTCAGGACACGAGTCTAGCTTGCTGGGCACCGAGCGCTGTCAGATGATTGTGAAGATCCCTGCGTGCCCCACTCGCTTGGAATGGGACTCGTGGCAGCTCACTGTCTATGGTAGGAAGCTGGCAGACTCCTGGGAGATTGCAGCTAGGAAGGCCATTGAGGAGTTCTCAGAGAAGCATAGTGCCGAGATCATGGATACTCCCTACAGTGTGTTTCCCTTGAGGGATGAGACCACTCAGGCCTATGCAAATCGGGTTAACCGCAACCTGAACTACATGATGCCTGACTACAACGTCAGGACAGCACTCTCCTTCAGCTACTCCTCAGCTTTGAGCAACATGTATGAGCAGCTTCGCGAGGAAAATGCGGTATGCAGGAGCAAGGCTCGAGAGGCTCACCTCCATGAGCAGCACATGATTGGTACCCAGGACAAGATCAAGACCCTGAAGGCCAAGTCCAGAGCGAGGAAGATAAGGATTCAGGAGTTGCAGGAGGAGTTGGAGAGCAGGACTCAGATGGTGCAGCACCTGGAGGGGCAGCTTCAGCAGGCCCAGGAGTGGATTGAGGACGCCCCGGCTCAGGTGCAGGCAGCATCAGAGATGGAGGCCGAGGCAGCTGAGGAGGAGCCAGAAGAAGAGGAAGAAGAGGAAGAGGACCCTGAGGAGATCGAGGGAGTGTCTGAAGTCGAGTCGGGACCTGGGACTCCGTGAGGACGCAGCGGGATAGTGTTGATTCTCCCCTTGCAGTGTAGGCTAACTGTAGGATAGTTGGGTAGGATGACCAACATAGTGCTCTAGGCTAACCTTGGGTTGAGAATTCTTTTGTGGCTCAGTAGTTCGAGTCATGTAGGATAACCCCTTGCTAGTGTGGTGTGTAGCCGGGTCGTGCAAGACCCTTCTTTTAGTAGTGGTGTGTTCTCGGGTCGTTTGTGAACCCTTCTCTAATGTTAGTTTGTTGCCGTAGCACGGCTTGGTAGTGTACTGAACCTTGTTTCAAATCAAGCAGCGTGGCTGCATAGTGTAAATTGCCTATGTTAATGATCTTTCTCGTTGCTGCTTTAGTTCGTTAAATCCGGTGGTATGAAATTTCACCGATGAGCTGTGTTTTGGTTGTCTTCGAAGTTGAAATCTTGTTGAGGTTGTTTCAACTGAAGCAAGTTAGTTTATCTTCCCTTGGTGAACCATATCGCGAGGGGAAGGATTCATGCCGTGTGTTCATATTATATATGCACATTCTTTATTTGCATGAATTAGTCCTGATAGCGAAATGGCTAACCAGGGGAATGATTATTTTGCAGATGGGTGATAATCATGACAATGAGAATCACGAAGCACTGCCTCAACAACCTCCCTCTTTGGCTCAAGCTGTTGCGGCTCTCATCGCTGACCGCAACGAGCAGACGGAATTGATAAGGCAACTGGTGCAAGCCCAAGTCAATGCCGGCAGAGGTCGACACGCTCCCCCGCTAGCACCAGCAGAAACTAACTATGTCGGTTTTCTGGCCACCCAGCCACCTCTGTTCCATAAGGCCGATGATCCCCTTGAGGATGATGCTTGGATTCGCACCATTGAGGATAAGTTCAGCATCCTCAACTACGCAGAAATGGACAAAGCCGCCTTTGCAGCGCAACAACTGCGAGGACCGGCAAAAATATGGTGGGTCAATCACAAGGCTCTACTTCCCGCTGGTACACGTCTCACCTGGGATGAGTTTGTGGCAGCTTTTAAAGCCCACCACATCCCTACGAGCTTAATGAGGAGAAAGATGGCAGAGTTCCTAGCCCTGAAGCAAGGGAACAACACCGTGCTCTAGTATGCTTAGACCTTCAATCAGCTATCCCAGTATGGTGGTTTCCATGTGGATACGGATGAAAAGAAGCAGGATTGCTTCAGGAGGGGACTCAGCACAAAGCTTCAGGACAAACTGGCTCTCACTACTTGCAACAACTTTACCGATCTAGTTAACAAGACCATCACGCAGGAAGATGCCACGTTGGCGCATAAAGCTGACAAAAAGAGAAAGGCACCTGTTGGATCCTCCAGCAATGCACCCCAGAGATACAAGCTGGTTCAGACAGGAAATCAGCAGACTTCAAACCGTCCTCTACAGCAGGGTCGTTGGGTTGCTAGACCACCACAGCAACAGCAGCAGTGGGCACCCCGTTTTCCGACACAGCAACAGAGGCCTTTAATGTTACAAGGACCTCGCCCCAACAACTACCCATGTTATAATTGTGGTAACCTGGGGCACTTTGCACGTGACTGTCGTCTGCCACCTCGGCAGAATAACTACAAGACTCCAGCGCTGACTCAAGGTTCCAGCCAGAAGGACCAGAAAAAGAAGGTTGTACCTGCCAAGACGGGTCGTGTGAATTACACCGCTCTAGAAGAAGTTCCGGAGGGCACCCAAGTGATGGCGGGTACGTTCTCCGTTAATCACTGCCCTGTTACTGTGTTATTTGATTCGGGAGCATCTCATAACTTTATCAGTGAAGCATGTGTGGCACGACTTCACTTACAAGTAACATGCCTAGAGAGACCCTACATTATTCAGACACCTGGCACCCGGTTAAATGCTGGCCAAGTAGTTCGAAATGTTCCCCTTAACTTGGGTGGGAAAAATTTTCCACTCACTCCCATTGTTCTTCCAAGGGATAGATATCATACTTGGAATGAATTGGATGAATAAGCATGGCGTTATCATCAATACCTCTTCTCGTATCCTTCAGTTCAACTCTTCCATGTATGGTTCTATGGATATTCATCTTTTCCAGCATGAAATTCCAGCCACTGTCATATACCATCTTGAGGGAAAAATTCTAGAAGTAATTCTGGTGGTTTGTGAATACCCCGATGTGTTTCCGGAGGACTTGCCAGGCATGCCTCCCAATCAGGATATTGAGTTTGTCATTGAGTTACAGCCTAGCACAGCGCCCATATCTCGAAGACCATACAGAATGACTCCAAGTGAGTTAGCTGAATTAAAAATCCAGTTGCAAGAGTTGCTAGATAAAGGCTTTATTCGACAGAGCACCTCACCTTGGGGTTGCCCGGCTCTGTTCGTGAAGAAGAAAGATCACGGACTGAGGCTATGTGTGGATTATCGACCTCTGAATGCAGTCACCATCAAAAACAAATATCCACTTCCCCGTATTGATATTCTTTTTGATCAACTAGCTGGAGCTAAGGTATTCTCAAAAATAGATCTACGATCTGGTTATCATCAAATCAAAATCAGACCGGTGGATATACCAAAAACAGCTTTCTCTACTCGTTATGGTTTATACGAGTATTTGGTGATGTCCTTCGGATTAACCAATGCCCCCGCTTATTTCATGTACATCATGAATTCGGTATTCATGCCGGAGTTAGACAAGTTCGTCGTGGTCTTCATTGATGATATCTTGATCTACTCCAAGAATGAGGAAGAACATGCTCATCATCTTCACATAGTACTTCAGCGTCTGAGAGAGCACCAGCTTTATGCCAAATTCAGCAAGTGTGACTTCTGGCTGAAGGAAGTGCCATTCCTCGGTCATGTCATATCTACTGAGGGCATCTCTGTGGATCCCAGTAAAGTACAAGATGTACTCGATTGGGAAGCCCCCACTTCAGTTCCTGAAATCCGTAGTTTCTTGGGCTTAGCTGGGTATTATCGCCGATTCATTCCAGAATTCTCCAGAATTACGAAGCCGATGACTGAACTTCTTAAAAAGGGTGTCAAATTCTATTGGAGTGCCCAAAGTGAGGAAGCTTTCCAGAAATTGAAAACACTTCTTACTTCAGCTCCAATCTTGGCCCAACCTGACACAACAAAACCATTTGATGTCTACTGTGATGCCTCAGGCACAGGACTCGGTTGTGTCTTGATGCAGGAGAACCAAGTGATTGCTTATGCTTCTCGATCACTCAAGTGGCATGAAGAAAACTATCCTACTCATGATCTTGAATTGGCAGCTGTGGTCCATGCTCTGAAGATCTGGCGGCACTATCTCTTAGGTTCATTGTGCAACATCTATACTGATCACAAGAGTCTCAAATACCTTTTCACTCAAGCTGATTTGAACATGCGTCAAAGGAGATGGCTTGAGTTGATTAAAGATTATGAGCTCGAAGTGCATTATCATCCAGGCAAGGCAAATGTGGTTGCCGATGCGCTGAGTCGCAAAGTTCACTGTCATTGCATTTCAGCTATACCATTAAGCGAATCCCTTTGCTTTGAAATGGAAAAGCTAAACTTAAGTATCATACCACCTGGCACATTGGCTCATCTAGAGCTTACTCCTACTCTTCGTGACCTTATCATCACGGTACAAAAGCAAGATAAAGGGGTGAAGGAAATTCAGAGAAGACTATCAGAAGGAGATCCTAAAGTGAGTTGCTTCCACCAGGATGCTGAGAATGTGTTATGGTTCAAGAACCAATTAGTGGTGCCTAAGAATTTTGAGCTCAGAAAACAAATTCTTGACGAAGCTCATACTTCACGACTATCAATTCATCCGGGTAGCAACAAGATGTACCAAGACCAGAAGCAATGATTTTGGTGGACTCGGATGAAAAAAGAAATTGCCAAGTATGTGTCAGAGTGTGATATCTGTAGAAGAGTTAAGGCTAGTCATCTCAGACCAGCTGGGACTCTCCAGCCCTTGAATATCCCAGAATGGAAATGGGAAGATATAAGTATGGATTTCATCGTCGGCTTACCTCAAATTCAAAAGGGTTACGACTCTATTTGGGTTGTAGTGGATAGACTGACCAAGTCGGCACATTTCCTCCCAGTTAAGACGACGTACTTGACCAAGCAATATGCGGAATTGTACATGGATCGCATACTATGTTTACATGGTGTGCCAAAGACTATCATTTCCGATCGAGGAACTCAGTTCATTGCTCGTTTTTTGGAACAATTACATGCTTGCTTGGGAACGCATCTTATTCGCAGCTCTGCATATCACCCTCAAACAGACGGCCAAACCGAGAGGATAAATCAAATTTTGGAAGATATGCTCCGTTCTTGCGTCTTGACCTATCCACAGAAATGGGATCAATGTTTGTCATTAGCTGAATTCTCCTATAACAATAGTTATCAAGAGAGCATCAAAATGGCACCATTTGAAGCATTATACGGTCTCGATTGGTCTGAAACCGGAGAAAGAACTATCTTTGGACCCGACATGGTTCAAGAGGCCGAAGAACAAGTTCGTCTTATCCAAGCCAACTTAAAGATTGCACAATCTCGACAGAAGAGCTATGCAGATAAAAGAAGAGATCCACTCGTCTTTAAGGTCGGTGACCACGTCTATCTGAAAGTCTCACCATGGAAAGGCATGCAAAGGTTTGGAATAAAAGGAAAGCTAGCTCCCCGCTACATCGGTCCATATCCAATTGTGGAACGATGTGGTCCTGTGGCTTATCGGTTGGATCTTCCAGCTAATCTTTCTGCAGTTCATAACATCTTCCATGTGTCACAACTCAGATTGTGCCTTAGAGTTTCGACTGAAGTTGTTGAAAGTGACTCGATTCAATTAGAGTCTGATCTCACTTATTCTGAGCACCCTATCAATATTATTGATCGCAAGGATCGAGTTACTCGACGCACCACCAACCGATTCTACAAAGTGCAATGGAGTAATCACTCCGAAGATGAAGCTACTTGGGAGAAAGAGGAATTTCTGAGATCCAAGTATCCGGACTTTTTAAACGCTCATCCAGGTACTACATCTTCGAACCTTCTCGCCTTGTACTTTCTATCGTGTGTGAATCTCGGGACGAGATTCCTTTAAGGGGGGAAGGCTGTAACACCCCTGTGTTAATCGTGCTGGCTAATCACGAGTTAATTCGCTGATCGTGGACTCGAGTTCGTCGTTAGCATTAATCGGGTTCGCATAGAAACCTATGTTTTAGCGATGTTCGATCTCGTTTTTGTCCTTGATCTGAGATCCAAATCAACTTCCGCCCAAAACAAAAGTTGTAGATCTTTTAATCCTCTACAACTTTTATTTTGGCCAAATTTCAAGTTCCTATATCAAAATTTGAGTTCTAGAGGGTCAAACTTGAGTCAAATTCGTTTCAAATGAGTTCACTGTAGCGACAGCGTTTCCACTGTGACCGCCCATGCCGGCGTCTGGCCGTCGGTGAGGGATGCCACGCGTCGTGACCGCTGACGATCCTCGTCGTCCATGCGTCATTCTTATCCTCGCGGTCGCACTGGAAGCTTCCCGTTCTCGCCCGTTCTTTCCCTTTCCTTGGGCTCGCGCGGAGCTAGGTCGAGCAGAGTCGCCGCCGTCCGCCGCGCCGGCCACGGCTCACCACCCCGCCTCGATTCGTCGCGCCCGGAGCCGCGCAGACTCGCCGTCCACCCACTCCGACCACCCACGAGCGCGGCCGAGCCCCTACCCCGGCCGAATCGAGCTCAGACCGCCGTCCGCCATTGCCGATCTCCGTCGAGCTTCGCCCCTCACGTCGATGTCCCTCTCCCGGCCATCCTCCGCCCCAAATCGACCCACGGTGAGCTCAATCGCGGTCTCTTCCTACTCCCCGACCTTCTCCCCACCCAAATCTGCGGCCGCCGCCGCCAAATTGCCGCCGCGCCGCCGCGGAACGCGCCGCCCGCCGCGCGCGCACGCCATCCACCCTCTCTGTGCACGCTCGCGTGCCACCACCGCACGCCCCGGGGCCGCCGAACCTCACTGGACGTCGTGTCGCCCCGTTCCGCGGTCGCCGTGCTCCGCCGCCGCCGGAACGCCATCGCCACAAGCAGCCGCCGCAAGCCGCCGCCGCCCCTGGTCTGACGTGCCGCCGCCGCATCGCTCCGCCTCGCGCCGCCTCCGCGCGGGCTGCGGGTGCGCGGGCCCCTGGGCACGGGCTCGCCTGCGCTACGCCGCCGGCCGGCCGGCCAGCACCGGCGGGGTGGGGGGGAAGCCGGTGCCGCGCCGATCAGGCCGCCTGACAGCGCCCCCCCCCCGTGCGGGCGAAACAGAGGAGTGGGGGGCGGGCTGGGCCACTGGCAAGTGGGGCCCAGCTGTCAGCCCCCCTTTTCCTTTTATGTTTTTAAGATTTATTTCTTTATTTTCGGCTGAAAGTTCATAATTACGTAGAAAATCACAGAAAAATGCGAAAAATGCCAAACAAATTTTGTTACGTTTCTAAAATCATGATCTTCAGAGGAAAAATACTTTAGCATGCATTTTATCACTTTTTCTCTGCTGAAAATTCAGTTTGCGTTAAACCTAGTTTATTTATTGTCGGTAGTTCCATGGCTCTAAAAATTATGAAAAATTTGCAGTAGCTTAATTCTTGCATGTGTAGTTCACTGAAAAAGTTTCAGGTGCATGTTCTGTGTGCAAGTTAGAGCTTTGCCCTAGCTATACTCTTGTGTTATATAATGTTGTTAGTTATTTGTTTCATGCATGCAAAACAAACTCCTGTTTCAATCCATGCTACCCTAAGTCGTTTTAGTAGTTGTTGTTTTGAAAGAAACACTTCAGGCTAAAACGAATTGAACTTCTGAACCGCTTTGCATTGTATCGTTTTGAAATGCATCTAATCGTAAGCACTCATGCGTTGCACCGTATCCTAACTGTTGCATGGCATATTTTATTCGTGTAGACGCCGTGAACGAAGCTGTCCACGAGCTAGTTGCTGAGCCGGTCTAGGAGCCACGAGCAGGAGAGCAGTAGGAGGACGCCGTTGAGCCCGCTCCAGAAGTTTCCGTTAACCCCGCTGACCTGCAAGGCAAGCCCCGGAGCATAACCAGAATTTAAATTATTCAATGTTTATTTAAGTATTTGTGCATTTAAGTTTTATGAGTTGTATGAAACCCTTGTATGCATGTTCTCCCTAGGTACCCATGAGTCCATACTAGTGTGCAGGTATCGTTAGCAATGCTCTGCTAAGTAGGATTTCGGTAGAAGTAGAGTGATTGCTGTCACTCGCGAGTTTTAGGATCTTGATTCCTTAGCTATGGCTGTGAAATGAGTTGTTGAGTAAAGAGAAATGGAGACCGGGCGGAATTGAGTTGGATTAATGGTATAGAATGGATGAAAAGAAATCTCCGCCTATGTCGATTGAGGACCGTTCCGTTGTTGGCAGTGTTGATCGAGGATTGAACAGTACTAACCACATACCGGAAGTAGGAGGTAGTCGAAACCGGTAAGCTGTGTACCACTTTACAGCGGTGATTTGAATTCCATCATGCTATGCTGGGCGTGGGAGTTGGCGGGTGTTGGATAGGATGCCGCCTCCGGGTTCTCCGGGAGTTCACCGCGAGGGGCCCGTCACCTGGGTTTTAGCAGGCGTAGTTCAGATGCCGTGGTAATGCGGAAACAGTTGATGCGCGTGGCCCGACGGGGCTTACATGTGTCGTGTGAGTTAGGTCCACCTTGCAAGGTTAAATCGGATCGATTCGCCGTGACTCGCGGTTATGAGAGCCTTGATCTCTTTGTCACATCGTAGTAAAGATTTGGAATGATGATGATATAATGATGTTACTCTGTAAAGATTGATATGATCAACCATGCTTGCTCTAGATGTCAGGCTAATCTAGTTGGCACTTGATAAACTTAAATTGAGCTAAAATATTGAAAGTAAGGATTCATTAGTAGTAGCCTTTCAGCAAAACAAACTCCAGAGCCAAAAAGCTTTGCATGTCTAGCTAATGGGCTAAGTATATCCAAAGTCGGGTAAGCCTTGCTGAGTATTAGTATACTCAGGGTTGTTGTTGAAACCTTTTAAGCATGTTGTGTTCCCGCTGACTTCGAGGAGGTCTGCGCGTCCTGGATCCTCCGGGTTGGACCGCCGAGTGGGCCCCGTCTTCCCCGTGAAGATCGGGCAGGTTGGCATCATATCGGTGGGCATGATGTGGAGCTCACCTTGTATCGTCGTCGTGGTTATCGTATTGTATTTCGAACTCAATTTTAAAACTTCCGCTGTGCGTTTGAACTCTGTTGTTTGTATTCAAACCTTTTATGTAAAACCTGAGTTGTAAATTAATTTGAAGATTTCTGTGTTCCTCGCCTCCACCTCCAGCTCGCGATCCATGGCGCAGGCCACCGATCAAGAAACACTCCTAACAATCAACAAAGACTGGGGCAGCCCATCGGCACTCAGCTCGTGGAATCCCCAGAACGCTTCTTCCTCCTGCAGTTGGGCAGGGGTCAGCTGCAACAAGAATGGCCAAGTGACCAAGCTATCCTTCCCCAATCTGAACATAATCAATCCGATCCCAGCTTCCATTTGCACCCTCAAGAACCTGTTGTACCTAGACCTTTCCTACAACAATCTCACCGACCAGTTCCCGACGGCGCTCTATGGCTGCTCGGCTCTCAGCTTCCTCGACCTGTCCAACAATCACTTCTCCGGCGCCCTCCCGGCTGACATCGACAAATTGTCGTCGGAGATGGAGCACCTCAACCTGTCGTGCAATGGCTTCACCGGCAGCGTGCCGTCGGCGATTGCCGCATTCCCCAAGCTCAAGTCCCTCCTTCTTGACACAAACAGTTTCAACGGGACTTACCCGAACTTGGCCATTGCAGAGCTAAGCGAGCTCGAGTCGCTAACTCTTGCAAGTAACCCCTTCGCGCCAGGCCCTATCCCTGACGAGTTCGGCAGTTTGAGGAAGCTGAAGATGCTCTGGATGTCAGACATGAACCTGACTGGCGGCATTCCCGACAAGCTCTCGTTGCTCACTGAGCTGACGACGTTGGCTCTCTCCGACAACAAGCTTCACGGTGAAATCCCGTCGTGGGTTTGGAAGCTCCCCAAGCTCGAGCTCCTGTACCTTTACGCGAACCGATTCACCGGTGGGATTGGGCCTGAGGTCACCGCCTTCAGCTTGCAACAGCTCGACCTGTCGGCGAACTTGCTCACTGGACCGATACCGGAGGCCATCGGCGAGATGAAGAACTTGAAATTGCTCAACTTGTTCTACAACAACCTCACCGGGCCGATTCCGGCGAGCATCGGGCTGCTCCCTAACCTCGTGGACATCCGGCTGTTCAACAACAGGCTCTCCGGCCCCCTCCCGCCGGAGCTCGGGAAGCACTCGGCGCTCGGCAACCTTGAGGTCAGCAACAACTACCTCAACGGCACGGTCCCGGACACCCTCTGCCTCAACAAGAAGCTCTACGACATCGTGCTGTTCAACAATGCTTTCTCCGGCGAGCTCCCGGCGGCCCTGGCGGCGTGGGACACGCTGGACAACATCATGCTGCAGAACAACGACTTCTCCGGCGAGTTCCCGGAGGAGGTGTGGTCGGCGTTCCCCAAGCTGACCACCGTCAAGATACAGAACAACGGCTTCACCGGCACTCTGCCCAGCGTGATATCCTCCAACATCACACGGATCGAGATGGGGAACAATCGGTTCTCCAGCGCCCTGCCGTCCTCGGCACCGGGCCTGAACAACTTCATGGCGGAGAACAACCGGTTCTCCGGCCCGCTGCCGACGAACATGTCGGGGTTCGCCAACCTCACCGATCTGGACCTCGCAGGGAACCAGATTTCTGGTTCGATTCCACCTTCCATCCGATCATTGGGAAAGCTGAATTACCTGAACCTCAGCAGCAATCTGATCTCCGGTGGGATCCCGGCGGAGATCGGTCGGCTGCCGGTGCTCACCTTGCTTGATCTCTCCAACAACGAGCTCGCCGGCGAAATACCGGAGGAGCTGAACAGCCTCGTCCTCCATCTCAGCAGCCTCAATCTCTCTTCCAACCAACTCACCGGCAAGGTCCCCGAGTCGCTGCAGAGCCCGGCATTCGATGAGGCGTTCCTCGGGAACCAAGGCCTCTGCGCCACGGTGAACCTGAACATGAACATTCCGGCGTGCCTCGGCCACAACCAGATGTCAACCGGCCTGATCATCCTGTTCTCGGTGGTCGCCGGCGTCATCCTCATGGGCGCCGTCGGGTGCTTCATCATCCGGCGGAAGACGCGCCGGCGCGACCTGACGACGTGGAAGGTGACGCCGTTCCGCAAGGTGGACTTCACCGAGAGCGACATCCTCAGCAAGCTCCGCGAGGAGAACGTGATCGGCAGCGGCGGCTCCGGCAAGGTGTACCGCGTCCACCTCGGCGGCGCGGTGGTGGCCGTGAAGAAGCTGTGGAGCAGGGGCAAGGCGGAGGAGAAGCTGGACAAGGAGTTCGACTCGGAGGTGAGGATCCTGGGCGACATCCGGCACAACAACATCGTGAGCCTGCTCTGCTACATCTCCAGCGAGGACACCAAGCTGCTGGTGTACGAGTACATGGAGAACGGCAGCCTCGACCGGTGGCTGCACCCGCGGGACCGGGCCGGCGCCGGCGCTGGACTGGCCGACGCGGCTGGCCATCGCCATCGACGCGGCGAGGGGCCTGAGCTACATGCACCACGAGTCTGCGCAGCCCATCATGCACCGGGACGTCAGGTCCAGCAACATCCTGCTCGACCCGGACTTCCGCGCAAAGATCGCCGACTTCGGGCTCGCCCGGATCCTGGTCAGGTCCGGCGAGCCGGAGTCCGTGTCCGCCGTCGGCGGCACCTTCGGCTACATGGCTCCAGAGTGTGGGCGCGGCGTGAAGGTGAACGAGAAGGTGGACGTGTACAGCTTCGGCGTGGTGCTGCTGGAGCTGGCGACGGGGCGGGTGGCGAACGACGACGGCGCCGAGTGCTGTCTGGTGGAGTGGGCGTGGCGGCGGTACAAGGCCGGGGGCGCTCTGCACGACGTCGGGGACGGGGGCATCCGGGACCGGGCCGTGCACGCCAGGGACGCGGTGGCCGTGTTCCTGCTCGGGGTGATGTGCACCGGGGACGACGCGCCGTCCCGGCCGTCCATGAAGCAGGTGCTGCAGCAGCTCCTCCAGTACGACCGCACGGCCAGCGTCGCCGGCGCGTGCCGGGACGGCGGCGACGACGTCTCACGGGCAGAGCTCCCCAAGGGGAGGAAGAAGGGCGACCAAGGTGCCAGGAGAGCGCTGGACAGCGGCGGCGAGTTCTGGGATGGTGACGAGGAGAGCGGCGGCTTCGTGGCGCATCCCGTTTAACATTAAGGCGCCGGCGGCCACACGCGACAGGGAAGGACCTATGCATCGGTTGTCAGCAAGCGAGACATCCATTTTTGATCGGACGCTTGTAGGGGTGCAAAGGTGCGCCTAAAGATATTCACCACCTCTCTTTAGTTCAAAAAATTGTACTAATTTTTAAAAATAGAAACTCATTTTGAGAAACTAGTACAATTTTTTGAACTAAAGAGGAGCAATGGATACCTTAAAGGACACCCATTTGCACCTCTAGTTCTTCACTTTCTTTAAAGTCAAACAAGTACCACACAAATTGTGTGGCAAGATCTTGCCTAATCCTTACTTAAGCCAAGGAATTTAAATATTTCAACGCACAAGAATATGAGATCACGCGTCAGGTTGCGAATGTTCCGCTGTGATTGCGGTTAACCCACCTCCGCTCGCGCGTTTTGCAAGAGCTTCCATATCTGACTCAAGGTAGATAGATTGTTTGTAATTTATTTGTGTGAGATCGGGAGATGGTAAGGTATTTTATCTTACTATTGTTACTAATTGTAGGCTAAACCTTTACTAATTGTAGGCTAAACCTCCACATGAAGTCGCCTACAATTCTAAGTGGACACTCTACCAAAATAGAGAAATTCTCACAAAAATCAGAAACATCCACCATCAATCCAACAAATCTGATTATAATAATTATTGGATATGTTATTTTTTCTAATAAATTACCCACTTCTGACATTATGAAAATAGACTAAAATAACACCCAAACATGTATTACCTACCTCTGCCTATTTGATCCTCTTTTTCACGGTATGCATCCGTGCTCCACCGAATTGACTCGGGCAAAATGTCTAGCCAACGTGCGCCTGCAGATTCCCTGCATGCAGCATGGTCTTCTGATCAAACTAACTCGTACACGGTACACACGCACATGACACGCTAACTTGGTTGGACACACCTTGACACAAACAACAAGATCAAGTCCAACAGGGGGCGCGTCGTGCCGGCCTTGTCGCGAGAGGATGGCATGGACGGCGAGGAAGTGAGTATGTTCCACGAGGCGCTGAACGAGCAGACAATCGGGGAGTTAGCCGCGGTCATGACTCACGAGCCGGGCGAGGAGTGACGGCGGCTGCCACGAGAAAGCTAGAAAGGCGAGGTCGTAGGCGCTGAAGAGGGCCCTGAGCATGATTCGAGAGGACGCTGAGTGAGACGATGGCCAACACAGAACTGTAGAAGAAGAAGCAGGGGGTCGGATCGGCAAGCCTCTCGTGAGTTGTGACTCATTTCGTCTCTCTTTGGCAGTAGAATGGATCTTCTTGTACGACTGTACAATGGTTAGCGTCTGCATACACATGCAAAAGTGATAAACAAGAGGAATATCCTTATTCGCAGTTCAGACATAATGTTTGTGTCTTCCCTTTTCTGGGAAGCCTTGGTACTCTGTTCTGAGAAGACTTAATAGCAGCCGACAAACTGACGTCGTCGAAACAGAACTAACCTTGTAGCATTCGATGAGATTTTCAGTAAGCAAAGGTCAGAGCAACCTAATGGTACCTTAATCGGGGGGAAGCAGCTCCTTGCTTCAGGTCCAAGTTGCAGAGAACCAGCTTCTTCTGATTGCACCGTACCACCATGCTCCCCCTGAAGAGTGTAAAACACAGGGCTGAATAGTGTAGCTTTAAGGCCTGCAATCTTACATCCATTCCTATGTTAGTTGGCTGTGTGCGGCTGCAGAGGCCGGAGATGTTTGCTTTTTATATAAAAAGATTCTTGTGTTAGTAAACCAACCAATGTTCAGTAAAGCTTAACATAGAGGTAAATATCCTTACTGTCACTGAAAGATCAGCTCTCAGCTGAATGTGCGACACCCCCTGATTACGGAGCACAGCACTGGCAAGGATTCCTTCATTCCTGGTTCTCACAGTGGTTGTGACTTGCAAATTCAAAGACCCTCTGCTTGAACAAGAATTTGTTCAATCTTCAATTATTACCCCCTCCAAAACGACTTTTTTTCAAGTATGGAGGGAGTATATTATATATATATATATATATATATATATATATATATATGTCTGATTCTTTCTTTCCCAAAAAGTTGGCTTCTTTCTGTTTGTTCTCCACTTCTTTTTCTGAACTGAAAGAAGTCGCTCTGTTCATCTGACCCATGTTAATGTGTTGTGTTGGGTTGACGGTAAGTGGCATTTGTTCAAACCTCAATTAAAGTGGTGAATGAAGTGGCCATCAAATTGATATAATAACTATTAGATCCAAGCCAAATGCTCAACCAGACCACCAAAACCCAAAGAAAGAAAATCTAATTGTCATTTTGGTCTATGGTCTTTCTTGTGTTAATGAACCGATTAATAATTTAATATTTAATAAAGTCTAAAATAGAATACACTTGTGCAAAAATTGAATGCCTGGGCAACCACTGAAACGACCAAAATTCAGAACAAGAACTTATTCGTGTATTCAATCCCTTCTAGCGGTGATCAGTTGCCCTTCCATCCAGGATCCTAAACGCCCAGATCGTCTTATTGGATCATCTGCCCTTCACTCAACTGGCACCATGCATCTTTTTTCAATTTGAACATTTCCCCTAGAGAAAATGTAACACAAACGATGGAATCAATGGTACATTTATTTTGTTCTTGCAATAAATAGCATGATCCCAAGTCATCCCCAATTCTATTTAATCTCAAGTTCTATGCTAATCTTTTCTTCCTCTCGACCATCGGTGATCCGGAGGTGGCGTAACTGGTTGGATCCCAATCTAGCGTGAACTGCACACTGCTAATCTCATTCTTTCTTACCAATAAATGGAGGGGGGTGGGTTAGGGTGTATCCATTGATCTTGAGGAGGTAGGGGGCAGGGCATGTGCCCCCATATAGATCCGTCATTGCTACAGCCAGACTTAGCTGGCCTGGCTTAGACCTTAGCCAGGCTAGACACAAACCAAGCAACCAAGCACTACTTTATTGATGTGACAAGATAATTAAAGAGGAGATAGATAGGTTCCACCTATGTGGAGCCCACACAGCAACATTGGCCGCAGCCACCATAGTCATGGATGCTGTAAACTGAGAGGGAATCAGCACTCACTTGGATGAGGAGGAGGATGGTGCCCCATAGGACGAACGTCTCCTCATGGAAGGGACCTTCCTACAGCAATCCGATGGTGTAGGGGCCAAGCACAATGAAGAGCGTGTACACCGCCCACACGAAGAAGCGGAAGAACCCATGGCTATACCGCCGCCGGCGTGACCCAAGCAACTCAACGAGGATCCAGATAAGGCGCTGAAGAGGACGAAGACTTCCACACGCACCAGTAGGCCTTGAGTGCTGCTCCAGCTCTGGGCAAAGGTTGTGGTGGAGTTCTTGATCACCATGGCTTCTATGGTGTCTGTGGCTTCTCCAAAATACTCCAGGCTAGAGGCAGAGGGAGAAGGGGTAGGCCAGGTTAACGTGAATGGTGATGGAAAGGTGAGGGAGTACACAAGGAAAGCATAGATTCTTTGCTTGGGTGGTGTTGCAATCTGAAGTTCACAAAGCTGATATGCAAATGCCCATATTGCCTCTAAATCTGATATGTCAACAGTTTTCGTATACATACACAGATGGATTAATTTTATCTCAGTAATCACCGGTGCATGATGTGAAAAGGCCCCGAGCAACCGCGGTTAGACAACATCAACTGGTGAAGCAGCTTTACTTATACAGTTCAACCTATGTGGAGCCCCCATTGATCTTGAGGAGGTAGGGGGGCATGTGCCCCCATATAGATCCGTCATTGCTATAGCCAGACTTAGCTGGCCAGGCTTAGACCTTAGCCAGGATAGACACAAACCAAGCAACCACAATCGTGAGCATCTCCTGCTCCCTTGCTGACATCTCGCTTCACCTGGATTTTTCGATTTGGCAGAGTAGAAACCGGTGGAAGCAGGGACAATTATAGCTGGTAAGCCATGGCGCTGGGGAAGTACGAATGGTCATCATGCACTCATGTGCTTGGGATCACGTATTTGTTTCGAATGGTATCGTATGCCAACAGACACTGTCGCATCTCACACTTTACTATTTGGTGATCGCACACTTTATTTTGTATGAATGCTTCACCGTCCGCCGCATTCTTTCCTTGCCTCTGCAACTTTGTCTTCGTCCACTCCAGGCAATAGGTGAGCACCGTGTGCTTCTCCCTCATTCCTTCTCCTTCCTTCTGGTCTCCGACCGCTGCTTGATGTGGCGGTAGAAGCAACGCTTGTCTCCGACCGCTTTTGCTTAAGCTCGCTGCCGCACACCATGCGCATGCCCGCAAAGCCAGGACCCTGCCCTCCTAGATGTGCTTTTTCTTGCTCCGCTCTCGCGCACATGACCGGCCACGCAACCTGACTACACACTGCCGCCGGCATCACGCCGTGCCACCTGCCGTCGCCTCACAACCTCGCCCAGGCCGCTGCAGTTGTGCTTGCCGCCTCTTTCTCCTGCAATCCACCCCACCTGCAAGCGAAAGCTCGGACCAAAGGCGCAAAGTAATCACCTTACTTCAATCTGTGTATTCACCTTTTGTAGTTAATGAAGGTTTTTTTCTTCTCAATTGATATATGATCTCAGGTTGCTGTAGATCATGGCGTTTAGGACCGATCTGTTATCCCTCCTCTCGAGGATGCTCTACTTTTCTACTGCGGTTGCTGCCCTGATAATATACTCTGGCCACAGCACCTCTGGCATTATTTGGATGATAGCTTTTAGGTACACATATTTGTTATTTAATAGCTTATTATCAGTAGTCAACTAGAATGATCATGTGACATTTTATTTATTAGGCATTTTATGATTTGATATATATCATGATATCTAGTGGCAAACTGCTATAGCTATTTGATGGGTTTACACAATGCAGCTACTTAATCCTGACATTGATGATCCAACTGACGGTTGTCACACTCGAGTTGTTTGGCCACTTCATAAGCATGTGCTTTGGGTCTACAACCCCAGTGCCTGTGAATCCATCATTGTGCCTACTGCTCATTGTTACCCAATGGGTATGTTTGTCCTTTATTTTTATCATTAATATGTTGGTACATACTGTATTCCATGAATAAATAAATTAATAGCATATTCGTGCATGCAATGCACTTGATGGCGCTTTTGATGGTGTGGGCAGCGTGTTCTGCCCTTGGCATTCTCACATGGTTCATGACCACCAATTCTTTCGCCAGGTCGGTGAACATAAGGGCCATGTTTCACTGTGTCCTATCACTGGTGGCAGGGGCATTCTCTATTCTCTCGGCATATTTGAGTGTAGCGATTGCCAAATCTCGCCGGCGTCAAGCACAGGAGTAGTGTGTACGTCTAAATCCACTTGTGCCCTTGTTGTGTGTATGCCTGATCATGCTACCTATATCTAGTGTAAAATAAATTGGAAGGTGCGGTTATATATATAGCTGCTTGACTAGCTAGTTTGGAACCGGGACTTCTTCATGCCGGTAGTGTTGTTAATGAATGTAATGAGATTGTGCGTGAGAACTTGTTGTGTAATATAAGATACTCATGGTTGGAAGTTGCATTACTGTATAAGGTAATTCAGCATCCCCTCCGTGGCTCGGTGTATGGCAGCAATGTAAAATGTGCATATGTATGTCTATATTTTTTTTAGTAAATTGTTTTGGTGATGAATTTATCTCAGAGCAGAGTTGGCTTGGTGGGCAACATGGTTTTGACAGTGAGTAGTGGTGCTGTGTTGGAGCAAATAAAATCTGTTTGGAGAGAGAAGATGCTCGACTACGGGCTACGGCTATAAAGGCCAAGGGGTTAGACCGTCCACAGTGGAAGGAGGAAATGAAGGAGCAAATATACTGTTTGGCACTGTAGATGCACTGTTTGGCACTGTAGACAGAGAGGGCGTGGGAAACGAGGAGAGCAAATTTGCTCTTGCTCCCTCCGCTGTGGTCAGCCTTAGGTTGGTCGCTTTATTCAAGGTCCAGCAGTAGAAAAGTCAGTGGAAGATTTTTTAAAGGTGACAGAAGAGTCTCTGTCACCTTCTGTCGCTTTGAATTCCTTCACCATCACGAGGGCCACTTTCTGAGCAGTTGCTCACTGGAACCGGGTCATGATTAGGCAAGATACAGAGTACATCTTGTTTAGTTGCCAAAAAATTTTGCACAGTACTCGTCACATCGAATCTTTAGACGCATGCATGGAGTATTAAATGTAGTTAAAAAAATAATTAATTATACAGTCTAACTGATTAGCACGAGCTGAATCTTGTAAGTCTAATTAGTCCATAATTGAACATTATTTGGTAAGTAACAACGAAATATGCTACAGTACCAAAACTTAAACTTTTTTCACCAACTAAACACACCATTTGTAGGCATTACAATCACTGTAGCACAAAAGGACAAGTGCGAACCTTGTTTCCTCTTGGTGGCACAGATCAAATAATTTTACAACATTTCAAAAATGTTCTGCAACAACTCAGCCTATTTACTATCAAAGAATTCTCCACTGATCTCATTACAATATGGGCATTCTTCAGAAACTGTGCAGGGAGAAAAATGACAAGCAATTTCGGCTGAACATGTCTAGCAGAAAATATCCACAGTAAAGCTTATAAGGGAGAAAAATTACAATATGGTAGAAAGATAGAAGAAAGGTAAAAACATTGTAAAGTATGTGCACTGTAACCATGACACATTCACACTTTTGTAATATCAATACTCAGACATGTGGTATGCATATACCATAGCACATCACTACAAAAACGTTACTAATAATATGAGCATGGTAGTACAGGAGACAGAGACTCATCTGCAGTGCACCAGTGGCATTGATAAATACCATATGTTACTTATTTGTCCTAACTGGAAATAAACATTTCGAAGTCATAGAAGCGAGGAACATCACAGGGAATGATAAATCGGATAAAGATAGACCACTTCTATAAAGTAAACAAAATTTCAAGAAAAAAGCGACCCAATTGTTCAGTGGACTGGCATTACCATTAGCACAGAAGGTGGCACTTCAACATTTATTTATACTGGTTAAGTTCTTCAAAATTAAGAGCAGATAGGAGCAAAATAGCTGTCTACTACAAAACTGAACTATAACAATTACTATCCAAACTCAACAACGAATGAAAGAAGAAAATCAATAATGGGGCATATTGAAAATGTAGTCAGGATCCAACAATTACATTTGGCCTACAAAAAATTATGGTTCTTGCTATGTTATAAATTAGGAATTTGACAGGCGCTATCACGTAATTTCACAGATTTCATCACTAAAATTAACATTAACGGCTCATCACATATATACAATTTATACTGCAATCAGGAAAATTTCAGTTTCAATCCATTGCATTTAATTTCACTGATAGAAATTCATATATAGCTATAATGACTATGCGTAGGGAGGGATTCTAAAAATAAGTCTAGGAAGACATAGATAAGGTAGAGATCTTTACAATTTGAGTTCTGAATTAAACATAGCAAACATCATAGAGCAAAGAAATCATAAACAAATTAGCATCCACCATCCAAACAAAAGCATAACTCCACTAAAATACAGAGCAAAGATGTAGAGTAGAGGAGGAAGACATGGTGATGGTGTAAGGAATATGGCCCCATTTGGCCATCGTTTGTGATTTTGGTGATTGCGTGATAACATAATAATCAATGGGACTAACAAATTTCTGAGATCAGATTTGTAGGATTTTTAGGTCCCATGGATGAAATCCAATGTGTCCAATTCCTCATAGAGATGTGTCCAATTCACCGTGGAGACACTCAAACCATAGTGAAAAAGCAGAGATGTGTCCAAATGACCGCAGTGACGAGTTGGACAAGTGGATGCAGAAACAGTGGCACCAGTTTAACCCATGACCCTGCATCGGCCTAACCAATAGTCATTGGATAAATCGACGCAAAGGCATCGTTGCATTGGACAGAGCACATGAAGACCAAGCCAAGAAATCTTAGTAGCACAGGTTAAACCGACAGTGTACAAAAAGGGCATCGGTGCGTTCACCATACTATCATCCAGAGACGATGTCAACTGCGTTGGAGCCAAGGCTTTCAGCACCGGTTGAACCGACGCACCATCGGAGCATGCATCGGTGCAATGACATCAGCAGAAGAGGATCAAGTACAACGACTACGTGGCAGGTCAAGTGTCATCGGTTTAACCGAAGCCCCGTCGGTGCAATGCATCGGTTTAACTGATAGTTGCTAAGTCAGCAGGACAGGCGCGCCAGAAGGCCAACGGCTAGTTTAGAGCCGTGTGTGACCGGTTACACTGATGCCTAGTCACCGGTTCTTCCGATGCCATACGCAGAAAATGGGTAATGGCTAGTAACTGCTCTATGGGCTTGGTGGCCTATATATATGCCATCCCCCGGCCATTCCAAGGTTGCTGGAGTTCGGAGAAATCCCACACACATCCAAGAACATCTCGAAGCCATCCAAGAGTATAGTGATCAAATTTTTAGTCATTAGCACAACTTTGTGAGTGTTAGTGCTAGTTAGCTCTTAAGTGAGTGAGAGAGAAAGGTGTTGTGCCTTGTGCTATGGTTCTAGAGTGAACCAACATTGCATCTCGGTGCGCCGGCCACTTGAAGTATTGGTGGCTTGCCGGCACGTCAACGACCCTCCGGCTTGGTGTGGAGCGGCATCGACATTCTTGTGCGGGGGACGTGGAGACGCCCACCCTTCTTGGTGAAGCTCCTTAGTGGAAATCGGGATCAAGGTGACCGTGGTGGCTTGGTGTCCCGGGAAGAGACTTGATTGCCGAGAAGCAATACTCTTTGTGAGTGCTTCAACAATGTGGATGTAGGTGTGTCTTTGTGGCTAACCGAACCACGGGATAAATTCTCATGTGAAAGAGTTTGCTTCCTCTCATCCCTCCTATAAGCTTCCGCATTTTTTATTGCAACTCGTGTGCCTTTAATTTCTTAGAGTACCATCAACCTAGGATTGGCTATAGGTTGCAAAACTTGTTTTGGGATGAGGGTTTTACACTAGTTGAACCATAGTTTCATATCTAGATAGCATGATCTAGTTTATTGTAGCACCCAAAATCACATTTGGTTTTGAATTTCAAAGTTTATTTGATTCAAATGATGTTTGTGTAAAAAAAGGAGATCTTTTGGTTTTGTATAAAAAAGCTTTCCTTTTTTTCTCTCCCTCTTCCTTTTCTAGCCCAGCCCAAACCCTCTTTTTTCCGGGGGCTCGTATATGTCTTCCGGAAGATGGATAAACAACTTATCTATAAATCCCACTAAGGCCCAACTGATGACTTATTTAATATTTTACTGAAAAAATGTTGAATCAACATCTCAAAAATGTTGAACCAGCATCTTAAAAATATTGAACCAACATTTCAAAAATGTTGAACTAGCATCTCAAAAATGTTGAACCAATTTTAAAAATATTGCATAAATATTTTTTCCTCCGTCTTCTTCTCCGGTGTGGGCGGCTGGCGGCGCGCGCGGGGTGTGGGCGGCGCGCGCGGGGTGCGGGCGGCGCGCGTGGCCCGCGGCGGTCGGCGGGGGCGCGTGCAACGCGCGAGGCCGCGGAGGCGCGTGGCGTGCGGCCGGCGGAGCACGCGGAGGCGCGCAGGGCCCGTGGGGCACGCAGGGCGTCGGTGCGTGGCGCACGGCCGGCGTTGCGGCAGGGCGTCAGTGCCGCGCGGGAGGAGCTGAGGAGAGAGAGGAAGGAGAAGGAGGGAGGGAGAGAGAAGAAGCTAGGGTTTAGTTGGATCCAAGGTTATAGTTGTTTGCACGAATCTCAAATACTGGAATGTGGATATGAAAAAATATTGTGGAAAATGTATAGGATTCACGCTTTTTCCCCTTTCTCGCTTTCTCTCCCGCACAGCCCACAAGGCCCAGCTCTGCCCCGACCCAACTGGCCCACTCCAGCCCAACTCACCTCCCTCCTGCTCTCTCTCACCGCCAGGTGGGGCCCGCATGTCGGACCCCTCTTCTTTCTCCGGCCGACCTGCTTCCCCACCGTCGCCGTGCTCGCCGGCCGCCCGCCTTCCCGCGGCCGCTCGCTTTCCCGTGCCGCTCACCTCCCTCGGCCGCCTTGAATGCCTCCATCACTCCCTCGCCTTCCCTCTTCCCTTCCGTTTCACCTTCCGGTCAGTAACGGCCGCACCACTCCCTTTCTTGCCCTTTGAAAGGCGCGCCCGAGCCCCGCTCCCCGCCTCTCTGCTCTGTCGCAGCGCCGCCGAGCAAACTCTGCTCAGCGCCGCCGCCGTCGATCTCCCCCTCCGCCGTGTTCCGTCGACGTTCAGCCGCCACTGGAGCTGCGCGCCGTGGTGAGGATGCCCCCAGTCCCTTTCCCCCCTTCTCTCTCTCTCTTGCTCGCCGGCAATTTCTCGCCAGAGCAAGCTTCTTTGGCTCGAGTTGCTCCTCGCCGCCGACGGCCATACTCCGGTCACCTTCTCCTTTCCCCAACCCCTCCATCCCCTTCCCCTTCACCCGCTCTCCCTCCTCGGCCTCTCTGCCTGCGAAGTCGAGCACCAGAGCACCACAGCCCGTCTCCGGCGACCTCGCCACCGCGCCTCACCGCCGTGCGCCTTCTCCGCCGTGCTAGGCCGCCGTCCCGACCCCACCATTGAGTTCTCCGCACTCTCCTCTCTCTCCCCAGCCAAACCCCGGCCCGAACCACACCCGGGAGCGCCATTCCGGCGAACTCCGGCTACCCTCCGCCGGGCTCACTCGCCGCCGGCGGCCAGCGGGCGCCCGCCGAGCTGCTCTGCCGCTAAGCCGCTCCGCCCCGAGCTGAGCCGCGCCCGAGCTGCCAGCCGTGCGTTTGAGCCGAACGCGTCCGAGCCGAGCCGCCACCGTCTAATCCGAGCCGTCAGATCCTGATCCAATGAATCAGATCCGTTTCAAAACCAAGTCAATCCCCATCCTTACCGGTCAACCCTTGGGGCTTTTTCTAAAGAGGCCTTGGGTTTTCTGATAATCAACACGCAGTCCTCTCTAGTTCAAAAATAATTCTAATAAGGTCCTTTTTTTTCTTTTTTAACCCCTGAAATTCTTTAAAATAGAACCCGCCATGCAACCTTCTCTTTTGCAATAGCCCCTGGAACTAAGGTTTATTTTATGTTCTAGCCCCTAGTTTCTTTGGTTCTAGCCTCTGGAAGTTTTGTTTCCTCGCGAATAAGCCCCTGGAACCTTGTTTTGGTCATAACTTCCTCGTTAAAACTCCGTTTTCAGCGATTCTTGCGCTTACGTGATCCTTGCAACGCGTACACATCTTTATCACCAAATCTTTTTCTGTGTTTACTGTTTATATGCTGTTTATTATTTTATTGTATGTTTTGCTTGCGTGATCGTGTAGATAACGCGCCGTTCAAGGGAAATCAAGAACAAGTATACGAGGAAGAGAATCAACAGTTTGGCAAGGAAGTCAAGTGGACTTCTCCCCCTACATATTCCATTTTGTTCCAATAATAGCATGATAATTCACTTTACTTTATTGTTGAATTGCATAAACTTGATGGGACACCTATTAAGGACTTTACCTAGTCTTTTACCCCAAAACCTTGATCACCGGATTTAATATATCTGATGGGTAGAAATGCTTAGTTGCTTAACATTGGGAAAAGTGCTATCATACTCTTATGAAAAATGTTAATAATGCTTTATTTATGTTGTTCTGTTGTAGTTAATTACAAGTTCATATGATTTTTAATTGGAACATGGAGAACCACCTAGGAAAACAGTACAACCACAAGGACCACATGGCTTTGGTCTTGGCTGATTAATTAGAGACTCTAGCTTGTGACAGTCTTACCGAAAGGGTAAGAGGGGAAACATCGATGGGGTATAGCCTGGTCCTCTTGGGGTAGCAGCTTTTGCTAAGGTGCTGATCATTAGGGAGGTTTATGCTCTGCTTTGACGACTTGAAATCTTAGCGGATTGTCACTTGTTAGGGTATCTTTGTAAAAGCCTCGTAGCGTCCCTGTGCAATCACTCCACGGAAGTGTGGTATTGTGCCTGATCAGCACAGCGTGGTTGGGTCCAAAGTTCTTTTGAACTTTTACGCGACTTGTGGGTAAAGTGTACAACCTCTGTAGAGTGTTTAAACTGTGATATATCAGCCGTTCTCACGGTCATGAGTGGCCTGGACCCTCACATGATAATCAAATTTGAAGAATGATTTAATATGTGGATCCTTTATGATCCTATGCTTAAGTGGGTTGGTATAAACCTATACCTAGTAAATAGGTGTTTGCTAATAAAATTTGACCAACTAAAATGCTAACTGCTTTAAACCTCAGCCTTTCCTTGATAGCCTTGCATTTCCCCCCACTTGCTGAGTACCAACCATAAGTGTACTCATTCTTGTCTAATTGCTGCTCAGAAGAGAACGTTGAAGTAGAGAACTACAACAACTTCAAGGAGTTCTAGGCGTGCGTTCACCAGTTAATTGCCTGTGGGATTGGATGAATCTTTGTTGAAGATCTCGTTTAGGATATCGGTGGAATGTCTAAAGACCTTCGTGTCTGTTTTACGGAGTGTAATAATGTTATGTACTTCCTTTTGTTTCCGTTTTGAACATTGTCTTTGATATATTCACTTATGACGTCTATCATATGTGTGTAAACTTGATCCTGATACACATATGAGATGCATTTGGTTTCTTTCTAAAATCGGGTGTGACATTTATGTTTTGTGTAAATTAGTTGGAGCCATATGTTAAGGTTTTTAATTTGCCTAATTCACTCCCTCCCCCTCTTAGGCTACGAGCACCCGATCACTTTCAGATGGGTGCTCGCGTAAGAATTACGCAATAGCAACGGTTGTGTCCCGATCTTCTCGAAGGATCCTTGAACTTGATAACTATCGCTGCATGGCCCGACGATGAGGCTGTGCACCGCGAGATTTTTCACACGCGACGAACAACCGAGACAATCGCCCTTCCACGTACCGACGTAGCCATACCACGCAATCACATTGTATAGATGTGAAAGCACAAACTTGGTGAACCGTAATTCGGTGTTCTACAACTCCCTCAGGAATCAAAAGAACAAGTTTTAAGCCTCTCAAGACTCAAATGAGATCAACTCAGAGTTGTATTGTTCTGAAAATGGCAGCCAAAAAGTCCCCTAGAACTGTTAGAACGTGGATACATATAGTGCTAGTGAGAATTTCAGTTCAGATTACATATTAAATCAATCTAGATAGTTGGAAGTTGTACCAATCCTTCATTCAAATCCTAATGGAGCTCTCTTGATGGCTGGACTTTATTTGCATGGTAGCTGAATGGTTCTTCTGCTCTCTTTAATGTCTCTAGCATTTGCATACTCTATCATTGTTCCTTTAAGTTCTGCACTTTGATCAGCTCTCATCAAACATCTGCTCACAAAACGTTTGGAGGAGAATAACTATCATCGTCCCATGCTCTTGTATATAGTCCATCATTCCTAAGAACATTAAAACAAGAACTTGAAAGCACAACATGGTCTAAAATATTTTGATTAATTAAAATAATGTTGGCATTCACCTGAGAATGAATTTCCTTCTCCAGCTGTTTAGCCTGCTGTCGTGTAATTGGACCCATAATATTAGTTTCACCCTTATTCATCATAACTGTGGTGTCGATACAAGGGATGTCCTCATCATGTGGGGCAAGTAGTAAAATACAAAGCAGAGCATCAAGTACCGGCTAGCTGCTTCTCGCTGCTGATGGAGAAAAAATGAGGGGGCCTTTGCTGCTGGAGGGAGGAAGCAGCACTACTGTATTTAATTTGCTGAGATTCTGATGCAATCAGAGGGTTTGCCAGAGAAAATATACTAGTGAATCTGCTGCTTTTAAATTTATTTGATTTCATTACAGAGCTCCAAGAGGAAATATGCATGCAGCAAAAGCTCTTCAATCTACCAGAGAACCGGAGCATCTTATATTATGTATTAGGTTCGTGCCCGTGCGTTGCAATTGGCCAAAAAAAATATTAATAGTGCATTACAAATAGTGCATTACAAATATCGCTCAAAAATCCAATCAGAATACTAACAAACCAAAATGCTAGAATCAAAAACCTTGTTTCCAAATTCAATCAAATCTAGACACACTATCATTAGCCTCATCAATATGATTCCGAAATATAAGAAAGAGCAAACCATATTCAATTTACGGAATGCAAGCCTCAAGACAAATGAAATCACTGAGGAGAAACATTCGTGCTTAGATAAAAACACTACTCCACGTAATTAAAGAGCACATGTCACTGTAGATTATAGTTCAGGACATTACCACAAACCTAGACAGTTCAACAACCATGATCTTGGAAACACAAGACAAATAAACACGACCAACAGCAGCAAAAGAAACAGTCTATCAGGTCGCATGGATCTAAGCAACCCCATTCTCAGCACGAGCCTTTGCGAACTTCGGATCGATATGGATGTAGTGCACAAGGGCACGATGACTGCCCCTCACTCTGTTGGGGCGGTTAACAGAAGCAGCATATCCCTGAGCATGAGCAAGCACCTGATCGAGATGGCCTTTGTCCAATGGGTGGCGGAGGGATGGCTTCTTGTCGTTAAGGGTGGCCATTGTGTTATCCATCTCTTCCTGGATTTCAGACTCTTCTATGTCCTCATCACTGTCATCATCGTCATTTTCAGCAGGATCGTGCACTCCTTGGACTTGGCCGACCCCACAGCTGGTTCTTCGGGAGCAACCACAGCTGGTTCTTCAGGAGCAGCCACGACAACATCCACATGAGCAAGCACTTCTAAATTGTCTGGTTGATCAACTAAGACCTCACCAAAAACCCAACCTTAATTAGCAAATGCATCAGCAAAAAATTTGTAGTATATTGAGTCCAATTTAGCCACTCCGAATACAATTAACATGGCACATGGCCATGCTAACAGATGCCTAAAACTACTTATATGCATACCTTTCAATAATTAGCAAGTAAGAACTCCAAGATGACATTATGTGATGTTAATAAAGTCTGAAAGAGAGTATGGCCGGATAACAGATTGATTGAATAGATGAGTACAGGGGTAGTATACATATATAGGCAAGGAGTCCCAGGGCTTATAGAAATAGAGCCAATCAGGGGAATCCTTGCCTAACTAATCAACCCTAGGGCCGGCGCAACAGCCAACAAGGCTGGTGCGGCCAGGCACCCAAGGCCCAGAGGGCCAGCCAGCTACAGCCCATAAAGTGCAGCTACACAATCTTCTAACACGCCCCCGCAGTTTGATCGGCAGCACCGCGAACAGTCAGACTGGATCTGAACTCAAAGAAGATCGACGAAGGAAGGCCTTTGGTGAAGATGTCGGCGTACTGTGAAGTGGTCGGCACATGTAGAACACAGACATCACCAAGAGCCACCTTTTCACGAACGAAGTGCAGATCGATCTCTATGTGCTTGGTGCGCTGATGTTGAACAGGGTTGGAAGACATGTAGATGACAGTGATGTTGTCACAATAGATGAGGACAGACCGGTGAATGGCACATGAAGCTCATGAAGGAGTTGGCGCAGCCAGGACACCTCAGCGACAGCATTCACCACAGCCCGATACTCAGCCTCAGCGCTGACCTAGAGACAGTGTTCTGGCGCTTGGATGACCAGGAGACGAGATTATCACCAAGAAACGCAGCATAGCCCGATGTGGACTTGCGTGTATCGGGACAACCGGCCCAGTCAGCATCAGAATAGGCTATCAGCTCAGTTGTGGAGTTAGGTCGCAGAAGCAGTCCCATGTGTAGAGTACCACAGATGTACTAGAGTATGCGCTTCACAGCTACCAGATGAGGCTTCCGAGGATCATGCATATAGAGGTAGACTTGCTGAATGGCATAGGCAATATCTGGTCTGGTGAAAGTCAGATACTGGAGAGCACCAGCAAGGCTCCTAAAGTCTGTAGCATCCTGAATAGGAACACCATCTGAACTGAGCTTCGGGTTGCAGTCAACCGGAGTGGAACAGGGCTTGTACTCAGCCATGCCAGCACGGGCGAGGATGTCAAGCATATACTATCGCTGTGATAGGAACAGACCGTCACCACGGCGCTAAACCTCCATGCCCAAGAAGTGGTGGAGCTCGCCCAGGTCCTTCATAGAGAATTCCTGCTGAAGAGCTTGGATAATGCGCCGAAGGAGAGTAGCTGAAGATGCAGTCAAGACAATGTCATCCACATAGAGAAGAAGATAGACAATGTCTTAGCCTTGACAGTAGACAAATAGCGAAGTATCAGACTTGGCCTCCACAAATCCCAGGGACAGCAGGTGAGTGGCGAAACGGCTGTACCACGCTCGGGGAGCCTGCTTCAGGCCGTAAAGGGACTTGTTGAGGCGATAGTCGAAGTCCAGATGAGCTGAGTCCTCGAAACTAGAAGGCTGAGCGCAATAGACTGTCTCCGTAAGTGCCATGAAGGAAAGCATTCTTCACGTCGAGCTGATGGATGGGCCAGTGCTGCGAAAGTGCCAAGGAGAGCATAGTGTGCACAGTGGCCGGCTTCACAACCGGACTGAAGCTCTCATCAAAATCAACACTAGGCCGCTGAGAGAATCCGTGAAGAACCAGCGGGCCTTGTACCGCTCCAGAGAACCATCCGCATTGAACTTGTGCTTGAACAGCCACTTCCCAGTCACAACATTAGCCTGCGAGGGACGCGGAACGAGATCCCAAGTGTTGTTCTGCAGAAGGGCAGCGAACTCCTCTTCCATAGCAGCCCGCCAGTTGGGGTTGGCGAGGCCGCTGCGGAAGGTCTTCGACACTAGAGATAGCAGAGAGGTGTGGAGCAGTGGATGGGGAGGCATCCAGAAGCCACTCTTGGCCCTCGTGGTCATACCGTGCTGGTTGACAACAGGGGCTTGAGGTGCAGCCCCCTTTGGCAGGGGCGGTGCTAGGGCCAGCAGGGGGTCAGGTGGTGGGACCTGAGGGGCACGCCGAGTGTAGACGAAGTGAAGATCCCATGCCCACCCAGCCGCAGGTGGTGAGGGAGCAGGAGAGGAGGCCGCACATGGCTGTGCGGGCGGCAAGGAAGACGATACGCCGCCTGGTCATGCAGTAGACGCACAAGGCAGTGCGGAGGTCGGGGATGCGCCGGGACCGGCACAAGCCACATGTGGCTGTGCAGGGGAGGATGGAGCGCCTAGGCTGTCATCAGCCGCACGTGGCAGTGTAGCAGGGGTGGCCACGGGTACAGGCGTGGGAGGAGGCGACGCCGGCGCTGGTGGTGAAGACAGGGAGCACATGGCGAGCTGGGGGCTCGAGCCAGCGCTGCAACCGGGAGAACCTACAGGCAAACGGGGTTGTGGAGGTCCTATGGGGGCCGGCACAATGTCAGTGATATCCAAAAAATCAAAGTCCGCCGGAGAAGGTGGTGTGGGCTGTTGTGCGAAAGGGAAAACAGACTCATCAAAAACGACATGACGCGAGATGATGACTTTGTTGGAAGCAAGATCAAGGCAGCGGTAACCTTTGTGATGAGCCGAGTATCCCAGAAAGACGCACATGACAGAATGAGGGGCGAGTTTATGTGGGGCAGTGGTAGAGATGTTTGGATAACATTGACAGCTAAAGACACGGAGATGCGCATACGTCGGTGGGGAGCCAAACAAGGCTGTATGTGGCGTGGAGAGGTCTAGTGTCTTGGTGGGAAGGATGTTGAGGAGGTGGGTCGCGGTGTGGAGCGCCTCAACCCAGAAGGAAGGGGGAACAGATGCCTGAAACAAAAGTGAGTGGATCACATTGTTTATGGAACGAATGAGGCGCTCAGCTTTACCATTTTGGGCGGACGTGTAGGGGCATGACATGCGTAGGTGTATGCCATTAGTCAAGAAGAACGTGCGGGCATTGGAGTTGTTAAACTCCTTGCCGTTGTCGCACTAGACTGCCTTGACGGTGGTGTTGAACTGGGTATGCACATAAGCAAAGAAATTGGTGAGTGTTGAATATGTGTCAGACTTGAAACGTAAAGGGAACATCCACAAATGGTGAGAGCAATCATCGAGAATAACCAAATAATATTTGAAACTAGATACACTGACAATAGGGGAGGTCCATAAATCACAGTGTATTAGATCAAAATTATGAGTAGCACGAGATGATGATGCACTAAACGGAAGACGAATATGATGTCCAAGCTGACACGCATGACACAGGGTGGAGGCGCCATCACTGGGGCACGTTGGAAGAGTGGAGGCGAGCTTGGCGAGAGCTTCACGACCGGGATGTCCAAGGCGACAGTGCCACAGCGAGGGGAGGTAGAGGCGACCAGGGAGTGAGCAGCAGGAAGGTGCAGTGGGTAGAGGGCCTCGGAGCTATTGCACCTGACGATCAGCCTCCTGGACAGAAGATCCTTCACAGAACAACCAGCAGGGTCAAACTCAACAGAACAATTATGGTTGGTAGTGAACAGGCGAACTGAAATAAGGTTCTTAATAAGCTGTGGTGAGACAAGAACATTATTAAGACGAAAAGAAGACAAGTCAGTAGAGCCAGTGGCCGTGACAGGTAGTAATGAACCATTACCAACAACAATGGAAAGAGATGGGAGACCCTGAGCTGGCAGGTAATGAGACATGGCTGATAAGCAGGAAGTCATATGAGAAGATGCACCTGTGTCGAAATACCAGTCAGTGTTCTGTGGCTGGTTCAGCATAGTAGTGCTGAAGGCTGAAGCAAGCGACTGCTGGTCCCAGGCAGGGAGACCAGCAAGCGGGTTGTAGAAGCCTGGTGGCGGAGGTGCCAACTGTCCAGAGGCGGTAGAGACGCCGGAGGGAGCAGGTGGCTACTGCTGCTGCTGCTAAGACAGCAGCGCCCGCTACTGGTACTAGTTCTATGGGAGCTGCTGCTAGTGCTGAGAAGGCCGAGGCTGAGGAATCGGCATGAGGGGAGGCCTAGAACCGGGCCACATCTGGATGGACCCGGTCCAGGGGTTCCAAAAAGAGGGCCATGACTGGCCACCTTTCTCGCCTGAGGAGCCTTGGCCACCCTGGTTGCCGCCGGTGCCGTCCTTCTTGCCGCCGCGCTTGCTGCGACGGTTCTTGGGCGCCTTGGGGTTGGCGCCCCCGGAGCCCCCATTGCTACCGCCTACACTGCCGCCCCCTATCGGTGCCGGGGCAGGGGCAGAAGTGTGTGAGGCGATGAGGGCGGTGGGCGTGGAGGCCTGGTGCCTCCGGGTGAGCTCCTCCAGAAGTAGTGCATCCATGGCCTCGATGAACAAGGGGAATAGATGGCTGCAATGAAGATGTAGGCCGATGTTGGCGTAGCGCTCGTTGAGGCCTCGGATGAGGTTGAGGACAAGCATTCGATCGGTGACCATCTCGCCAAGGTCGCCGAGGTTGTCCGCCATACGCTTCAGATGCCTGCAGTAGTCGGTGATGGAGAGATCACCTTGGACAAAGCCGCGGAACTGGGCGTCGAGGTAGAGTGCCCAAGTCTCGCGGTTGCCGAGGAACTGAGACTCGATGGCGACCCAGGCGGCGTGAGCAGTGGAGCCATGTGAGGAGATGGTGTCGGCGAGGTCATCCGAGATCGTGCCGAGGATCCAGGACTTGACAACGCAATCCATGCATGTCCAGTCTGGACAGGTGGCGACAGGGTCGGCGAGGAGGACGTCCTCCTCAAGGGAGAATTTCCCAACAGTGAGCAGAAACTGGTCATGCCAACGGGTGTAGTTGCCGGAGGAGACGTCGAGGACGACGGAGATCAGACTCTTGATGTTCTAAACTGCCACGGCCTGCACATGAATGTTCACGATGGCGGCAGCTTCGTGAAGCAGCAGGGCATGGTGCAAATCAGGAGGGTTGCTGTCCTCCTTGGTGTCCTCATCGTCATCGGAGGCAGGGGGAAGGGCGGCCTGCTCGCGCTCAGCGCGCGCCTGAGCGTCACGCACGCGAGCAGCAGCCGCATCGCGCTCCCGAGCAGCGGCGGCGGCCTCTTCCTCCGCCTAGGCAAGACTCGTGCGTGCAGCCTCGCGGGCGGCGCGGTGATCTGCCTTCGCTTTGGTGGCAGCGGCGGTGGCTGCGGCCTCTGCTTCAGCCTGGGTGGCAGCCCTAGCCTTAGCGGAGGCGGTAGGAGATGGGGGAGGGGACCCGGCCATGGGTTGGGCGCAGCACTGAAGGGGCAGCGCGCAGGGGTGGGCGCAGCATGGTGGATTGCCGGCGCGCAGGAGGTGGGTGCAGCACGGCGGGGTGCTGGCGCGCTAGGGCAGTGGAAGGCGAATCGGGGAGGAGTCCCGGACTCGTGATACCATGAAAGAGAGTATGGTCGGATAACAGATTGATTGAATAGATGAGTACAGGGGTAGTACACATATATAGGCAAGGAGTCCCAGGGCTTATAGAAATAGAGCCAATCAGGGGAATCCTTGCCTAACTAATCAACCCTAGGGCCGGCGCAGCAGCCAACAAGGCTGGTGCGGCCAGGCGCCCAAGGCCCTGAGGGCTAGCCAGCTACAACCTATAAAGGGCAGCTACACAATCTTCTAACAAAGTCAGTACACCATATTCCAATAGGCATGCACAGTAAACCGATGGTTATGAAATGAACTACATGTTTATTACCTCTGCACCATGATGTTAGGACCTCTTTGTAGAATGCTTTTAAAAAATGCAAATGACAATCTGTAATCCTTTCATATACCTTTGCCCCTTTTGTTTTTTTTTCATTTTCTTATTTTTCCTTTCTTTATGGTCTTGATGCCTTGATCTACTTTTCATCTCTGAAGATTACATCTCCAATTTGTCCACCAAAGGAAAGTGCAGCCTGTGACTTCAAATAAATTTATTCAGATGGATACAATTGCAAAGTATCTAATATGTGGAAACATATTTGTGGTGGAACCACCCAAAATAAACTGGGCCCGGGTGCTCTGATCATTGTTGCTAGGCAACTCTGACCCCAATTTGCACTCACCAGCAGTTCCTCGAGTGAAGCCTCGATTAAAGCCACACCTTTAAGCATCAAACAGACAACACTCATACGAAGGTGAGCCCAGAGATTACAACACAGATCATCTCATACATCTCAGAGTTGCAGTGGAAAGTTATTTATTACAAACCATGTTTTGAAAGTAGCAAAGTTCTAAAGAGACTTATGCTACACAAATTTATTTAAGTCTCACATTTCAGCGGAAGAGGAAAAACAATAGCTAGCGAAACGAAGATGCCTCGATAAAGCCCATACAAGACATCAGTTAGTGGAAGGGGTGTCAGCACCGGCTGAGGGACCATCCCACTCTACAGACCAGCCCGAAGGCAAAGTGCGCGGCCAAGTAAGACTCGCAATCATATCTTCAAAGTTAGTACCTAAAAATAGTTCCACAAGCAAGGCTAAGTATACTAATACTCAGCAAGACTTACCCGTCAATGGATATACTTAGTCCACTTAACTAGACATGCAAGGCTGATATGGCCCTGGGTTTATTTTGTTGAAAAGCAATAAAGAGTAGGTCCTTAATTTCAGATTTTTTCTTTCAGATTTTAGGTTGATTAACCATTCTAAGTTTGCATCTATCTCTAAGCATGCATGGTTGTTCAAACATTTAAGCATACAACCATATTTCTTTCCATCGGTTCCACTTGTTACTCTATGTGACAGAAATTGATAAGCAGTCTCAGACTGTGAGAGGTGGACGATTCGAATTGAGTTTCTTAACCTTGCAAGGCAAACCCAACACACACGTATAGGGAACTACGCCACCCACACGACTTTTCCCCTTTCTTTCTAGTCCGTGGACCCGAAGCACTCCCCTCAACTACAGAGTCCGACCACTCTGCAGCCGCATGTTGCGCTCATCCTGGACCCAGTCCAAAAGAGAGTGCAAGGTCATTCCACTCGCTGGTCCAATCAGGTACTTAAGCTTACCAATTACCATATTTCTCGGCATAGTACTTTCAAAAGCTTAACGAAATGTGCCACACACCGCAACCTTAGCCAATTCCAACTATTCCAATGGGGTATCATAACTACACAACCCCACCCGTTGTCCTTATATTTCAACAGTAAGTAAAGTCAGTCAACTCCTACGTTCTTGCGAGAGGCAGGAAACCACTCGACTTTTACCGTGGCAACTAGTCAACAAAAAAAAAACCGGGTAAATAGTACAAAGGTACCTAGGAGCATGCAGCTACAGTTTCAACCAATTACTAAAGAATGTAAATGCGCAAATAAAATTATTATAACATATATCAAATAGTGTCAGACTCGGGGTAGCGGGACTGCTTATAGGCATAGAATGTTCTAGAGTAAGGGATAGCTTATGGATGTACCTTACCTCTTTTGTAAATACCTGAATAGGCGTAGAACTAGCTGCAGTACAAAGGAAACTATCTGATTGTGTTGTAGTAGAATTCCAACTGTACTCGTATAGAACTTTTCATGTAACCCTGTCCCCCTGGATATATAAGGGCGGGCAGGGACCCCCTCCAAACGATCATCAACACCTAAGGCAATACAAACCACCACACAGGACGTATGGTATTACGCAACTCGCGGCCCGAACCTGTCTAAATCTCTGTGTTCCTTGTACCATCAAGTTCTAGAGTAGTCGATCCCTACCTACAAATCTTACTGCTAAGGGTATCCCTGAGCAGGCTTGGCGGTAAACACCGACAGCTGGCGCACCAGGTAGGGGAGTCGGCGAGTTCATCGGCGAATTCGATGGCCGGATCAAGCAACGCCAATAACGTGCCTAAGGGCACAACTCTCGTTTTCGGTTCCTGGGCATTCATGGCTGACGGATCGGGCGGCTTCTCCAGCCACCTTGTCACGCCTGACTCGCCTAAATCGAAAACCCCTAACCAACTCGCCGACATCCGCGAGTCCGCGGATCTCGACGAAAAAAGAGTTCTATCCGAACTTGACTCGGACAACTCAGAAAACGTGTCAACTCCAACTCGAACTCTTGGTTCAGTTGAGTTTGACACAAACTCTGATTCCGAAGAACTCCACTTTTCCAAAGCCCTCAGAAAATATTTGACTCATCTCAAGATGATCAAACGCCCCAAGATCGACAACTTAGAACTACTCGGTGGAGTAGGACAAGTTTCACGATCAATCGAGGGCTGCATCAAACTTGCAGAAGCTGCTCTGGGCTCATCTACATCATAGCAGAACCCAGAAGTGTTGAACCTGCCATAGAAAAGGTTGGGTAATATACTCTCAGGGATCGATCGAGTGGATTACAAGCTCGCCGACTGCATTAAGATAGCTGAAAGCACCCAGCAATACAAGGACTGAAATCGGGAGGAGGAATCTGCGGGGGATCTGGTGAGACAAGCCCTCGGCTTGTTTGGATGGGACCGTCTATCTCCAGGATACCTCAGAGCCCTTCACCGAAACCTGCTCACATTCGAACTCCTGAACCAGTCGAGTCCTCGTTCGATCAAGACTTTGATCAACTCATGAACGACCTTGACAACTTTGAACCATTTGACGATCTCGAAGATTGGTCTGACAACATCGACTTGTTCATGGACGCTATGGCCAGTCCACCCAAACACGTTGACGCTCTTTGGGAACTGGCCAAACTTAAAAAGGGAAAAGCCAAAGCTCCGGAACAATCCAGTGAGTCTATTTTCGACAAACCCTGGATTAAGGAGCCTGAAGGGCTGACTCCCACACAATCATGGCTACATTGGATGAATGAGAATACCCTCCGTGTAGAGATGGGCATCCCGCTTCTCGCTCACCCAAAGCACACATACTCTAAAATCGGTGGACTAACCGATTCCGAATCCGAGCACTCTTCCAACTCGGAGGATGAGCTGGATGACCTAATCCAGTACAGCAAGCAAGTCGAGTCCAACTCGGCTAAGAACTCCAAGTCCGACCAGGACTCCCTCCCTAACTTGGTCATATATGCAACGCCGCATGGACGGACAGTGCAACTAAGGAAGATACAAGATCCCAATACCCCTGGCTCACAGCCAACGGATCCACCCTTCTAGCAGAGCACCCCTCTAGACCCGTCCTCAAGCAAACAAGACCAAAAGATTCAAGATCTTTGTCGGGAAATCCTCATGGTTCGCATCTCCGAAGTCCAGGAACCTGAGGGTGATCACACGGAGCGTCTCAACCTCGACGACTACAACTCTGAGGATTTCGACGAGTACCTTTCCAATAACATGGAAACTACTCCTCGCACAATCACAGAAGCCCAAGCTACTGCCAAGCAAGATCTGACTGCACCTCCTCTAGCAGTGACGGTCACCGTGCAACTAGAAGAGCAGCTTCCAGCAGAAGATCTCTATGAGCGTCGTCGCCTGCTTAACCAAAAATGGGCGTTCAGGCGCCAGCACCTAGCCAACAATAAGCAGGAACAGCAGGGCGACAACTATGACTACTCCAACTGCGACCTCCGCAATGTGATCAATGTTGGTCGTGATGCGCGCAATGTCATCATCTCAAGAAGAAAGGAACGCGAGGAAGTCGAGGCTTATAGGCCTTCTTCCAACTGCCGCATCCCACCAAAGGCTCCCGCATCCTTCAAGAAGTACAAGCCGGCAAACACCCATCCTCAGGGTAAACTGCGCACCTCATATCATGGAGAAACATCTCTCGCGGAGCCAGGGTCAACAAGACTCTACAGCGCAAGTGCTTCATCCACCCAAAGAGCTCTCACACGATCTTTCAGTGTGACTCATTCCGCAAGGCCCTTGGGGCACATCTCCTGAAGGAGACCCTACCTCAAATCTAGCCGGCCATCATATCGACTAGTTTTATCTTCGAATAAATTTTTATTCAGTCATGTATAGATGAGTCTTAAGAGTTGTAAAAGTTGCTCACTTCCAACGGGCAAGGAGTAGGTCTTAAGAGTCAGAGTCTGTCACTTTACAAATATTATAATTTCGACAAATCCAAATAAAAGTTGATTTCTTCCATAAATCGACTACTTGGCTCTCGCTCATACGACCAATACTCCACCTCGGAAGTCATGCTCAGCCCTAGAGCAGCTATCGAGTAGTTTTTATGGTTTACCCCTGAGTGCTCTTTTTGACATTTACGTCTTGGGCAACCCGACGGGGTTCGTACCTAACAGTTCTGTCTTAAGAATTACTCCAGTCCATGTTTAGGACACCCTACTCGCTGGCTCGAGTAGGTTTTGGATATCTTTTCAACATTTACATCTTGGACAACCCAACGGGGTTCGTACCTAACAATTCTGTCTTAAGGATTACTCCAATCCTCGGTTAAAGGACACCCTACTCGCTGGCTCGAGTAGGTTTTGGATATCCTCTCGATATTTACGTCTTGGGCAACCCGATGGGGTTCATGCCTAACAGTTCTGTCTTAAGGATTACTCCAGTCCTTGGTTAAAAGGACACCCTACTCGCTGGCTCGAGTAGGTTTCGGATACTTTTTCGGCATTTTTGTCTTAAGCAACTTGACGGGGTTCGTACCTAACAGACTTGCCCTAAGAGTTACTCCGAGTCCTCGGGTAGGACACCTTACTTGCCTCGCTCGAGTAAGATTGGGATATTTCTAGAATATTTACGTCTTGGTTAACTCGACGGAGTTCAATCCTAACAGTTCTATTCTAAAAATTAATCCAGTCCATGTATAGGACATACTACTCGATAAGATCGAGTTGTCCGGGATATCTTCACAACAGTTGTATACTATCTGGGTGACCAAGCAAGGTCCATCTTGACTGGTCAACTACAAAAATCCCTCAAAGAGTACGAATAAATTCTTGATACTCTAAAATAGGTTGACAAGAGCCTTTTGTTCACCTATCTATCAAGGAACATCTTAAAGCTCCTAACTATCGCAATACTCTATAAGAGGTCTCCCCCTGATTGGACAACAAAGTCCATATGAGCTTCTCTCCAACAAAGTATTTCCTTTACAAAGGAAATCTGCTTTAAAGCTACGGCTTTTTAACACTCTTATAGCGCTTTTCCCACTTGGTTAACCCTGCGGGATTCAATCCTAACTGGTCAGCACTAGAGTTCTGATTCAGAACCACTCAAAACTCGACCCCATTCGAGAATACTTTGCCTCCTAAGGCACTTACGGATATAATTTCTGGTATCTACTACTATAACTGAATAGGCGCGATGCTGCCAACACTCAGGACTTTCGAGTACCACTACTCGACATGCCAAAGGATTTCACAATCCTACCACAGAACAAGTACTTAAACATTACACAAATACTCAATATTTGTCCAAAAGTACTTCCGGCTCACATGCCAATTACAAGCAAAAGTTCAAGGAGACTCAGTCTTGCTCAAGGACTCCACAATCTGGTTAGCCTCCACGGAAGTTTCTTCCACGTATTGACGAAATTGTTCGTCCGTACAATCAGCTTTGGCTCCCTTCCCTAGTGAGTCCAGACGAGTGGTTGGCCAGTAAGATTTTACCAACCCAAGCATGTGACCCACATACTGACGGGTGGTTGTGGAGACATACCTTTCAAAGGCCTCGGGTACTTTACGAAGTTTTCCCGCCAACAAGAGCGGTTCGCCCTCATTCCCCTCCGAAATCTCCATAACCTCGGCTATTTCTTGGGTAGCATCCCTGACTTCTCTCAGCTCTACAAGTTCTCGTTGCATCGAGTCTCGGAACTCTGACAAGGTCTTGAGCTGTTGAAGAACCGTCAAGGCCTCCCGGTCAGAGTCCTCCTTGATATTTTGAGCTTTTCAATCTCATCTATGTTTCTGTACATAAGAATCTTTAGATCCAGTACCAAGCTTTCCTGAATCTTTAAAGATTTTGCACAAGCTGTGTACTCGATTGAAAGAAAATCTTATAAACACCAAGTAGATCAACTAGTCGAGCGCATAATATATGCTAAAGACTAACCTTTTTTGGATTGGGAGAGCTTCTTAAGCTTTCCATCGAGAGCAGTCTTCTCGGACGAGAGTGTTTTCACCCTCTCTCTCTCAGAGCATTCAGCTCTGTATCATCTCGAGCTTGGCCAGCCTCTCGCCCCAGCGCCTCCTACAAAAACAAAAAGATCAGTTTACTACTCGATCTATACTAAAGTATTCGAAGTGTTCGACTACTTACCTCCATTAGCTTGAAAGCAAGCTCCACCTTCTCTCGCGACAAGCCACTTCCCGATGTGACCTAGGAAGTACTCGCCAGCACCTCAGAAATAACCCTTTTGGGCACATCTTCAATCCTCCCCACAGTATTCCCTATATCTTGGGAATCTACAGGAGCAACATGCTACTTAATCAAATTATGAGCAGAGAAAAGATACCTTTCCTACAAGGAGAAACAAGCTTACTCGCAGGGGTCTCCTCGGGTTGATCCTTGCCGCCTCCCTCAGGAAACTTCACGCCTTCTTCCTCCTCCGGAAGCTTGTCGCTTCCGCCATCCTCTAGGACCTCCTCATTGCCCCTTTCGGAATTTGGAAAGAGAGAATCCAAAAGCATGGCGTTGGCCATGGCCTCCGCATCTTGAGCACTCACATCAGGAGTGTTCAGGGGCTTCTCCTCCACCAATTTGATAACCGAGGATTCAGTCTCCACGTTCCCTTCCAGGACTGCATCACTGAAAAGACAAAGTAGTTAAAAATTACTAGACACAAAAGCAGATCCTATAGTCACAAGTTCTGAGGAACTTACGAAGGAGCTCTTCTCAGAGCAAGACCATTGACGCCAAACTTACGGGCAGGTTTCACAACTATGGCCTGTTTCCCCGCATCAGTGACTTTATTTACATCGGAACTACTCGCCGAAGGAGTAGCCCCGGTCCCACTTGATGGGTCCACTGTGGTGGAAGGGACAGTCTGCTCCACCACAGTATCATCCTTAGATGACGATATCTGTGGCATTTTAGCCGCCGGACTTAAAAAAGCAAAACACAAATCAGCAAATCGAAAACAAAAAGTACTCGATTCCAAAATAACTAGCTACTTACTTGTCGCTAGCAATTTGGGAGGAGCTGCGACGCTTCTTCGCCACGGATCTAGTACTCCTGGAATGCCCAGTTTGGGTATCAGTATTCGGAGTAGGGCTGAGATCCCTATCACTCCTTTCCCCAGCTTCCTCTTCATCTGCACAACCAAGACTATACATAAGTACTGTTTGTATGAGACTTCATATCAACATATTTGGACCTTGTTAACAGATCGAAAAGTTTGGAAGAACTAAAGGGCGAATAAATGCCTGGCAGTGAAGGACTACTTTTAAAGTGCCCCACGTCCTCCTACAGAAAGAAAAATCCTATCAAATTTGTACTATGGTATAGTACTCAACTTCTATGCATCGACTACTCTTATCAAGTACCTGCTTCGGTGGATTCACAACAGAAAAAGTATCAGGAACAACTGGAACTTTCTTTACGTTCCTCAGCAGTCGTTGTACTCGACTAAATGCGACATCATCCGAGATCTCTTCCTTCGAGTATCTTGACGAATCAGCTGTTCCCTGATACTAGAATCCAAACGTTTCCCGAGCCTGTAATGGCTGGATCCTTCTCTTCATACAGTCGAATACGACTGCTTCCCCAATCAACATATTTTGCCTCAGAATGGCAATTCACTCGAGAAGTCCGGGGATCTGACTCTCGTTGACTGGTTTTTTATTCAACTCAGGCCATTGGATTGGAGGGCCTGGAGTAATTGGTGGAAAGCGTCCTAACTGGTTCTCGACATAGAACCCTTTGGGCTTCCATTCGATTACTTTATTGCTAAGACTATAAGAAATGTACTCTCTATCCTTTCTTTGCCTAAGCTGGAGACCCGCACCTCCTACTACATCTAAAATGAAGGAGTCGGGCTGTGGTTTTAAATGGAAAAGAAATTGGAAGAGTTCGATATGGGGCTCGATGCCCAGAAACGCTTCGCACAAATGTACGAAGATAGAAATATGAACGAAGGAATTGGGGGTCAAATGATGAAGCTGGATCCTATAGTAGCGCAGGAGTCCAGAAAAGAAAGACGAGCATGGAAACCCCAATCCTCATTCCAAGAAGGAGGTGAAAGCAACAATTTCACCCGTATTTTCATACGGATGATCTTTACCCAAGGCTGACACCATTGGATAATAGATCTGGGAACCAAAAGACCATGCGAAACTAAAGTTTCAAGGTCAGATTGGGAACACTTACTTTTGTTCCAGGCTTCCTCATGGGTTAGCTCTGTAGCCGCACCCTTCCCCTTGGTCGCCTTCTTGGGAGCCATCTGGAAATCAACGGATCGTTTCACGCGCATACAATGGCGGAAACCCTAAGGCGAGAATGGGGAGCGAAAGGGAAGCAAGAACTCTAGATCTGGGGGCTTGAATGCAAAGACAGATCTAACGCAGTAAAAGCAAGTGGCGGCCGGTGGGGAAAAAACCTGATTACCGTTTCATTTTATAATGGCGGTGGCAGCATGGTAAAAACACCCGACTGGCCAACAGTCCGTTGCAAATCGCGGAAAAAATGGGATTTTCTGAGACATTCCTTTTTCTAAGAGATTACATTCTGGAAAAAGAAAACACTCACGTCCCTAGTCAACTACTCGACTCTTCTTTCCTCGACTGGGATTACATTCCAGAACAAGGAAAAGTACTTGACGCAGTATAACTACTCAATATTACAGCTCGAGTACTTTTTTCTATCTAACTTTTCAGCGACTCGTGTCTGCTCGCACACTTCTTGGCTTCCTAGGAAGCTTGCTGCAGCTAGATCGGCCCGAGGCCGTGACAATGTACAAACTTGTTATTCCCATTAAGGGAATAATGATACTCGTACTCTGGGAGAAAAGTTTCAAGAGTATGGAGGCAGATTACAGTAATCGCCTCGCAAGTCCTCTTGTAGCATCTTCTGGAGAAACTTCTCCTTCTCCCAGAATACGTTATGACAAGATTAAGTCTCTTTACCAGAGATGTCAGTTCTTGGGTACCCAGAAACAGGCAAACCCCAAGGATGTGACACAATAAGACCCAACCAGTCCACAGGGAACCCGCCTCATTGGAAGATGCAAGGACATGATGTCCAGAATGGACCCAATGAGAGCATGGGAGTGGTAGGATGAGGTAGCAGGGACTTCTCTTGTCACTCGCAAGTTCTCTTCTAGCATCTTTTGCTGGAAAGGACAACACAAACTTTAGGAGGGCGAGAGCAAGAACACCAACGATAAGCCATGGTCGCTACACTTTGGTGCTTCTGCCAAAGGCCTCTCCCCCACCTTTTATAGCCACAAGGGGACTTACTGAAGGAGAACCCGTGACTCTACAGTGCACACATTCACGAATGTATTCATGCTAGTATTCATGGAGCGATTCACGTGTGCAGTCAAGGATGCAATAATTCTCCAAACAGTAACGTCCCTTGTGAGCACTGAATAAAAGCTGTACATCCCGGTTTTTATTCCTGATGTTATTTCGGGTGCAATTAGTGTGGCATATCCAATTGTATCATTTTTCTGGGATTCTATCCAAAAAAGAGGTCTTTTCGGGTACCGGATCTGATGAATCCTGCAAATAATCTGAAGGATAAAATCTGATGTCACGTCTTAAATCCTTAATTCCAAATCTATGCTAGGGGGCTACTCGAAGCAAAAGGGATTTTGATTTAAGACTCGGGGCTGCGGGATATGTACATCAGAGATTTATTTTTCAATTTTTTTGGAAAATAAAGAAGAAAAAAGACTAAAGTGACCCTTAGCCTGATTCTGCGATTCAACCTAAGGCTCGGGGGCTACTCCATATGGAGCGCGAGTACTTCGCGCACCATATATGATTAGGATTTCGGGGCTTGAGCACCTCACAGCCTCGGAACAACCAGAAGTACTTGAAGGACTACTCGACGTATCTGAAGGAAGGCCTAGAAGCAACCAGGAAGGATGTTCTGGCTACTTGAAGTACTCGAAGATGCCCAGCCAAGTACTCGACGAATGTAGGACTCGGTTACGAAGAGCTCGGGGGCTTGTCAGACCCGGGGCAGCGGGGCTGCTTATTGGCATAGAATGTTCTAGAGTAAGGGATAGCTTATGGATGTACCTTACCTCTTTTGTAAATACCTGAATAGGCGTAGAACTAGCTGCAGTACAAAGGAAACTATCTGATTGTGTTGTAGTAGAATTCCAACTGTACTCGTATAGAACTTTTCATGTAACCCTGTCCCCCTGGATATATAAGGGCGGGCAGGGACCCCCTCCAAACGATCATCAACACCTAAGGCAATACAAACCACCACACAGGACGTATGGTATTACGCAACTCGCGGCCCGAACCTGTCTAAATCTCTGTGTTCCTTGTACCATCAAGTTCTAGAGTAGTCGATCCCTACCTACAAATCTTACTGCTAAGGGTATCCCTGAGCAGGCTTGGCGGTAAACACCGACAGCTGGCGCACCAGGTAGGGGAGTCGGCGAGTTCATCGGCGAATTCGATGGCCGGATCAAGCAACACCAATAACGTGCCTAAGGGCACAACTCTCGTTTTCGGTTCCTGGGCATTCATGGCTGACGGATCGGGCGGCTTCTCCAGCCACCTTGTCACGCCTGACTCGCCTAAATCGAAAACCCCTAACCAACTCGCCGACATCCGCGAGTCCGCGGATCTCGACGAAAAAAGAGTTCTATCCGAACTTGACTCGGACAACTCAGAAAACGTGTCAACTCCAACTCGAACTCTTGGTTCAGTTGAGTTTGACACAAACTCTGATTCCGAAGAACTCCACTTTTCCAAAGCCCTCAGAAAATATTTGACTCATCTCAAGATGATCAAACGCCCCAAGATCGACAACTTAGAACTACTCGGTGGAGTAGGACAAGTTTCACGATCAATCGAGGGCTGCATCAAACTTGCAGAAGCTGCTCTGGGCTCATCTACATCATAGCAGAACCCAAAAGTGTTGAACCTGCCATAGAAAAGGTTGGGTAATATACTCTCAGGGATCGATCGAGTGGATTACAAGCTCGCCGACTGCATTAAGATAGCTGAAAGCACCCAGCAATACAAGGACTGAAATCGGGAGGAGGAATCTGCGGGGGATCTGGTGAGACAAGCCCTCGGCTTGTTTGGATGGGACCGTCTATCTCCAGGATACCTCAGAGCCCTTCACCGAAACCTGCTCACATTCGAACTCCTGAACCAGTCGAGTCCTCGTTCGATCAAGACTTTGATCAACTCATGAACGACCTTGACAACTTTGAACCATTTGACGATCTCGAAGATTGGTCTGACAACATCGACTTGTTCATGGACGCTATGGCCAGTCCACCCAAACACGTTGACGCTCTTTGGGAACTGGCCAAACTTAAAAAGGGAAAAGCCAAAGCTCCGGAACAATCCAGTGAGTCTATTTTCGACAAACCCTGGATTAAGGAGCCTGAAGGGCTGACTCCCACACAATCATGGCTACATTGGATGAATGAGAATACCCTCCGTGTAGAGATGGGCATCCCGCTTCTCGCTCACCCAAAGCACACATACTCTAAAATCGGTGGACTAACCGATTCCGAATCCGAGCACTCTTCCAACTCGGAGGATGAGCTGGATGACCTAATCCAGTACAGCAAGCAAGTCGAGTCCAACTCGGCTAAGAACTCCAAGTCCGACCAGGACTCCCTCCCTAACTTGGTCATATATGCAACGCCGCATGGACGGACAGTGCAACTAAGGAAGATACAAGATCCCAATACCCCTGGCTCACAGCCAACGGATCCACCCTTCTAGCAGAGCACCCCTCTAGACCCGTCCTCAAGCAAACAAGACCAAAAGATTCAAGATCTTTGTCGGGAAATCCTCATGGTTCGCATCTCCGAAGTCCAGGAACCTGAGGGTGATCACACGGAGCGTCTCAACCTCGACGACTACAACTCTGAGGATTTCGACGAGTACCTTTCCAATAACATGGAAACTACTCCTCCCACAATCACAGAAGCCCAAGCTACTGCCAAGCAAGATCTGACTGCACCTCCTCTAGCAGTGACGGTCACCGTGCAACTAGAAGAGCAGCTTCCAGCAGAAGATCTCTATGAGCGTCGTCGCCTGCTTAACCAAAAATGGGCGTTCAGGCGCCAGCACCTAGCCAACAATAAGCAGGAACAGCAGGGCGACAACTATGACTACTCCAACTGCGACCTCCGCAATGTGATCAATGTTGGTCGTGATGCGCGCAATGTCATCATCTCAAGAAGAAAGGAACGCGAGGAAGTCGAGGCTTATAGCCCTTCTTCCAACTGCCGCATCCCACCAAAGGCTCCCGCATCCTTCAAGAAGTACAAGCCGGCAAACACCCATCCTCAGGGTAAACTGCGCACCTCATATCATGGAGAAACATCTCTCGCGGAGCCAGGGTCAACAAGACTCTACAGCGCAAGTGCTTCATCCACCCAAAGAGCTCTCACACGATCTTTCAGTGTGACTCATTCCGCAAGGCCCTTGGGGCACATCTCCTGAAGGAGACCCTACCTCAAATCTAGCCGGCCATCATATCGACTAGTTTTATCTTCAAATAAATTTTTATTCAGTCATGTATAGATGAGTCTTAAGAGTTGTAAAAGTTGCTCACTTCCAACGGGCAAGGAGTAGGTCTTAAGAGTCAGAGTCTGTCACTTTACAAATATTATAATTTCGACAAATCCAAATAAAAGTTGATTTCTTCCATAAATCGACTACTTGGCTCTCGCTCATACGACCAATACTCCACCTCGGAAGTCATGCTCAGCCCTAGAGCAGCTATCGAGTAGTTTTTATGGTTTACCCCTGAGTGCTCTTTTTGACATTTACGTCTTGGGCAACCCGACGGGGTTCGTACCTAACAGTTCTGTCTTAAGAATTACTCCAGTCCATGTTTAGGACACCCTACTCGCTGGCTCGAGTAGGTTTTGGATATCTTTTCAACATTTACATCTTGGACAACCCGACGGGGTTCGTACCTAACAATTCTGTCTTAAGGATTACTCCAATCCTCGGTTAAAGGACACCCTACTCGCTGGCTCGAGTAGGTTTTGGATATCCTCTCGATATTTACGTCTTGGGCAACCCGATGGGGTTCATGCCTAACAGTTCTGTCTTAAGGATTACTCCAGTCCTTGGTTAAAAGGACACCCTACTCGCTGGCTCGAGTAGGTTTCGGATACTTTTTCGACATTTTTGTCTTGAGCAACTTGACGGGGTTCGTACCTAACAGACTTGCCCTAAGAGTTACTCCGAGTCCTCGGGTAGGACACCTTACTTGCCTCGCTCGAGTAAGATTGGGATATTTCTAGAATATTTACGTCTTGGTTAACTCGACGGAGTTCAATCCTAACAGTTCTATTCTAAAAATTAATCCAGTCCATGTATAGGACATACTACTCGATAAGATCGAGTTGTCCGGGATATCTTCACAACAGTTGTATACTATCTGGGTGACCAAGCAAGGTCCATCCTGACTGGTCAACTACAAAAATCCCTCAAAGAGTACGAATAAATTCTTGATACTCTAAAATAGGTTGACAAGAGCCTTTTGTTCACCTATCTATCAAGGAACATCTTAAAGCTCCTAACTATCGCAATACTCTATAAGAGGTCTCCCCCCTGATTGGACAACAAAGTCCATATGAGCTTCTCTCCAACAAAGTATTTCCTTTACAAAGGAAATCTGCTTTAAAGCTACGGCTTTTTAACACTCTTATAGCGCTTTTCCCACTTGGTTAACCCTGCGGGATTCAATCCTAACTGGTCAGCACTAGAGTTCTGATTCAGAACCACTCAAAACTCGACCCCATTCGAGAATACTTTGCCTCCTAAGGCACTTACGGATATAATTTCTGGTATCTACTACTATAACTGAATAGGCGCGATGCTGCCAACACTCAGGACTTTCGAGTACCACTACTCGACATGCCAAAGGATTTCACAATCCTACCACAGAACAAGTACTTAAACATTACACAAATACTCAATATTTGTCCAAAAGTACTTCCGGCTCACATGCCAATTACAAGCAAAAGTTCAAGGAGACTCAGTCTTGCTCAAGGACTCCACAATCTGGTTAGCCTCCACGGAAGGTTCTTCCACGTATTGACGGAAGTTTACTGGGCAGTCATTTATAGAGTATTTATTACATCTACTTTACTTCATAAATTGAGTTGGGTGGGGGTTTTCATTTCCTATTAAACAAACATAAGGAGATGTTAAAAAATCTAAAACAAAAGCTAAGGACATGATCTGGTGCTACAAAATTTAAACAATGCGGAATATATATTAAGGAGTTTATGGTAAAATTTCCAGCTGAAAACAGTAAAGGATGCAAGCATGAAAAATGATTAAAACCAAGCATGTTAAGATCAACTACAATTTATACAGAATGATCCATACTAATTCTAGAGCTCAAATTTTTACAGTAACTCCTACACATGATATTCTTCCTACTGTAAATGTTTCAGGAGTTAACTAAGCATATATCAGTAGTAACAAATTTGACAAAACAAGCATATGCATGTCTAAAATAATTTCTACAGGGAGTTCCTTTGGGTTATGTGTGCCAAACTTTTACCAGAGCTAAATCTACAACTAAACATGCTTCAGTAATAATTTCAAAAATTATTTCCAACAATAAGTTTAGCATGGCATTTATTAACATGAACACATGCATAAATCATTTGGGCTACTTGATGTTAAGTAAAACCTATTAAACTTTTTGTACAACATATCAGTATAAATATAAGCTCTAGCATAAAAATCATAAGCAGATATGGAGTATTCTGACCATAGCAAAAATGACAAAACTAGGCATGTGATAGAAAGAACAAAACATAGCTCCTATTCTGCACATCCTATGGATTTCCAACTTTGCAGGCTCGTTCATATGACCAAAATGAAGTATTACAAAATTTACTAGAATTTTCTAGGGACAGAAACTATTTATCACAAATAAATGCTACTTAACATGGATTAAATCACAGATAAAGATTCCTAAATCTAAAAATATTCAGACTTGTGCATAGGTGAGCATTTAGCACGCCTAACATATGGGAAAAGGTTCATGAACAGAACTGCAGTAGATCTATCACAAATAAAAATGTAAAGCTCCCTAGTAGATCTACAAAATTATAAGATTTCAACTAGCTCCAGAGATGCATTAGGGCTAAATTTTTTACCATGTGCTAGTAATAACAGGTTGTGCAATCTAGCCAAAAACCACCTAATGATACTGAGCCAAACTCCTAAAACAATTATACTCCATTAAATCTTGCATTTAACTTAGAAATAAAACTATTCAGGTTCAGCTAAAGTGGATGTCGACGAAGTTGTAGATTTCAGTTCAGAGAGTCCAAAACATTTGAGTTTGCATTTTTAGGATTTTCCTACGACTTTATATCGAGTTTACAAGTTCACTTATTCAAATCTAAGAAGTTCATGCATTTTTGCAATCTAACCCCTGGAATCCAGTTTTAAAATTACAAATGGGTCCCTAGTCACCGGCGCACGAGCAGAGCACGGCTCGCCGGCGGTGTTCCGACGAGGGCCGGCCTCGGTGGCGTGAGCTAGGTGGGGGAAAGGGTAGAGGAGGTCCAGGCGCACCTTTTGGTGCTTGGGGGTGAGGTCGGGGATGGCCAGAAGGGGGTCGTCGGCATAGAGGGGCGGCGAACCGAGGAAGGTCACCGGTGACAAGGCTGCTCCGGCGGTCCTGGCTTTCGACTCTGAGCGCCTGGGCTTCGCGAGGTCGTAAGAAAGGTGCTGGTGGTGGTGATTTGGGCAATGTGGGTCGGGGAAGGGCTACCCACGGTGAGCTCGAGCTCGTCGATGTCGATGGCGGTGGTGCAAAGGGAAAAGGGGGCCAGCGCGTGCGGGCTCGACTTGGGGTCCCTTTTATAGTGTAGGATGCTTAGTGGCGAAGGGATTGAGCGGCTGGGAGAGGTCTATTTAGCCTGGACAAATCGGCGGCGAGGTGACGGCGCGGCAGACGGCGGGGGCGGTGTGGCAGCTCGCCAAGGCGTCCAGGGCGCGTGTCGCGTGGGGGAAAGGCCAGAGCGGCCAATGTGGGGGCAGGGTGCTGGTTTTGGGGCCACTTGGCCGGCCTGGTGGTGCCCCAGGGCCGCTGCTCCGACGTCGCCGGCGTACGGCGCCGAGCAGAGAGGATGGGGAGCTTGGGACTTGTTTGTGAATTCCAAAAGTTCAGGGGATGAACTGAAAACAAAAATTTTCTTCCTCTTCTTGGACTCAAATGAAAAACTTTTGAATACCATTTTTGCTCAGTTTTTCAAGATCTACAACTTTTGTTTCATTCACTTTCTCATTTGAGCTATGGTTTGCAAACTATTTTAAATATCCCATCTTGCATAAAAGGGATTCAAATTTGAGGTTGATTTAAATGGAAAAAGGTTGAAATCTAATTGAGCACATGTCATTAAGTGTACTAGTTTTCAGCCACAATTATTTTTGTGTCTAGTTTGGGAATTGATTTAAATGTGATTACTTTTGAATTTAACCCCTTTTCTTGCATTAGTTATAATGGGAATTTAAGTTTAAATTCAAATGTGTTGCCTCCCATAATTAATTACTCTCACTAATATGGTGTAATTAAATTAAGTTGGCTCCTTTAGACATTTTAAACACCTTGCAAGCAAAGCACGCAACGTGGTTGTGTCATCGCTTTTCATTGCTCGCAAACCAGTCGTTCTTGCAGTACCTTGTAGGTAAATTTGGAGTGTGTCGAGTTCGCCACTTTGCTTGGCTTTGTTGCTCGGAGCCAATGGCTTGGACCACCCACATGTGCTACCGGCGCCCTTCCAATTCAAGCTGCTGCCCACAAAATGGAAGTAAAGCACAATGGGATTCTCTACCTAATTGAGACTGGAAACAGGAAACAGATTGAATCCTTAATCCAAGAAGGAACACATGAGCGACAACACCACACTTAGCTAACACCACCTCTGCCTGTGCCGCGTACACGCCAGCTCTGTTTGACTGTTAATTCTTTGGGAAGCGTCCCCGACCGCTGCCTTGGGGCCTGGATGTCGCCTCAGCGTTCACATCAATTGTTTCTCCATCTACAAAGTCTTATAGATAGTGAATATAGGAGCTAGGCATTGCGCAGAAAATAGAAAAGCATAATAAGCTTACCAGATCAGTGACATATTCCATAGCACTGTCATCCACAAGTGCAATACTGAAAGTGGCTGCAAAGTCAAGAATACCACATACGTGTGCAATCTATAAGGAAAAAACAATGTGTTTGTTTCTTTACATGGAGATTTTTAAAATCATCATATATTAGCATTGAGAATTCAAGGTTCGATGCAGATTATCATCAGTTGTACCTTCTATCATCAGTTGCAATATAAATTCCTGCTCTAAACGATACTAACTCCATCATATCGTTATAGATGGTTATAGATGAATAAATTAAATAAAAGGACTATAAACAGACTATAGTTTAGAATGAGAACGCCCCTTTGGATTGTCCCCGAATCCATAACTCATGTGCTACACTGCAAGAACGCCAACAAAAATTACAACACACAATTTAGTGTGACAAGAAACTGAATCGATTGACCAGGACAGAACAAAGGCTAAAATTAGCCAAATAAGGGATTAAGGGTCACATACGGTTAAGGGTCACGTACGATCATTCTGGAAGACTAGACGCTTGCGCTCGAGGGTGGTGGCGGACGTGTTGGTGCCGCCGCCGCCGCCAGCGGAGTGGGGCCACTGGTTCTGCGCCACTGCTGACTACAGTTGGCCAAATGGGCGGCACGGCATGACACGGCACATGCACACCTAAGCGCGGCATGGAAAGGCACGGATAGATATATGTTGAGATTGGGGAAGGATAGCTTGGTCACTTGGCCATTCTTGTTGCAGCTGACCCCTACCCAGCTGCAGTAGGAAGAAGCGTTCTGGGGATTCCATGAGCTGAGGGCAGATGGGCTGCCCCAGTCTTTCTTGATTGTTAGGAGTGTTTCTTGATCGGTGGCCTGCGCCATGGATCGCGAGCTGGAGGTGGAGGCGAGGAACACTAGCAGGAAGAGGAGGAGCAGGAGATAGGAGTGAGCCATTTGCGTCGCTGTTAGGTGTGTGTGTGTGTTCGTTTGTGATTCGGATATGGTGAAGTAGCTCAGCATCTGGATTCTTATAAAGAAAAGATGTGGCCAGTGGGGCACTCAGGGCACACTGAATGAGACAAGGACTAACGACTTATGACTCAAGGCTTCGCGATGAACAATTGTGATCAGGCCACTAGCAAGTTTGTGCTTCTAGATCCGATCTGGGACAAAGATCATCAGTACTAGATAAGTGTGGATCGTCACTTGCTAAAGACTATAGTAGACTGGCAGTATGATGCAGGGGCTGTCACTGAAAAATTTTCGCTTTCCTTTTTGCAAGCCCGATGCTGGACACGAGAACAGAACAGTGATCACGGCATGATCTCCAAACGTTTTGTGTTCTGTTCCAACCATTTTTTTAGTGTGCTGTACACACATGTCGCCTCTTTCCAGCAGAAAGCAGCCAGCAGGGTATATATGCACTGGAAGACGAGCGACACCGAGTCCTCCGGCGTGATTTTCGTGAGACAGCACCGGCCGGCGAGAAGAACTCTGGTGAATATGATTCGCAGCATCGTCCTGAAAATCAGGCCCTGCTAGCTCCATCAGGTTCAGAGAAGAAAGGGTGCATCAGGCATCTGTGCTCCTGTTATTTCCGTGTCAGCATCCGCAGCTCGCAGCCATCACAGACATTACAGGAATTAGGCTTCGTAGCTTCGTAGAATTGCCATCGCCGCTCGAATCGTTGGGCAACTTTTTCCATTTTTCATATTTTACTTTTTTTTGTTTCCTTTTCCATCTTCCAGGCATCTGAAAGGGCTAAAATGCTAATGCTCTGCGAAGTTCAATATTTATATGATGATAAAAGTTCAAATTTCTCGCCTGCTGCTCAGGACCTGGGACTAACGGTTCAGCTGGCAGCCGAAGAAATCGGCAAGGCGGAATTGTAGAGTAAAAACGTGACACCATGTTCAGATTCCCATCCTAGGTACGGCTGCTAGGGCTGTCAATTCAAACAGACAAGTTCTGAAACTTGTCGCAAGCTCTGTAGATGGCATTTAGACATTTTAGTCTTTATTAACCAACAAATACCTTAATTTTGCAGATACTCACACCTATTGGTCGAAGTTAGCAGCTATAGGGGAGGCTCCCACCTATTTTTTCATATAGTGTTTTATTTAATCTTGATCCATTTTTACTTCACTCTAAAGAGGAGTTGAACCTAGACCTACAGGATGCTTAGATGCTCTAACCACTTAGGATTTTATAAAGTAGTCTATCAACCCGTGCTGCCGCACGGGCTAATTAGAATTAATATAAGAATAAGATCAATAATTTATAATTATCTATCTCACGTTCTTTTTCATCTATTAAACATTCTAACTCGTACTCTAAAATATATATTTGTTAATATCTAGGTAACATAGATTTTATTTTGCATCACACCTCTATAAGTATTCGATATATATTTAGTTGAACTATTTGTTTGTGAATTCGGATTCTTATCTCTTCCATCATACATGAATATATAGTGATATATAGCGTGGCTAGTTTTTTTTATATAAGCAACAATACAAATAATAATATATTAATAATGATACAAATAGTAATTTAGAATTTTATATTGGTACACTTTAATATTTTAGATCGAGGCATAGAATTTTATATTGGTGCATTTTAATTATGACATAATTGTAATATTGGATGATCTGCTGGCTTGGCACTTTGACAAAAAGGGCATTTTCTCTGTTAAATCAAATTACCTTGTTTTGGTTGATGACAAGGAGAGGCTCGCTGCCAGCAAGGAGAGGGTAGCTCGTGCTTAACGTAGTACTTCAGAGCAACAGCTAGCTGAGATTAGGTACTATTTACTGCATTCCTTAGCTCTGGTTTACTACTTTTTTGAATGATTGTTTACTTCTGATCATGGTGTGTTTCTGAGCCAAAGGCAGCTTGACATCATGGAACAAGGCCTTAACGGGAAAACCAAATGGATTACATCATGGCTAAATAAAAGATTGCGAATACTATTCAGCAGACATCACCAAAAGTACATGTTGAACAATTCCAAAGCGAATACCACTAGCTACATACATGGAACAAAGGGGCCCCACATGTAACGCACTTGTTCTTAGCTGACGACTCCCAGTATGTTGTTAATGAAGGCATGCATGAGTGAAGCAGATGCAAGATCATATTACAGCTGTACCCGAAGCCGTGGTAAGAGTATCTCTTTCTCCTGTAGGTTTGAATCTCCATTCTATATGATACCAAATAAATTAAGGGATCAGTATGTTGAGATCATGCAATAAAATTATTGACGCGAAACAATCACACACCAAGTCCGAGAGCACCATTCGCCAAGCTCGGACTGCACTTGATTCAAACCTAGGCGTGCCAGTCAATTTGACCTATAAATTGACAAGGAATCAACAAACCATCAAATTCGAGAGCGTATCGGCTAGATTTCCGAATTTCTCGCGCGGTATATCGGCAAGACGCTGCCGATACAGAGAACGACAACAGATCGAATATGATAAAAGTGTATTAAAAGCGATCTAAAGGAAATCGGCAAGAAGCTGTCGATATCAGTATGCAACAGGCGGCTTTGATCTAAACCGACACGTGCCAGATGCACAAACCCACGAATGTATGGATCTGAGCAAAGCTAAGCTCACAACGAATCTAATCAGCTTTGTAAGATTTAACATAACAACAAGAGAACAAACAACTGATTAAACAGATTTTGAGCCAGGTAAATTGTGAATAGACCTAAACGAGAAAACAGCGATGCGCCAGAGATCAAAGCTTAGATAAATTCGATAACTCTTGAATAGATCTGAACGAAGGAACAGCGATATGCCCAGAAGCTAAAGCTTAGATTTACTCGGTAAACGAACACTTACCAGCAAACCAAGTAGCTCGAATGTAAGGCGTCCTTGATCAGCTTGAAAAAACTCGCAGAAAAGAAAATAGCGAAGCCGCCGATGAAAAAGTAAATTGCAGGAAAGTGTAAATTTTGTTGGTTGGATTTGCATCAATCTTCTATAATGACTAGGGATACATATTTATACTCAACGCTAACCAAGTCCTAGCTGATTATGGCAAAACACAATTCTAACTCAAAAAATAAAAACTGTCTCTAATAAACAAAGATACCGCCTTCCAAGCTGAGGCCCCACCAAGACAATATCAACTCTATCTTCTTGCCGACCATCAGAATCCCTAATCAGCAACGAATTATAACCGATCCTCCTTGCCAAACCCGCCTTTATATCTTAAACTAGCATTCCCTTCCCTTTTAATATTTCTTTTGACGCGTGTCAAAAAAACAGCATCAACACATGCCCCCTAGTTTTGGAGTGAATTATCCTTTTTACTCCAAACTTTTCTCCAACCACGATCGCTTTCTCCGAACGGTCACCTCAAAAACCGCTTCATACCATTCCTCGTATCCGGCGTAGGCGGCACATTAACTCAAAATCCCCCTTCCAGGAGTCTATTTTATAAATACAGCAGTGCGCTCCTCCCTCTTCTCTTTCACCAAGCTCCATTCGTAATCCAACTCTCTACTCAAGAACACATCTGTTCCGCCGCTCTTCAGATCTCGAACGAATCTCCCCAAGCACCAGGACCTCCTCAAGATTCTACCAATGGCCTCCATCTCCGAGATCCCCCAGGTGAGTAATCTTCCATCTCCTTTTTGTGCTGCCAATTCGATTTGCGACTTACAGTTTTTCCGCATTTTTCTCTTTTCTATTACTGCTCTTAGGTCCTTAGGAACGCAATCACCATCCCTCTTTCCGAACAACCCTGTATGATCTGCTTAGGTCCTATGGGCAACCTTGACCCAACCAACCTGATTAATCTGAAAACTAGTAGAATCCCTCTTAAGGCCTCCAACATGAACTCAGATTGGTCACAGGCCTTCAGATCTTGGCCGAATGTCACCCCTGGGTGGACAAATTGGTTTCGTAGAGTAGAGAGTACTTACCGAGCCGATTGGGAACAGTATGATATCAGCCAGTGCCTGAACTTATCCTTATTTGAAATGGTTAGGAACAAGCAGATGCTCATCTTGGCTTCCTTCTTTTGGTCTGATGCCATAAACACCTTTCTGTTCTACCATGGTCTAATGACCCCAACTATGCTAGATGTTTTGATGTTAACTGGCCTGAACATCTCCATCCCTAACCGATCATTCAGCTTTCTGGATAAGGCTTCCTTTAAAATAGAGACCAGGAGCATCGGTGGGTGGAAAGGATATATCACCAAGAACATAAAAACCAGTTTTGTATCAGTCAGAGAGCACACGGCCTTACTCAACATGTGACAGTAGGCCCAACAAACAATACCCTCAAGATGGCCGAAACCCTAGCCGGTGGAAATCCGGTTCCCCATGGCAAACATCTTCTTGGATTAGTTTATCATTTGCTTCACCAAGTATCAGATAGGCTCAGGACCGACCAACCAATTTCCAACCTCGGGGGTCCTTGATGGTTTATCCAGTTATGGCTGAACATGTATATGCACCAATTCATGGGGATCAATATGAAGGAAATGTCTCTCCCATTGGAAGAATTCGCCGAGGGTGAAGAGATGGTCACTCGCCGATGCACTTCATTCGGCGAAGCTGACATAATGATTACCAATGACCCTGATGTCTTTGGCACAACTGACATTTTCAAGTGCTTCTACAATAGATTCATTGATGACTCTACCATCTGGTTTGCATATCATGATGATGACAAAGACTATGAGAATCAATTCAAGTTTCACCTTGACTCGTGGAGAGATGATGAATATGGTACTAATAGTATGAAAGAAATCATCACCCCAAGAATTCTGCCTGTCAACTTCACATCTAGAAAAGGCGCACTCTCTTTCGAGTTCTACTAACCATCGGTAGTAGCCAGGCAACTAGAATTTGGACAGGTGCCCCCCTTCTTTACTTTGCTGACAAAGTCTAGATCAGAGACATTGTCAAAGATGCTCTGTCCTACAATCGGCTGAAGAATCTGGAATGCAATACTAATTCAGTACAGCTAGCCGATTGGCAAATCGCATCTTTCACCACCATTCCATTTGCCCGATGGTGGTCAAAATTGCAGGAGCATCTTTTCTGCGAGTCGATAAGGATCTACTGCATTGCTCTGGACGAAGACTACCAAGGAGCCAATGATGAGGTATATACAACAAACTATCCTTCATATTCTTCAGTTCATAATAATTCCTTGCACTTTCTAACAATTACCCTAACAAGCTGAGAGCACTACTCCTACCACTGTCAGTAAGAGCGGTCAGCCGATCAATTATGCTCCGCCAACAAACGAACCACACATCGGCTATGGCGCACCATCCCTTGCTGACATTGCTGCGGGGAAAAATGCGCAAGATTTCCAGCACCAAAGCATCAGCTCGCAAGATGCAAGGCTCTACCAGCCAAGCCTTGACCATTGCATCGGCACCACATGCTGATGTACCAACAAACGCTCCTTCTTCTTCATCAGAAGGTAATTTTCTTTAACCATATTTCGGTCTTCTTTCAATTATTTTTCCTATTTTGCTAACTGTTGGCATTTCTTATGCCCAATTAGAATAGATATTCTGCAAGCGCGCAGAATCACCGCTGTAGCACTTCACCTTGGAGTATTCCAGGGCATCGTATTTTTCCTCAGGGAAGCACTATGGTAAAGAGTATTGTAAATCGATTGACAACCGTACTAGCTTTATCGACCGGCTGACTAGACGGGGGGTAAGCTAGATATGTAGTGAGATAAATGGCCAGGCAATGACCGAGGAACACATGGAGATTCTAAACCTTAGAGAGGTAGAGCTGGGAGGACAACGATCGGGATAAGACACCTGATACACTTCTGAACTATCGAGCTAGCCTGCACTACTGCTATGAAAACACCCGAACGTGGTGGACTACAAAGGACGGATAGGGCTGTCACCACCTACCGACTACCACAATGGTTCCGTGGGGTGGAACACACTTTCTAGCTAACATTAAGGTCAGACACCACATCTGCACTCGATGTTAGGATTTCTCTCGAGGCCTTCGAGAGAAATCCCCTCAACCTAGAGCACTAACTTGGGATACTCTAGTCCGGGCGAGAAAACCCATAAGATAAGTTCCCAATCACTAAGAGAGATAACTTAGCCTAAGCTAAAGGAAAACTTCTGTGCTCAAGCTGAACTTCAGACTTGAGTAAATGAAAGATTACGGAAAGTAAAGCTGACTCAGAAAAGTAAAGAAGATAACTTATATTAATAAAGTTAAAAGAAAGATACAAGAGCTATACCAGACTTCCAACGACTCCGAAATCCCAAGCAAGCTCGACTCGACTGTAACTCCCAAGTACTAACCTACTCTAGAAAGTACAAGTGGAAGAGAAGAGCTCCAATGGTGTGTGTTGAAGTGATGGATGGTGCCTCCTTTTATAGCCTTCCCAAGGCCGGTTCTGGCGGTTACTACAGGTAGCGTCGGTTGGAAGCAGATAATCTCATTGCGCTTAACTTCCATGCCAAACCTCAGCCTGAGAGGCCTCCATGTGGGGCCGGCCAGCCTCCCCTAGGCCGGCCATCCTGGGTATGCTGCCACGCGTCCACCGCCTTTCGGACAGTGGCTCTGATCTTCCCCTGGAGTCGGTTGGCAGTTGGCTTCGCACCAGTTTTGTAGTTGCTAGGCCGGCCGGCCTAGGGGAGGCCGGCCGGTCTCCCTCTGGCCCCATCTCGGCCTCTGACTTGGCCGAGGCTTTGCTCTGCTCTTGGACGTCCTCTAGGGAAGTGGGTTCTTGAAATACTTGTGCTCTTGGGCTACTTTGTGGATCTTTGGATGGATGTTGAAGCCTTTCGGTGTATCCAGTTGAACCAAGGCCCAACCCTTGACTCTGAGCCCCTTGAATGTGTCACATTGCCACTGGTTCGAAGCCGGGGCTGTGTCTTTGGAGGTGCCAGGCCAGCCGGCCTAGGAGATGCCGGTCGGCCTGGGTTTTTGCCCATTTTTGGTACACCTGTTCCTGGAATTAAAACTCATCCAAAACTTGGGGAACTCATTAGAATTAAATAAAATATGAATGGAACATAGTGTAGAGCTCATGTTATTTTCGAAAAGTTGACGGCTTAGAATGTGAAATTATGGCCGTCAACACCCCCAAGCTTAAAATTTTGCTCGTCCTCGAGCAAAGCTTAAACTGAGGTTTGGTGGATCAGGAGTTGCATCAATGTTTACCCCCTTTTGGGTACCTTGTGCACGGCATATTACTCTTCCCGTATGTACTTATGAAAAGTTGGCACATACCTAAGGTTTTTGGAAGATGGGGTGTATTTGTTTTTCAAGACCGATGGGGCATATTTGTTTTTCATCCCTCGGTCTTGAGCGGTTGTTGGACTGAACAACCTTCACCGGAATGTTCCCTGCTACCTATTCAGGTTCCCCACTCGGATTTTTGCAAGAATTTTCAAAAGAGGTTCAGGTTTCCCAATGGTACTCTTGAGTCTCTCAATGTGTATGATCCTCACATATGGTCGAGAAATATGACCATCTTCTTCCTATCTCTAAAGCTGATATGTGGAGTTTATGGGTAGGAAGATGTATGCATACCTTGGTTACCTGTATTGCCTAGCCGAAGGGTGATCCAAGCCGAGGTCGGTACTTAGCCAAATCCAGGTCTCATGGAACATGGGGGTTTTTTGGAGGGTATGGAGTGGATGGCATGAATGGCTCCCATTTGAATTTATTTGAACTCCATAATTTGCAACTTAAAATGGAGAGTGGGCTTCTCTTTTTCTTTCTTCTTTTTTTTAGAGAAGATAACTTCACTCTCCTTTGCTGGGATATCTTGAATTTCTTTGGAGTTTTGGATGGGAAGCTTTATGGAATGAACTTGTGGTCTATGAGATGGTGATTGCGGGGGAGTATAGCTGGCAAGAGTGGATGTCAATACCCGGAGTGGGTGACTGACAGGCCAGCTATGTTTGGGCTAGCAAATGGTGGATTTTTGTGGGATGAAGACCTGTAGGTGGCAAGTACCATTCCCGAAGTGGATGCACCATTCGACAAAGCTCAAAGTGACTTCAGATAGCTCAAAATGGTTTATGCAATATAAGGCTCTGGATGGGTCATTTTTACCATGGGAAACCTTCACGAAAATTTCAGTTATAAAAGAATTCCAAGGGATTCCCTACTAGAGCAAGCAGTTTAAATTCCGGTTTGGGCTATCTCGAATCCCGCAACAACTTACACTTTCAGAATTTAAACTCATGCCTCCACTCAACCAAATTTTAAGTGGAACTATTATGTGCCAACTAGTTCAGGTACTAGGAGAGTAAAAAGTTGTAAGCAAGGCACATACAGAGTTTAAACAGAGTAACTATTCATCATTTCCAAAGTAAGAGCTTACATGGATTCCCACTCATATATTTTATTCTAAGCATGGAAATATTTTTGGGATTTTTGTTAAGAGATTATTTATTTATTACTACTACTATTATTTTTGTTGTTTTTTTTGGCATGGCTACTGAATGGAAAGAACGGGAGCGATGACTTACCTGGCGGTGCGACTTCCCCCCAAGCTTCGATGAAGCTCAGTCCTCCTCATCGGAGTCCTGCTCTCCCTCGTCGGGGTCCTCCTCATCGTCATCCTTGTCCTCCTCGTCATTGTTGTTGTTCTTCTCCTCGTCGTCATTGTTCTCCTGCTGGTATAGCTGGTACGGCTGGGACTGCTGATAGTCCAGTCCAAGGTGGATGAAGATGTTCGAGATGTCGTACCGCAAAGCAGAGGTCAACCCCCAGCTCTCCTGAGTGAGCTGGGTGTTGTGTGCCATTGTGTCCTGCATCTCCTGCTGTTGCGTACCAAGTGTGCTGATGCAGTTCGAAAGGTCCGCGATGCTCCGAAGAATCGGGTCCTCATAGTTGAAGCGTGCAGACGATGAGGGACCCACCTGTGGACCATAGGACGAATGCATACATGTGGGGTAGTACGGTCCTTGTCCACCGGTGAATCCGCTACTGCCGGCCTGGTACGGGTCATATGTGTAATGCCCGTACGCCTCCGCGAAGCTCATGTTCTCCGTGGACGGCCCCGGCTGTGCCGAGGCATGAACCGGGGGTGTCCGTCATGAAGGACCTGCTTCGGCTTGTTCGCGCCGTGTCCTGCTCCTCGTCTATGGACCAACAACACTCCGTCGTGCGGGTTCTCTTTTCTCCATCTGCAATGTTAGACTCTCCACCGAGTAGAGAGAGAGTCTCGGGCATGGAAGCTCGATCTGCCTATCATACCCGGGGTAGCACATAAAGATAGAATTTCCTGGCCCTTCCCGCATCATGTGCCCTTGCACAAAATGCTCAAGACCGTCCTCGTATCTTTACCCTTCCGTCTCAGGCAAGAAAGTGACTTTGGCGCCCTCCATCGCTTTGACATACCTTGCCACACGGGTGACCAGTGGGGTTATGTCGATGGGGCCTTTGGCCATAATCATCTTCTGCCAATGAGCAAGCATGCTCCGGATGGGCGAGAAGCGAATCTTGTTCGCCATAGCGTACAGACACTGCAGCTCAAGTAAGCTATAGAGGCGAAGGTCTGTGCGGGAATGCACAACCATGGCGAGTCACTTGGCAAGAAACCTCAGAGTAGGATTATGAATTGAAACTATGCTGTTCTTACTACTCACGGGTTCATTAGAAATTTCACTCCACCAAGAGCTATGGTCATACTGATAACGCTCAACAAGTGTGTTGGGGTCTAAGATGCATCTTTTATTAAAGCCCAAAGCAACACTAAATTGTTGGAGAGTCATTTCAAATTGCTCGTTAAAGAACCGAAAGTAAACTTTAGTTTCAGTGCTGGTTTCTTCAATGGTAAGAGACATAAGAAACTCCATGGTCAAGAGATGTGAACCTGGCTTGACGATGTCGGCGAAGCTCTCCCATCCAACGGCGGTGAAGGCTTGGTTCATGTCTTGCAGAAGTCCCGACATGATGAGGAAGCGAGTTTCAAACCTCTTGGCAAGGGCATAAGTTTGCCTCTTCAGTAGCTCGAGTGCTTGTCGCTCGTAGTCATTCTTGTAGACGATCTGCTCGACCATCATCAAGATCCTGATGTGGAAGCAGCTGCGTGGGACTGCGGGAATTTCTTCTTCTTCCCAGGATGCATGTGAGCGGTGACCGGAGTCGACTGACATGTTATCCCGAGAGGAAGACGAACTCCACGAGATTCTCGATCTTCTCGAGAATGCCTTCTTGACCTTCTCTTTTGCTCGAGTTATCACGGTGCCTGCAAATGGTTAGCACGAGCAATACCCGAAGGAAACAAGAAGTTAAGAGGAGGGTTAGCGTTAGTCATTAGTCATTAGTCGTTCTTGCGGGGCGTTAAACCACCACAAACGTTCAACGTTCAGCGTGCCATGAATTTATTAAGAGGGGAAATATTTTTGTGTTTTTTGGTTTATGAACTTCACTAATTACTACTCAAATTTTTGTTTTTAGGCAAGCTAGCACTTGAGTTCTTCTTCTAATCAACTCAAAAGAGCTTAATTAGGCAAGAAACTCAAGGAAGGGAGAAGAGATTAAGGAGCCCGGGCTGGGACACGAGTACCTGAGCTTCTGGTGCACCGATGATCGTCGCTCTGGCTGGATTTTATAGCTGCAGGCAGAGGCCAGGCCGGCCGTCCTGGGGCAGGCCGGCCGGCCCCCTGAGCGGTGCCGAATGCTCCACGTCGATGCTCTAGTGCTTAGGCTTTCGATTATTGCTGCCAACATCGGTGGTGATGGGACATGGATGGAGAGGAGACGGCCGGCCTCAATTGGGCCGCTCGGCATGCCCTTGGCACGTTGAGTGCCCATCCTTTGCCCATTGCTTCTTCTTTACTCCTTGATCCCACTCCTGGTTGTTCCCTGCGAGAGGAGAAAAGGTGGGGCCGGCCGGCCTAAAGCTCGGCCAAAAAATTTTCGACATTTTTTCGTGAAGTTCTTTGATGCAAAACTTTCAAATTTTAAACATGGGTTGGTTAGAATTCAAACATGATTATGCAAGTTGAAAAGAAGTTTATGCAAGGAAAAATTTAAACTAGCCTATATGCGATGCAAGTGATGGATATGTGCCACGTACCTTATGGCGAGGGCTCGGGTTTTGAGTCTGGAGCCGGACTCTCCATTCCTTCAGTTCGATTGTCGTCGCCTGATGGAGTCTTGTGCAATGACACCTTCTTTCGCCACACATTCTTAGGTGCAGGTTGCATTTCGATCTTCACTTCCTGTGATGCCAGAAATTACTTACGCTGGATTTGACATCTGGCATTGTTCTGATTGTGAAGCTTGATTTGTTTTGCTTCCTCTTGAAGTCGTAGCTCCTCCTGAATCCGTAGATTCTCCACGAATGCAATGAGGGCTTCAATGTTTGGAAGCGATGGGTTCTTTATCTCTTTCTCGGGTTTCTTCTTCCTTCGGACCTCTTTGACTTGATTGCATTGTTTGACCTTCGGCTTGAAGGCGAACTTCTCCTGCTGGCCATTGATGTTCAGCTAGATCTCTCCAGCTCCGACATTGATGTGGGCGTTTGCTGTGCTCAAGAATGGCCTTCCCAAGATGAGCGGCGTCTTGGCGTTGACTTCCATGTCGAGAACGACGAAGTCGACGGGAATAAAGAAATTCCGGATTTTCACCGGGATATTCTCTGTTATTCTCGCGGGATAGCGGACCATTTGATCCGCTAGCTGCAAACACATGGTAGTATGGGCAAGTGAATGATGGTTAAGTTTGTCATAAACTACCTTGGGCATGACACTGACGCTTGCTCCCAAGTCGCAGAGGGCGTTGGAGAAATGTTGAGCCCCGATCGAGCAAGTGATGGTGGGGCAGCCTGGGTCTTTCTTTTTCACCAAGCAAGGATCGAGTATAGCAGCGCTACACTCTTCCGTTAACTGCACGACCTTAGTTGTGGGCAGCATTCGCTTGTTTCCAAGAATATCTTTGATATACTTGGCATACATGGGTACCTGCATAGCGTCAAGAAGTGATATATTCACATATAACTTCTTGATTACCTCGACGAATTTGCTGAATTGTTCGTCGGCCACTGGCTTCCTTATCCACTCTAGAAACAGTAAGGCAGTTGTGTCGTGAAAGCCCCGTGAAGTTCTTGGGGGTTCCACAGGATCTTCCTGGGTAGCAGGTGTGTTGGAGTCGACGGCCTCCTCCTGCTCCTCGTCTTCAACTTCGGTACTGCTAGCGGTTACGGTCTTCCGTTGTTTTCCTGCATCCTTTGGGAAAGGTGGCTCTTGCGTGGTCTTACCACCACGCATGGTCACCGCACTAACATTTTCCTTTGAGGGTACTTCAGGTTGCCCAGGTGACGGAGGTAGATCTACGTACCTCCCTGCCGAGTGGGGTCCCCGAACCCGGGAGACTACCCTGCTCGGTGACTCGGCTACAACTACTCGGCGTGCGGGACTCGACTGTGCACAGAGAAGATCCTCAGAGGATCAGGATGAGAGGCTCTAACTAGAGACCCAGATATCTAGGGATCTTAACCGACCTCCTTCCTTGTAAAACAGCCCGAGTATATCATTCCTTGTACCCCTACGCCTCCTGGTCTATATAAAGGAGACGTAGGCCGACCCATAGACTCTCTCCACATTTCGCAGCATTCTACAAACCCTAATACAACCCCGAACACAGATCGTAGGGTATTACGCTCATTGCGGCCCGAACCTATCTAAGTCCCTGCGTCTTCGTGTTACCATCGAGCTCTTGGTCCTGAGATCCCCATCCTGAAACTCTACCGCCGGGTACACCCCTGGTGGACTGGCCGGAATAACAATCCGACAGTTGGCACGCCAGGTATGGGACTCAGGGCTGATACGTCGAGTTCATTGGCAGCCAACGCCGGCGTTGTCTTCTCCGCTAGCGTCACCACCCAGATGGAGGCGATAGTCGGCTTTTCCTTCACCTTCGGAAACTTTCCGGAGGTCACGATTCCCAGGAACCCCGCTTCCGGCTCCCCCGCCGCTTGAGGCAATGTCTTCGCTGGGGTTAGATCCGATCTGACCCCCCAAGCACCTGCCACCTCTCGGATTCCCGAATCCGAGAGCTTCGACGTGGCGGCCATGCCAACCAGGGTGACATGTCGCACTAATGAGTCTGCTGACGATCTAATCTTCCAGATAGATCGTGTTAGTAGATCCATCGCCGAGTGCATTCGACTCGGCGAATTCGCGCTTCTCCATCGAGACGACCCTGACTGCGTTCTCTGTGAACTCGGCAGCACTCTCACCAGGACCAGATCCGATCTGGTCACTCCGAGATCTGCCTCGCCTAGGGTTCCTAAACCAGAGGTGGACTACGTGATGATTACTTCCTCCAGGACGACTCGTCATCCAGCCAGATCTGCTGACGATCTTATCTCTCAGATAGATCGAGTCGGCAGATCCATTGCCTAGTGCATCAGGCTCGGTGAGGATGCGCTCCGCCACCACGACGACCCGGATCAGACCCCCTTCGGGCTCCGCAACGCCGCTGCAGCATATTCGGACCAGATCCGAGTGCGACTGTTGACACCATTTTTTGACACCTGTCAAGGAAGGTGATTTTAATGAAGAGAAGGTGGCTGATTTGAAAGAAACCAAAAGATGTACATGGTAGGAATCGACCGATGGAGCCTGTCCGATGGACCAGAAGAATATGCTTTGAAGATGCTGATCCGCTAGCTCTGGTGCTCGGCCGATTGAGAGTTGCTGATGAAGTCAAGGAATGAGAAGAGGATCCGGACTCTACGAGAATCTTGATGATTCGGTTGTAATATTTTAAGTAGTTTATCTTTTAGAAAATCTTTTCTTTTTAGTCAAGTAATGTTTGCCATAATCGGCTAGGACTTGATAGCGCTAGGCTATAAATATGAGTTGTAAGGGATCGAAAAAATTTGATACACATCCAATACAACGAACTTTACAATTTCTTTGCACTTTTTCGGCTACTTCGCCTTTTCTTTTCTTTTTTTGATGAGTTCTTTCAAGTTGATCAAGGACGTCTTACATTCGAGTGACTTGATTTGCTGGTGAGTCTTAATTTTACAGAGTATATTTGAGCTTTAGCTACCGGGCGCATCGTTGTGGCTTCGTTCAAATCTATTGAAAAGTTATCGAGTTTTCTAGGCTTTGACTTCCCGGCGCATCGCTGTCGTCTCGTCTAGATTTATTCACCAATTATCGATATTGGCTAGATCTGTAGGTTTCCCTATGGTTTTTGGCCATTATCACATCTAAAATCATACTAGATTGGCTTTAGGTTTTGGAGTAACACTTTTGTTATCTCAAGAGCCGGTTTAGATCTATTTTTAGCTTCACATCATCTGAGTTGCACATTCGTAGCTTAGATTTTGTCATATATACAAGATTGGCTATTCAAAGTCGGTTTTGTCGTTTAGTGCATCGGCTGACCCTGCCGATACGCTCTTTTGCTACGTGCCTGCATTTAATATCTTTTTGTCGTCCATAGTATCGGCAAAGCATGCCGATACGCTCATCTGAGAGATATTCAGAATCCCAGTCGATACGCTCTTGAATTTAACTTTGTTTTCTCCCTTGTCAATTTCAGGTCAAATTGACTGGCATGCTTGGTTGACTTTTCCGTGCTTGGCGAACACTTGCCCTCGGATTCCAGTGTGTTGATTTTTGCGTCAACACATCTTTTGGCACGCTTGGTGGGATAGAAAGCTTCAACATGGTGGACATTAAAGATAAATATGTGGTCAATGAAGAAAACCAGATTCCTGTTCTTGAAGACCAGCTCAAAGAAGAACAAAAGAAGGAATGTGAAGATCTGATGGAGAAATTCAAACGTGAATGCCTCAAGTCGTACAGCATCAATAGATCTGGTGAAGTGAACAAGAAGTTTGATCTTCCAACCTTCCAGCCATTGACAGAGGCTCAACGTGAAAGCAAGATGATAGACGCAGTTGGCCAAGCTGTGGCACAAGCCTTTTATCAGGAGTGCAACAGTCATGGGCAACACAGTGCACAATGCAGTGGTCAAGACTTTTGCTGAAGGCACGTTTCCAGGGTGCATGGGTCCTTGCAACATACAACCAAATCAGATGCAGTATATTCCCTTGGAGGTGTCTATGGTAGTAGCCCTGTCGGCTCAAAATAGCCAGGCAGGAACAAGCAACAGTCAAACTCTAAACCAGATGACTATTGCAGCATCGGCGGGTACAACAGATCCTATCTACTCAACCACGCCGCCGATTGCTACAACTATGCAAGATGGATCTGTGTCTGTATTTCCTAAAGGATGGAATCCTGCTACTGGGTATGGTATGCATCCAGATTTCTTTTCTACACCACCCAAGATGCAGTTTGATGCGTCGGCTTCTCAGCCGATAGCTTCTCAGCCTGATCCATCGGCCGTTCAGCCGATGGATGCACAGCAGGATGCATCGGCAACACAGCTGAATGCACAAGACGCATGGAATCCAAAACAGATGGCACAAGTTAATGCATTGGTGCCACCGCTGATGACTCCACAGCAGCATCTTGCTATCCTGCTCCAACCCCAGTCTCCTTCAGAAGAGTTGTTGTCGCAATCTCCGCATCAGAAGGGAGTCAACTGGGTATTCCACAATTAAGCAACTAGACAGATACGGTGTGTCAGTGTACCATACATGGATGCTATTGGGCAACAATCGGCAAGTCCATCGACTCCACAGCCGATGATGACTCAGCAAGCACCTAATCGGATAGCTCAGCAAACACATCAGATGCAATCGGCTGGACAGCCGATGAATCATGTAGCTCAGCAACTTGCGATGATGACCAATGCAGCGAGCACGGTTTCCCCTTAGCAAATGCCAACAGTTGAGCCGCAAGTTGATTGGAGCACAAAGATAGCTGAAGTGATGAGGGAGCAGTTTGGTTTCAGGCCAAAGCAACAATCTATTATGTACAAGACTCCCTATCCTCCGACTTATGATCATATTCCTCTCCCACACAAGTACAAGATGCCTGACTTCACAAAATTCTCAGGGTAGGGAAAAGTTTCTACAATGGAACATGTTAATAGGTTCCTTCTACAGTTGGGAGAAGTGGGCAACCAAGATGCACTCAGAGTCCGTTTGTTCTCCTTGTCTTTGTCTGGATCGTCCTTTGCTTGGTTCACTACTTTGCCAGCAAATTCCATATTATATTGGGCCGATCTAGAGAGACAATTTCATCAGTTCTTTTTCTTTGGGATTACTGAGTTAAAGTTGACCAATTTGACCGGCTTAAGATAAAGAAACGATGAATTGGTTACTGCTTTTATCCAAAGGTTCAGAGATGTCAAGAACCGATGTTATAGTTTGGTTCTGTCCGATCAGCAGTTGGCCGATGCAGCATTTAATGGGCTCTTGCCGCACATTAAAGATACATATGCACCGCAGGAGTTTGAAAGTATTAGCCAGATCGCAAGTCAGATGACAGGAGAGACTTGATCCTATGAGTCCAAGAAGCCTTTTCAGAAGAAGATAAATTATGTTGAGTATTCTGCTAATGATGAATCTGAAGAGGAACAAGAAACGGTCGTATCGGCTGAGTGGATATAGAACAACAAAAGCCGGTGACGTGTCCATTTGGGAAGAAAGAGCCTGAGTCGTATGGATTTGACATCACCAAAGCCGACAAGATCTTTGACTTTTTATTGTCGGAAGGGTTGATCAAGTTAAAGCCATATCACAAAATTCCATCGGAGGATGAGCTCAAGAATATGAAGTACTGCAAGTGGCACAACGCCACATCGCATGATACAAATGAGTGCAAGGTCTTCCGACAGCAGATTCAGATGGCTTTCGAACAAGGGAGATTGAAATTTGAGGCTCCCAAGAAGATGATAAAGATCGACGGGCATCCTTTCGCCACGAACATGGTTGATGTGGCCAGAGATGAAGGTTCTTCTCAAGAAAAGATTCTGACGTCATCATCGGCCAAGAAATCTGGAGCTGTTGATCCTAAAGCGCAGATAGCGGCCGATGAGGTCAAAGGAAAAGGTCCGATGAAGGATGCTGAACGTTCATCGGCACCACATAGACGTGTAATGTCTCGCATGTTGTTGAACAAGTTTCAGCGTGATCATGAAAGGCGGCAGTGTAGAGAAGAAGAGGAACGACGTGAGCCAAATCATTGGAGATGTCCTTTCTTTATCTACTGCTGGGAAGAAGGGTTGACATTGCCATCAGCATATGATTGTCTCGAATGCAATGGTCAAGGCATCCGATCATATGAAAGGTCACATCATGAGCCCTATCGGCGTGAGCGCAATCATGTGCATGATCGGCTAGGAAAAAGGGTATCGGTACATGATCGACTGGGGGGCAGGACAATGCTACGTGATCCTGCCGGGAGAAGAGTACCTACACACGATCGGCTAGAGCAGATGGCCGATGAAAGAATACAGGATGATCAGCCGATGCGGAGAGATCTAGAACGCGAACCTGATCGCACAGATAAATTTCAGTGGTGTCCAGGGGGTTTGACCAGGTCTTAGAAGTGACGTGTTTAGAGGCTATGCCAGCTGGAGATCATTGAAGAAGAGCAAGAACAGATTTTGTCATATATACAAGATCGGCTATTCAAAGTCAGTTTTGTCGTTTAGTGTATCGGCTGACCCTTCCGATACGCTCATTTACTACGCGCCTGCATTTAATATTTTTTTGTCATCCATAGTATCCGCAAAGCTTGCCGATACGCTCATCTGAGAGATATTCGGAATCCCAGCCAATACGCTCTCGAATTTGACTTTGTTTTCTCCCTTGTAAATTTCAGGTCAAATTGACTGGCACGCTTGGTTAACTTTTCTGTGCTTGGAGAACACTTGCCCTCGGATTCCAGTGTGTTGATTTTTGTGTCAACAGCGACTACCCGACCCGGCTACCTTCGGTCAGATCTGACTTGACCCGCCTCGGGAGAGGAACTTGGCTTCCAACATGCTTCGTTCACCCTCCTGCCCAACCGCTCTTCTGCGACGGAGCATCGCCGGATCTTCATCGTCTCCGACGACTCCGACACTCGTGAAAACGAGACCGATGAGGAAAAGGCCCAACGACTCCGCCGCAACAAGGTCCATGCCGACATGAGGCGCAACGACGAGGCCATCGATCGGGCCAACCGCGACCTGGAGTACGCTGAACGCTGCAATCCCAGGAATCAGCGCTCACCGATCCGGCCCTTCAACCTCGACGCCGACTTCGTCCTCAACTACAACGGCCAAGACGTCTTCGCTACGCCGTCGGCCAACCTCGCCGCGGTGTTCCAGGTGCTCGAGGGTCTTCCGGTGATCCCCGAGATCGTCAAGGCTCGTGCTCGCCTGCACGTGGCCGCCACACAAGACCAGCAGCTACGCGAGGACAACTCGGCCTACCACGCCCAGTCGACCCACCACTCGGCACGACCCCGTGGCGATGACGGAGAGGTCAACCAGGGCGACCTTGACCTCGAACTCAACCAGCAAGACCTGCGTCAGCGCATCAACAACCGTCATCGCCAACGTGACGCCGCCGAGCACGAGCGACGTCGCCAATACGATGAGGAACATGGCGACTCTGACATCGACTACCAGAACCGCGGCCGCTGGGATGACAACCGTCCATGACGCCCCCGCCGCGACAATGACCCCGGCAACGACCTCGACAGTTTCTCTACCTTCTCCCGTCGGCTCCGGGCCATCCAGTGGCCCGCCACCTTCAAGCCTACCGGGATCAAGAAGTACGATGGCAAGTCGGACCCCAAGACATGGCTATGCACCTATTCCATCGCTGTCTGAGCTGCGCGCGGCGACAATGACATCATGGCCGCCTACTTCCCGGTCAAGATGGGTCCCCAAGCTCTCAACTGGCTCAAAGCGCTTCCCGCCGGCTCCATCAATAGCTGGCAGGATCTCTGCAACGCCTTCATCCAGTACTACCAGGCATCTTGCCCGGATCCCAAAACCAGATGGGATCTGGCTAGCGTCGTGCAACAACCGGATGAGTCCCTCCGTGACTACATCAAAAGGTATTTTGCTAACCGTAATACCATTATGGAAGCTGATGATAGGGACGTCATCCACTACTTCAATGAAGGCCTCCACAACATTAAACTATGGAGGAAGATGTTCAAGACCTACCCCAAGACCGTGGGCAACATGACGACGGTCGTCAACAAGCACGCCGACATGCAAGAAGCCGAGCGGGCATGCCGCTGGCACAAGAACGACTACTCCGAGCATCCCCCTCAGTGGGACAACCGCTCGGAACGCCGCCGCGACGACCGCCCACCTCATCACGGCAAGAAGCACGACCGCGCGGAGTCGTCCAAGAACCGGGACCGCAAGCGTGGCCCCAATAACACTGTCGCCATCGCCGAAAGATCCTAGTTCCGCTCTGTTGACGCTCCTTAGCACCTCGATTTGTATACCGCAAGCGCACGGTTCGTGTAGCTTTTCCCTTAGAGTATTCCCCCAAGGTTTATCAATCCGTGGATCGACAAAGAACTACCTAAGGTTTTCCATCTAATCTAATGGATCTATCCTAACATGAAGCATTGATTGCATATAAAGGGTAAACCTTTAATAGATATGAGTGATATGTAAAGGTTGATCTCATCCATGAATATAGGCTTAATCATAGCAAAACCAAAGATATGACTAGGCCTATCGTCATCTAGTTGTAATTCAAGCTAACGAGCGGATAAATCATGCATCTCAATCAAAAGCATCTTTAAACTCAAAATCTCCAATCCGATCCCTCGATACCCAACCTACTAAGTGGCAACGGCCTGTCACAACGCCACCCCTTTCAACGGGATACCCTGAAGCAAGTCGAACCCCCTTTGGTGGTTCCGCCATGAACCTCTAGCCACCATGACTACAAGATCACGCTAAGCGATCTATCTCGATAATAGATCTAAGATGAAGCAAACCGAAAGAGAAGAACGAAATCGAAAGTGGAGAACATGATCGCTAATAGATTCGGAAGACAAGATTATCATAACTCACATAATAGATTCGTTTGGATCATCACCACCATGTGCACACCATCGATGAATCCAACTAGCTCTTGAACTCCGCCATGGCACAACCACGCAGGGAGGCCACGGCGGCTAGGGTCGGCCTAAGCCATCTCCTAGACAACTTCGAAGACTTGCGGCGGCCGTCGTCTCCCTCCGGTCTTGACCCTAGGTTTTCGTCGAGTTCTGGGTGGATGGATGCCTCGAGTTGAATAAGGTGTGAGCTATTTATAAGCCATGGAAGCCACCGGTCGAAGGGGAGGCCGAACCGCCTCAGAAAAGGGCTGGGCCGGCCGGCCCCATGGGCTTAGGCCGGCCGGCCTACCCCTTTTCGGGCTCGCCTCGGTCTCATCTTTTGCGTGTAGGCTCCTCGCATCTTCTAGAGTTTCTGTCCTTCACGATTGCACCCCTTTGGACATTGTTATCTTGGAGATATCTTTGAGGAAAGGATAGGATAGGGAATCCTTCCTTAAATCTTCATTTGCTTTGCTTAATCCCGAAGTATCTTGATCTCATCTTCGTGGGCTCGGTCCTTTGGGCTCTCTTGGAGGATGGATGTGCGTGAATGGGCTTAGAATCAACATGAGCTTTGGTCCTCCCTTTGGGCTTTGGCGTTCGTCTTTCTCCGTGTTAGCGCTCGATCACAGGCCTCATCATTTCATGCTCCAAAATAGGCCAAAAACCTGCAAAAACGAAGTTCCTCCAAAATATATGTGCAAACGTGAAAATGACCAATAATTAGGCCGGGGTTAGGATGGTTAGTGATTTTGATATTAAATTCATGCCATTATCAAGGATAAACAAGGGATAAAGTGGGTACTTAAGGAGCGCCAACACGCTCTACCCTCAACCAAGCGGACCTGGATCGACTCCTAGATGGAAAGTGTCCTTGGCACAAGGATGCAAACCACACTGCCCGGGAGTGCCGAGCACTCTCCAATGGCGTCATCAAGGATGATGACCCCAAGCGACCCCGCCGTGACGACCGCGACAGACCGGGTGGCTCCAGAACCACCCGGGCGTGCCCACGGAGGCGCAACTCGCTCAGATGAGACGACGACGAGCAGAGGGAAGATTCCCCAGGGAACTTCCAGGAAGAAAACAGGAATGTCAACTTCATATACGACGGTCCCAGCAAGCCATCATGCCTGCGCAAGCTCAAGTTGGATGATCGTGAAGTCAACCTAGTGTTCAAGCACCCGGTTGAACCCCTCCGGTGGTCGGAGATGCCGATCACCTTCGACCGCCGTGACCACTGGGTCTACCTGCCCAGGCCGGGTGCTTACCCCCTCGTGGTCAGCCCGGTGGTGAGCCAGGTCCGCCTGGCCAAAGTACTCGTCAACGTTGGCAGCGCCCTCAACATCATCTTCGCCATCACATTGTAGAGCATGGGCTACGACATGGCATCCCTGGTCCTATCCAACCAGGCTTTCTACGGCATCATCCTCGAAGCCAGGTCAACTCCGATCGGCCGGGCAACTTTGCCGGTCACCTTCGGCACCCGCGACAACTACCGCACCGAGTACATCAACTTCGAGGTTGCCGAGTTCGAGACCTCCTACCATGCCATCCGGGGAAGACCCTCCCTCGCCAAGTTCATGGCAATCCCCAACCACATATATCTTCTCCTGAAGATGCCAGCTCCAAAGGGTGTCCTCTCGGTATATGGAGATCTGCAGACCTCCTACGCGTGTGAGGCCAAGAACATCGAGCTCTTCGACACCCTGGAACGATCCAGGAACTCGGTTCTTGTTGCCTAGGCAGCAAAGAACCTCTCGGCGGACCAGTAGGACATCCCCGCCAAGGAGTCGACTCCCGAGTCGCAGCTCACGCCAGTCGTGGCGACCAAGACAATCGTCCTCCGGGATGACGAACCGCACAAGACCGCCGTGATCTGGGCCAGCCTCTACTCGGCGTAGGAAGGCGCGCTCACCTCCTTCCTCCGGGAGAATTGGGACATCTTCACATGGAAGCTATCTGACATGCTCGGAGTCCCAAGGGAGGAGGCTGAGCACTCCTTAGATCTGGACAAGAAGGCGAAGCCCGTCAAGCAACGGCTTCGTCGCTTCACGTAGGATCAAAAGGAGGCTATTAGGGAAGAAGTAACCCGGCTCCTAGCCGCTGGTTTCATCAAAGAAGTCACACAGCTAGATTGGCTGGCAAACCCAGTCCTTGTAAAAAAAGAAAAATAGTGAATGGAGAATGTGTGTTGACTATACCGACCTCAACAAACACTGCCCTAAGGACCCCTTTCCTCTTCCACGCATCGACCAGGTCATCGACTCAACGGCCGGGTGCGTCCTTCTTTCTTTTCTTGACTGTTACTCAGGGTACCACCAGATAGCCCTCAAGGAGTCGGATCAAGAGAAGACATCTTTCATCACCCCCTTCGGGGCCTACTGCTACAACACCATGACGTTCGGCCTCAAGAATGCCGGCGTGACCTACCAGAATGCCATTCAGAGATACCGAGGCCTATGTCGATGACATCATCGTCAAGATAAAGTGTAATGACCAGTTCATTACAGACCTCTCCGAAACATTTGAAAATCGCAGGAAATTCAAATGGAAGCTTGTTGGCACTCCTTAGCCTATACGAATTACTCCCTTCGTATTGTTTTTAGAAGACGTTCTGGAGGCCAGGCCGGTTGTGTGAAAAGACGACGTTCTGGAGGCCAAGGGAAATTTTGGACGCGATTGCCCCTAGCTAGGCACGTGCGCCGCCTGTTCGCATGGCCGCCCGTTCACATGCTCTCGTCGTCATTAATCACGGACTCCTCGATAGAAGAGATCATGCGCATGCGCACAACTGCTTCATCTCGCTCACGCACACGTCTACTCTACTTCGTTTCATCGCTATGGAGACCGGCGACGCTGTTGGTATTCTGCAACGTCATGAATAAAATCCGCAAGCGCACGGATACCGCTGTAGATTTCACCCAGCAGTATTCCAGGGTATCGTATCCACTAGGGAACGTGAGTACGCTATCTACAGGTTCAGGTTCATCCAAGGACACACACACCAGTGTGGAGAAAACAGAAGAGAGGACTTTCTATATCTAGAATCTATGCATAGAAGAAGAGATCACATCGCTGTTATACTTGGAGCTAAAGGTATCGACCGGCTTATACAAGCCGATAGCTCCAATATGTGCTCTATCTGATATCCGAACGTGGAGGATTACGAAAAGGCTTGAACAGGGCTGTCACCACCTGCCGGCTACCTCTACAAACCATGGGACTATCAGACAACTGAGTGGTATAGTCCAGCCTAGACACCACATCTATGCCTTTCCCTACTAACCTTAGCCCTGGCCAAGACTACCCTTTTCTATCCGGGGTCTTAAGCTAAGATCAAATGCTACTCGCTAGCATACACATCAACTAATATAAGGCAGAGATGATAACTTGCGATCTAAACTCTAATTCCAAATAAATAAACAAAGAAAGTCTCGAACACTTACAACCGAATAAGCATCCTTCGAGGTACAAGTGGAGAAAAGTGCCGACAGACCCAGCACTTCCCCCGACTCCTCCTCACTCTCCTCTTCTTCTACACCTCCTAGTCTACCTAAGCATCTAGGATGAAGGCCTCAAGCTCCAAGGGAGAAAGGTGAGTTGAGAGGGTGTGATGTGTGTGTGTGTGTGTTCATTCCTCTACCTCTCCCTTTGTATTTATAGGAGGGAGCCACCCCGAGATCGGAGCTCTTCTCTGCAGAACCGACATTGGGAGCCAATGAGGGAGCACCACGTGGCAAAGTTGAGGCGGTGGGGCCTATGGGCCTGGTCGGCCGACCAGCAGGTCGGCCGGCCTCCCAGTGGGCCCACCGACATCCCCTTTTGGTCCATGGGTTCCTTCCTGGGCCCACTTGTCATTGGCACGGGTATTGGCTCTTGTACTGTTGGTGTCTTGCTCTGGTGGGCCATCTATTCCATATTCTGACATGTGTCGCATCCTGATTTGCTAGAACGTTATGTCCTGGATCAAACCACACCATTATACTGCAAAATCAGCTGGAAATCACCTGCACACATTATAGAACATCACCTGTGGAATCCATTAGTAATTAAACCTATCCTATCATTTATCCCCCACACTTGGCCCTTTCCTGGTCCCGAGTAAAGGTTAGGACTGAGGTGAGCTGGTAGCTTCCTAATAGAATATCCTGCACAAAAGTCATGTCATACCTTGCTCTTGCCTGTGAACTTGAATGTGTCTATCATGATATCTTGAGCTATTGAAAAACGGAATGATCTTGGCTTTAAGTGTCATCCTGTCATGTTGCCAGACTTGGAGATTTTGAAAAATATTTTTATAAAATTGTTCATGGTCTTACTCTCCTCCATGGGTCTCTCAGAGTCGCTCATAACTTCTTACCAGCATTTATCTCTATTTCACCTCACCGGTTTTGATGGTATTTGTGGAGTTTCGATGGATGAGGTAGAATGTTGTCTGCTTGGCCCAAATCTGTTGCAAGATCAAAGAATGGATCCACAGGTGTGTACTCATATTTACGACTGATCAGGTTAGTGCACAGATAAATACATGCTCCTTTTCATGTCTGATTTTATTGCTGGGTCATGCTTCTTTGGCATGCCATCTTTTCTCTCTCTCTATTTTTTTGGGTCATGCTTCTTTGGCATGCCATCTTCTCTCTTTTTTTCAATTAACATTGTCAGACAATATTTAAGGAGCACATGATTCATCTGAACATAAAACCTTAAATCAAGTGCGTAAACAGAGCAGAACCATGATGGGTCACAAAAATTGATCAAGCTCAATCATGTAGCCAAGAGACATAGCATGGAATTTTTTTTCATATGGCTCTGGTAGCATGGTGGATAAAGAGATAAGACCAAGAACTTAGTTTTTGTTTTTATAAGTAAAATCCCAGACTGGTCAACATGAAAGAGACAAACAACTTCAAACCAGTCATATCACGTTAGTCAACAACTAAGTATCATGGGTCCTATAAAATATGGTTCACAAACTCAAGCGCAGCATGAAAAACATTTATGCAAGGCATCTATCAAGAGCTCTTATTTAGCACATCTCTTAAACAGGTTCAAGGATTTGAAAAGATACGCTCATGTTTAGAAACGCTAAAGGGAGGAAACGAGTGAGATAGTGCAAACTCATGAATCGGAGCAGGAGGTGCACGTGACGTGTGAATGTGATCGTGGATGTGTAGTGTCATGGGATCTCCCCACCACACTTGTTTTCGAACTGCTCTTTGATCATACACAAAACAAACCAAATATGAAAGATAATGGGGCTCTGCCGGCATTAACACCGGGGAGCCAAAGTTCACAAGTCTGAATGAAATAAGGACTGGGGCGCGACTAGACTAACCTAAACCTAAACCGATTAAGACTAGCGCCCAGCTAAACCTATGATAACGACCTTTCTTAGGAGGCGACTCCTAATAGAGGCCCTTATGACCCGTAACCTCAAACAAGCACTTCATCTTAGCGCTCAACCCTCTCCGCATAAGACGTAGGTCATCTCGAAGTTCTTCCACCTTGATCTTCCTCTCTACAAGCTGGTTCTCGAGATGCCTATTCTCCAGGTGTAGCTGCTGGACCATTGTGGTGAGGTCGGCGATGGTGGGTCCCTCTGAAGTCACGTCGTCCTTGGGCTTCGCAGGCGACGACTGAGACCTGGCTTTCTTTGGCGAAGGACTGGCGGTAGTGCTCCTCTTCTGAGCGTTTGAAGTCTGTGTTGAGGTTGCCCCCTGCACAGCCTCTGGAGTGCTCTTCTGTGGCACAGGGCCAACCCGTGCAGTCTGAGGTAGCTCTGGTGATCCCGTTGCCGCTCCATCTTTGAAGAGCTGCTGTACTATTGGCCTTGATGAGGCCGAAGCTTCTCTGGATGGCCTTCCATAAGGACTATGCATCCGTGCCTTGGACCTTGCAATCTTGAGAGGCGAAGGGGAACGTGCACCGGAGCGGGGGCAGTGGATGTCACGCCCCCTGTTCAGCCGACCAGGCAGGTCGGCCGATCGGAGGGTGGCGCCCACCGGTCCTCCGCTGTTTCCCTCGGCCGGGATCATGGCCAGGGGTTGCACAAAGGTCGCCACATCTTCCATTGATGCTTCAGTTGCAGGAGTTGGGGAGTTGACTGCCGGACGAGTCGCTGGAGGGGTCATGGCCGGTGTGGAGGCTACGGTTTTGGATTCTCCCTTGCCGGCCATGGGTTAATGGTGATGGGATGCTGGTGGAAGCGATGGAGGTTTTGGGGAATAGATGGAAACAAGGTAGGGTTTCTAAGGAGAAGAAGAAGGGTACGAGACTCCTTTTTCTCGTCGCGAAACGCCATCACGCCTCGCGGGATTGGACTCTAGGTGGGTCAAGGAGGCCGTGCCACGAAGCTGGACCTCACTGGGGCTGGCTCAGGTTCGGCCGACCTTTAGGTCGGTCGACCCAGTTTGGGCCCCAGTGGGCCCCAGCTTGCGTGGGTCAACTGGTATGGTCGTGTGCTTGAGAGATACGATGGGCCCTCCTGCCCTTTTGGCCTATATGGCTCCTTTTGAACATAAGTACGGGATCGACTAAGTCAATCACGTCTATCTCTTCATCAAGAGCTTTATGATGGTCTAGAAAAAGCTTGAGTCATTGACCGTTTACCTTGAAGGCGTTACCATCATCATCTTATATCGTGATGGCTCCATGTGATGATATGTCGATGACACGATACGGTCCTTGCCATTTACTTCGTAGTTTCCCATGACCAAATAACTTGACCCTAGAGTTGAAGAGTAATACCTTGTCTCCAGGATTGAAGCTTTTAGGCTTCAATCGCTTATCATGCCATCTCTTGGTTCTCTCTTTGTAGATCGAGGCATTATGATAAGCTTTGTCTCTCCATTCTTCCAATTCCGAGATTTGACGTTTCCTATATTCTCCGGCTATTTTAAGATCCATGTTCCACTTTCGGATAGCCCAATGTGCTCTGTGCTCCAGCTCTACGGGTAAGTGGCAAGTTTTCTCGTAGACAAGCTGATAGGGTAACATTCCAATGGGTGTCTTGTATGCTGTACGGTATGCCCATAGTGCATCCGGTAATTTCAGCTTCCATCCCTTCCCCATCTCATTCACGGTCTTCTGCAGAATATTCTTGATTTGCTTGTTAGATATTTCTACTTGACTACTGGTCTGAGGGTGATACAGAGTCGCGATGTTGTGCCTTGTCCCTAGTTCCTTGAGAAAGTTCCAGAAGGCTGAGTCAATGAAGTGTGACCCTCCATCACTGATTACCATCAGTGGTATGCCAAACCTTGGAAAGATAATCTCATGGAACATCTTACGGGCATGCTTTGCATCTACGGCTCTGCATGGCATGGCTTTGACCCATTTGGAGATGTAATCTACAGCGACCAGAATATACTCGCATCCTTGGGATCTTATGAAAGGTCCCATGTAATCAATACCCCAAACATCAAAGAGTTCGGCCTGAAGATTGTAGTTCAGAGGCATTGAATCACGAGCTATGATCCCTCCATGCCTCTGGTAGTTTGGACATCTGCGGATGAAGTTCTTTGTATCTTCATACATAGATGGCCAATAGAAACCACTCTGCCAGATTTTCACTTGAGTGCGAAATACACTATAGTGACCTCCATATGGTGCTGCATGGCATTTCTCTATGATCTTTTGTCCTTCTATTGTAGGTACACAACGTCTGAGTAACCCATCTGCACAGACTCGGTACAGATACGGTGCATCCCATAGGTGGCGTCTGCTCTCCTGTACTAACTTCTTTTTGCTCTTCCCTGGGGGTATATACCCCGAAACCATGAAGTTTACGATATTCACATACCAGGGATGTGAAGCTGTTACTTTGAGAAGCATGTCATCCCGTAGGAAGTCATTTATCGGCGGATCTTGGGTATTCGTATTGGTCATGCGCGATAAATGATCCGCCACTGAATTCTCTACTCCTTTCTTATCTTTAATTTCCAAATCAAACTCTTGGAGTAGAAGAATCCATCTAATCAACCTCGGTTAGCATCCTTTTTAGTGAAGAGGTACTTGAGTGCGGCAAGGTCTGTATAGATGATGATCTTGGTACCCACTAAATAGGATCTAAACTTGTCGATAGCGAAGACAACTGTTAGGAGCACTTTTTCTATTGTGGCATAATTGAGCTGAGCTCCAGTGAGTGTCTTGCTTGCGTACGCGATCGCGTGATGCTTCTTATCCTTGATTTGACCAAGTACGGCCCCCACCGCATAATCACTAGCATCACACATGATCTCGAACGGGAGCTTCCAATCTGGGGGTTGAATGATTGGAGCTGAGATGAGTGCCTTTTTGAGTGTGTTAAAGGCTTTGTGGCACTCATCCATGAATTGGAAAAGGAGCATCCTTGGCTAGGAGACTTGTGAGGGGTCTAGCAATCTGGAAGAAGTTTGCGATGAACCTTTGATAGAATCCGGCATGGCCAAGGAAGCTTCTGATTTCTTTCACATTGATGGGAGGCGGAAGTTGTTCAATGACTTCAATCTTCGCCTTATCCACCTCTATCCCTCTTTCGGACACTAAGTGTACTAAAACGATGCCTTCACGGACCATGAACTGACATTTCTCCCAGTTGAGGATTAGGTCCTTTTCTTGGCATCTCTGCAAGACTCTGTCTAAATTTTCTAAACAATGATCGAAAGTAGTCCCATAGACCGAGAAGTCGTCCATGAAAACTTCCATAATTTCTTCGATCATGTGTTGAGAAAATGGACATCATACACCTTTGGAACGACGCGGGTGCGTTACATAACGCAAACGACATTCATCGGTAGGCATATGTTCCATAGGGGCATGTGAACGTGGTCTTGCTTTGATCTTCGGGATGGATGGGTATTTGATGGTAACCAGAATAACCATCAAGGAAACAAAAGTAGGAGTGCTTCGCCAATTGCTCTAACATCTCATCGATGAAAGGCAGTGGGAAGTGATCCTTCTTAGTGGCCCTGTTGAGTTTTCTGTAATCTATAGACATCCTCCATCCCGTGACGGTTCGTTGGGGAATTAGCTCGTTTTTGCTATTTTCCACCACCGTCATGCCTCCTTTCTTGGGTACGACTTGGACTGGGCTTACCCACTCACTATGCGGAACAGGATAGATAATTCCAGCATCCAGGAGTTTAAGAACCTCTTTCTTTACCACGTCCCTCATAGCATTGTTCAACCTTCTTTGGGGTTCCCTAGAAGGTGCTATTGCGGGATCCAATGGGATTCGGTGGGTACAGAGGGTAGGATTGATGCCCTTGAGGTCTTGTAGGGTATAGCCTAAGACCGATCGATGCTTCTCTAGAACAGCGATGAGCTTATTCGTCACCTCTTCTGAGAGTTTGTCACTGATGATTACGGGAGACTCTACATCGCTATTCAGGAAGGCGTATCTAAGCCCTGAAGGTAGAGGCTTTAGCTCAATCGGAGGTCGTGATGGCTTCTCAGTTGCGAGAAGTTCAGAAGTGTCACCGGATTCTTCTTCTGCATCACTGACTTCTTCTGGCATTTCCTCGATGTCCTCCTCGAGGCCCAAGTCAAAAAACTCGGAGGTGGAAGTGGCCATTATTTCCTCGATCGGCTCTGGAATAGGGAGATCTTCCACAGAGCAAGTTAATGCTCGATCCACAGGGATGTGGAACGTGTCCTTCCCTAACTTGATGTTTAAACATCTGTCTTTTGGAACATCCAAAAAGAGAGCCTTAAGGGGATGTCCTATCAAGAAGTCGAAGTTGAGATCTTCAAAGATATGGAAGTTCAAACAGATTTTAACATCATTGTGCCATAGTGGCACATCGGTGATTATCCCGTAACTGCTTGACAGAGAACCTGAAGGTCTCCTGAGCTGTCTGTCTGTCGGAGTGAGTTTGTAATTGAATAGAAAAGCTAAGGCAAACTCATCTGACATGAGATTAGCTCCGACAGCGTGTGGCAGAACCACCTGAATTATCCCGGCTCAAGTGCGCAGGCCATCACCATAAAGGCAACACCTGCTCAAACGCACTTCAAACGAAAAAATTCTTGGTCTGTCGGGTAACGTCCCGATACAACCACCGGTTCTCGGATTGAACAAGCATACCCCGCACGAAGGCGAGTCCAGAGATATTACAACCACAAATTTTACAACACAGGCAAGTTCAGTAGTGATTACAACTTAGTTCAAACCATTATTACAAAACCAACTTTGGTAAAACAGTTATACAAACTAGAACTATAAGTTCAGAGTTTAGACAACGGAAGATAAAACACGACGGCTACAACACGTCGCAAAAGGACACCAGGCTAGCCCAAGCATGGTATCACTCGTCATAGTCATTGCCGGTCGAAGACATATCCCACTCTATGGACCAGCCAGGAGGCAAGGAGCAGGGCCAAGGCAAACTAGCGACCTGGTCCTCAAAACTCAAACCTGAAAAAGAGTTTCAACAGCAAGGCTAAGTATTCTAATACTCAGCAAGACTTAACCGTCAACGGGTATACTTAACCCACTTTAGCTAGACTATGCAGGGTTTGTGAGGCTCTAGTTTCCTTTGCTGAAAAGCAATAAAGAGTAGGTCCTTATTTCACATTTTAGCTTTCCATATTCTAGTTGATTAACCATTCTATGTAAGCAACTACTATTCAACCATGGTAGAACTTTAAGCAAACATCAGGATTAATCATAATAATATTGCTCTTGTTACTCTATGTGGCAAAGAGATCAAGCAGTCCCAAACTGTGAGAAGCAGATGATTCGAATCGAATTTGTTAACCTGGCCAGGCGGACCTAACACATACGTTTGGAACACCGTCGGGTCATTCCCAAACAACCGTTGACCTTTCTTTCCGGCTTGTGGATAGGGTCACTCTCCCCGACTACAGGGCTCCAAGGTCCACCCTTCTATGAGGTCCACCCTTGTCCCTTGAAGTCGCAGTGTTGATCAACATTAACATTTAAAAACCTATCTCTAAAGAGAGAGTGATAGGTATATCCACTCCCCGGTCCAATCGGCTACTAGGCTTACCGCATACCATATTTACGGCATGTGGCTAGTACGTTCAAAAACTTAACCAGCACTACCACACACCGCGACCTTAGCAAGTCCATCAACACAGACGGGGTCTCACAAAAGGTCATGATATTGAACACAACCCCGTCCGTCGTCCTTATATTGATAACAGAAAGTAAACAAGCAATTCCTATAAAGCTCGCGAGTGACAGGCAATCACTCGACTTTTACCGGTCTTATAAGCTTAGCAAGTAGTCGAACCCAGGTCTAGTGTTCAGTACATAGGTTCCTAGGATCATGCATCTAGGGTTTCAATTCAAATCCTAAGAACTGTAAATGCACAAGTAAGTAATAACAGTAAATGATAATAATTTGAAATATAGGTTATGTCCGGGGCTTGCCTTCTCGGTAGTCGCTAACTATATCAGCTCTAGACTCTTCCGAACTTTGGTCCGGGGCTTCAGTTAGTACGGCGGTGTTCGCTTGAGCTTCGAGATCACCTCCGTCAGATTCCGGGATCAGCTCGTACGTCCCGTCCGATAAAGCAGACGTATCTATATGTGATGCAAGAGATGAAATCATAAACACGCTCACGATGTGGTGAAGCTAAACAAACAAAATTAATACACACATGGGCAATCATTTATAGAGTAGTTAAATAACAATTCTAACTACACAAGGCATCATGATTAACAGCACAAATGAAGTTGACTAACTTTATAAACAAGTGGGGGGTGGTTTCTTATAACAAGCAAGTCATGGTTTCCTAATAAATCCACCACTCAGTGTACAATAAGTAATAAATTCATAAAAAATTACACTAAACAGAACATGAATAAAGTAAGCTATCTTGTAAAAATCATGCCAAACCATGTAGCCATTTAATCAGAACAAATCATTCATTCAGATAACACCTAGAACAAGCTTGAATTATAAAGCTCAAACTAGAGGAAAGAAGAAACTAAAAATTTAACAAAAGTCCTAAACAGGGATGATTTATCTACTGTGAATTTTGCATGATTTTATCTACACAAAAATAATTATGAGAAAATAAACAAAACAGAACAATAGATTAGCAAGATTCATTTTTAGCTCCTGTTCTAGTCATGAACTGATTCTCAAACTTCATGAACAAGCTAAAATATTGAAGAAGAACTTTCAGAAATATTTTCATGATTTATCATCAAAATAAACTATTTACCATAATTAAAGTCTACTAAACAAACATTAAATCAAAGAAAAAGCTACACATGAGAACTGAGCACGAAATTTTTATAGAAACACCATATTCACATGAGTAGTTCACCATAAAAATTTCACTGGAAAACAAGGCTTTAAACAGTAGTTAAGAAAAAGATAAAACAATTAACCTTTATGCACCTAGCAACACCAATCAAACTTTACAGCAAAAACTTGCAACTAATGCCCAACATATTATGATTCTAATGCACAGATCTCTTCAAGAGGATTCCAAAACATCAATATTTGCTATTTTACGAATTTTCTATGAATTGATATTGAATTTCAAAGTTCACAGAAAATTATAACAAACAAGTCCCTATAGCACTATTCATCTGAGTCACGAGGTTTGCAGACAGCCCCCTGGGCTTTTGTACCTTTCAAGCCCGAGGTCCCTGGCCGGGTCAGAGAGGGGGGGGCGGTGGTTGACCGGCCAAATCCGGCAAGGGGGCTCACCGGAGGTTGGGGAAAAGTGGTGGAGAAGCACCACGGCGTCGAGAGGAACTCGTGGGTGGCTTGGGTTGGAGCTGGGACGGCCGGTGATGGCTCGTCGGTGTGACAGTGGCGGCGGCGGCTCGAACAGCTCGACAGCGAGGGGGTTCTGGTGGTGGTCTGTGGGCGGGCTTGGGCCTGGGAGCTGCGCGAGGCCAAGGCGGAACTCGCTAGGGTGTCAGCACGGGCTGAGGAGCTGCAGAAGGGCGGCTCGACGGCGAGGTCAAGCTCGCCGGCGTTCGGCGGATGGCGGCGGTGCGTTCTGAGGTCTGGGAGTGGGGAAAACGGCGTGTGAGCGAGTGGAATATAAAGTGGAAATGTTCCTGAGGTTGATGCGCGCGAGAGAAAAGAGTTCGGGGTCCTCTCCTGGGCTATCCACGGCGGCGTCGCGGTGGCGGCCGGCGGCAGAGCTCTGTGCGCGTGGCAAGGCGAGGAGAGGGCACGGCACGAGGCAAAAGCGGCGGTGGAGCTTCTGGGCGATGCGTGGAAGCCAGCGCGAGCAAGAGGTGGCGCGGGGAGGCGGCCCAGAGCGGCGGGCAGTGCGGCGACACGCCGGCGGTGAGAGAGAGCAGAGAGGCAGACAGGGGAAGGAGAAAATGGATTATTTTGCAATTTCTGAAATTTCGAGGGACCAAATTGTAAACAAGCAATAACTTTTAAACCAGGGCTCAATTGAAAAAGTGCCCAACATGAAAGTTGTTCCATTTTTCAAGATATACAACTTTGATGTTGTGCAAAAATTTATTTGATCAAAGGATAGAGAGCTAATTTTAAAAACAAGGAAGGGAATTTGAATTCCAGGAATTTTGTCAAATTCAATGCAATTTCACTTTAAACTTAGACTTAAAAGAAAAATTTGCTGCCATGCCATAAATGTACTGAATTTTGCAAAAACACCCTCCACAAAAGTTATAATAACACATCCTATTCAAATAAACTACAGAAAAGACCTTGCATAAAAATATAATTACACATATAACCTTTTATATTTACAAAAGATCCTTTTTCAAGCAAAACGAGCACATGATGCATACAATGAATGCAATTCGATTGTGCAGACACCTAGGGTGTCACACAGCGGGACTATAGAGAGCGTCCACATTTTGATCTTGGAGGCGGCAACGGAATGAGGTGGAGGGAGAGTTTAGATAAATTGGAGATACGGATGACTCCCCTTCCTGCAGCCATTCGTTGCTGATCAATGTTGTCAACTCTTGAGCTGTCTCCCGAAGAAAATTCTCCTCTAAGGGATCCGTGGGAGTGACAGGGCTTGGTGGTCGCTTCTGACAGAAGTATCTTGAGGTATTGCTGAAGTCTTCAAAGACATCCGGCTTGATACTTCGGAGAAATTCTAGAGGTAGAGGGTCTTCTTCCTCCGATATTTTAGATTTATGTTCAGGGGAGGTCTCATAGATCGAATCTACTGATTGGCTCTCAAGGGGTTCTGATTCGATTTCTGAAGGCTCCGCTTGATGCATCTCGGGCTCTATGGGGACTGGCTCGTGGATACAAATGAAAGAGGTTCTGTCCAAAATTTTGTTGAGGACTTCCCTACTTTCGGTTGGGATAAGATGAGCGAAAGATCCTCCAGAGGTAAGATCGAGATGGTGTGCAGACTCCTTGTCAAGACCAGAATAAAAATGCTGGAGCAATAAATGCTTGGGTAATGACAAGTCTGGGCCTGATTTTACCAATAAGGTAAATCTAACCCAAGCTACACCGATTGATTCCTTATTATTCTGACGGAAAGTTAAAATTTCTGTTCGTAAGGCACATATTTGTGAAAGCGGAAAGAACACAGAACAGAATTTGTCCCGAAGTTCAATCAATTTCCATTCACAAAGCATATGACACGAATGTACCATTGCTTCACTTCGCCCGAAAGGGAAAAAGAAAACAATTTCCATTTAAGAGTTTCGTGTGTCATGCCCGAAATTTTCTTGCATGAGCACACTTGCTCGAACTCGCACAGCTGATGGTAGGGATTTCCACAATCCCTTCCTAAAAAGGAATTTTCCTGAACAAAGGCTATGTAGCCTGAGTTGAGTTCATAGCTAGTAGAAAGAATTAGGTCAGCAGAGGGTGCTGGCTCATAGAACTCGCTCTTGGGTGAAGAGAGCTGTAAAAGGGATAGCTGCTCCATGGGTAGCGGGGGTTGAGGTAGAATCAAAGAAAAAGAAAATAGAAGATATGAGGACGACTGAGTCCGTAGATAATGTAGCTACCGTTCCCCGGTAACGGCGCTAGAAAGCTTGTTGGTATTTTGCAACATCACGAATAAAATCCGCAAGCGCACGGATACCGCTGTAGCTTTCACCCAGGAGTATTCCAGGGTATCGTATCCACTAGGGAATGTGAGTACGCTATCTAAAGGTTCAGGATCATCCAAGGACACACACGCCGGTGTGGAGAAAACAGAAGAGAGGACTTTCTATATATAGAATCTATGCATAGAAGAAGAGATCACGTCGCTGTTATACTTCAAGCTAAAGGTATCGACCGGCTTATACAAGCCGATAGCTCCAATATGTGCTCTATCTGATATCCAAACATGGAGGATTACGAAAAGGCTTGAATAGGGCTATCACCACCTGCCGGCTACCTCTACAAACTATGGGACTATCAGATAACTGAGTGATATAGTCCAGCCTAGACACCACGTCTACGCCTTTCCCTACTAACCTTAGCCCTGGCCAAGACTACCCTTTTCTATCCGGGGTCTTAAGCTAAGATCAAATGCTACTCGCTAGCATACACATCAACTAATATAAGGCAGAGATGATAACTTGTGATCTAAACTCTAATTCAAAATAAACAAACAAAGAAAGTCTCGAACACTTGCAACCGAATAAGCATCTGTCGAGGTACAAGCGGAGAAAAGTGCCGACAGACCCGGCACTTCCCCCGACTCCTCCTCACTCTTCCCCTCTTCTTCTGCACCTTCTAGTCTACCTAAGCATCTAGGATGAAGGCTCAAGCTCCAAGGGAGAAAGGTGAGTTGAGAGGGTGTGATGTGTGTGTGTTCATTCCTCTACCCCTCCCCTTGTATTTATAGGAGGGAGCACCCCGAGATCGCAACTCTTCTCTGCAGAACCGACATTGGGAGCCAGTGAGGGAACACCACATGTTAAAGTTGAGGCAGTAGGGCCCATGGGTCTGGTCGGCCGACCAGCAAGTCGGCCGGCCTCCCAGTGGGCCCACCGACCTCCCCTTTCGGTCCATAGGTTCCTTCCTGGGCCCACTTGTCATTGGCACGGGTATTGGCTCTTGTACTATTGGTGTCTTGCTCTGGTGGGCCATCTATTCCATATTCTGACATGTGTCACATCCTGATTTGCTAGAACGTTATGTCCTGGATCAAACCACACCATTATACTGCAAAATCAGCTGGAAATCACCTGCACACATTCTAGAACATCACCTGTGGAATCCGTTAGTAATTAAACCTATCCTAGCATTTATTCCACATTTTAGTCCCTTTTTGTGCAGGAGTTGACGGTCGAAATTGGTCGTTAATGACCGTTAATAGATGCTCGGGTGCTGGTCGCCGCGGATGGCGTCGGGCCGAAGTCGGAGGTGCTCGCCGTGGAGGACATCGGGCCGGAGTCGGAGGAGGTCGCCGCGGAGGACGTCGTCGACCTGCTGGTGTCCATGGACAACTCCGACCCGATGGTGCTCGCCGCAGACGGCATGGTGCTGGATTCGCAGGAGGTCACCGAGGAGGACCGTCGTCGACCCGCTGGCCGCTGCTGTCCGTGGACGACTCCGACCCGATGGTGCTCTCTGCGGACGGCATGGTGCTGGATTCGCAGGAGGTCGCCGCAGACGGCATGGTGCCGGATTCGCAGGAGGTCGCTGCGGACGGCGTGGCACTGGACTCGCAGGAGCCGGACGAGGGCATCACGCCGGAGTTGCTGGAGCTCCCGCCAGACTCCATGGAGGTAGTGCCGGATTCCTTGCCACCGGGGGCGTTTGTATGCGGTCGCAGTGGTCTCGTTCATGATGATCGCGAAGCATGGAACCGTGCACACTCGCGGTTCTATCCATGGCCTAGCTGTGGTCTCGTCCACGCAGACTACTCCATCGACGCCATGCTCGGCTGCATCAAGCGTGCGAACAAAAAAAACATCCCAGTGGGCGCATTCAAGCGAATAAAACAGCGCGGCAGGGAAAAATGAGTGCGGCAGGGAAAAAAACATCCCAGCGCGCCAGGGAAAAAAGAGCGATGTTGACGCTCCTTAGCGCCCCAATTTATGTACCGCAAGACACAAATGAAGTTCTCGTTATCGGATTGCACATGGTTGGAAGATTTGAGTATGGAATAATTCTTCAAAGTAATTTGGAAAATTAATGAAGCCAAAAAGAGCTAAGGAGCATTTTATTCTTTTTTTCTTTCATTTTTCTTTTCTTTTCTTCTTTTTTTCATTTTTCTATTTTTCTCTTTTTTTATTTTTTCTTTCTTTTTGCTCCTTAGAACTTTCGATAACATAGAATACTTACCCAGCCATCCCCCCATGCTTGAACGAATGCTCGTCCTCGAGTATGAATAGTGGGAGAACCAACTAGCTAGGGTAAGTATCTTAAATTCACCTTCTTCTTCATAGAACCTCTTGAATCTCCGGGGAGCCTAGTCTCCCAAAACTTTTCTGTCCCGACGAATTTTCCTTTCCAACAAGTCCTCATTTGCCCAAAATTGATTCCGAACAAGAGAGTTATGTTCATTTCATCCCAACGATGCAATCTGTCCCGACGAATTTCAGAACGCGCAACGTCCAATGTTCTTGCCATATCTCCTTGTATGGGTCTTCAAATTCATTGACCTTGGATGTGTTGGAACGGGAATTTCATGGAGCTTCTGAATATCATTTTTTTTCTTCCTTGTACATCTCTGTCCATATGCAAAATTTGATGAAAACAGCGGGGCTTGCTCTTGAACTTTGGAGATGTTGATGAATTTGATTTCTTCTTTGATCACGAATTCATGGGAACGCTTTGTCATGTCTGCAAAACAATCAAGTGCACACACTACCCCTAGGGTGACGGTCGGGAGTAGAGACAAATGCCAACAAACCAACCATCCCTAGAATATCAACTTGTGGGATAGCTAGCTTAGCGAAATCTGATGAGTGTACGTGTGTGCAAGTGTAAATGCAGATGAAAGGAAGATATATAAACAATTACAATGTTTGCACCAAGTTCTAAATACCATGTTTACAACTAGGTTGCTTAATTTTCTATATAGCCATAAAGATATAACCGAGGTCAAAACACCATGTTCATTTCAAGGTTAAAAATTCTTCACGACGCAAGAAAGGTAAAGCGCATTGCAAAGCTTATAAACCAACCTAAAGCAACATGAGAACAAAATGGATCGCTATCTTGGTCAAAAGAGCTTAAAGATGGAGGTCCGCAAACAAGTTTAAACACCATGTTTACACAAGATTGCAAAAGGTAAATGCTATCATGATAAGCATTACATGGATAGGAAAGCATACATCAATAAGATTGAGACCAAGCTAGCAAAATGAGGGCATGAACAATGGAATGGATGCAAAGTGCAAATGCAAAGTTAGCAAAAACAAGTGTTAGCAAGGTTCAAAGGACCTTTCGATGTTGTTCCGCAACTAACTTATTCAAAAACAATTGCTAAGACTGACAAAAAGCCTCCGTGACACTTCATAGGAAGTGAGGCTTTTGTCAAAGAAAAGGTTATTTATCGAAAAGGACCAAGCAACCGAGCTAACAAGGTTTTAGAAGTAGGTTTATGGGTTTCCTATATTTTTTGCCTTAAAACAAAATTTTTAAAGAGAGAGTGTTGGGTATAGAAATTCTATCTAAGGTGTTTTTTTCAAAAAAAACTAGAGAGAAACAAAAGTTAGATTTTTTTTTGAATGAAAAACATAACCTATGGTTTTAGGATTGATCTATGAGTGGTTTTCCTAAGGGTTTTAGGATCTCAAAAGCGAGGCTAGTCAATGTTTTTTAGAAAAAGTTTTTTTAATGCAACATGCAATGCAATGCAAGGGTGAGACGAACAACATGGTATGCAATGCAACACGGGGTGGGTGAACAAAATGATATGACATGATGAGGTAGTCTAAAACAAAACAAAAAGTAAGCCTAAGTTAACTTGCCACAAGTTTAGAATCAAAGGGTGGTGCAATGCTTCATAAATCTCTCTAAAAAGACACAAAGAAAAAGACTCAAAACACTAATAGGCACACAAAAAGGTCTACAAGTTTTCCAAGATCAAATAACAAAGTGCTCCCTCAATAACATTTAGAATGAACAACATGAAGTTGTGGTTTTTGTTAGAGCAATGGTACAATGTTAATTGATATTCTGATTAAAGAGTGCAATGTAGACGGTCATATTAATATATATAAAATAAAAGATCGGGTTGCCTCCCGCAAAGCGCTTCATTTAAAGTTATAGAGCTCGACTTTCTTACCTTCAAATTGATGCGAAGCCATGGTCCTTCATGCAAGAGGTGAAGGTGTTCCATGTAGCTCTTATTCCACTTCCCATGTTGGACATGATCAATCACGCTTAATGGAAAACTTGCCCAATCGTTTCTCACATCATCGTCACCTCCTTCTTTGTTGTCCATCGTTGCTACCTTTCTTTTCACGGATTTTCCTCTCTGTCCAGATTGGGAGTTGTGCCAACCAATTGATCCAATGCAAGGTGCACGAAATCTTCTTTCCAACAAGTCTTCATTTGCCCAAAACGCATTCCAATTGAGGAAGTTATGTCCCTTTTTTCCCGTCACTGCAATCTGCCCCGTGCTGATTTCAGCACGTGGATCTCCGATGTTTGAGACATAGCTCCTCCCGTGGGTCTTCAATTGTAATGATCATGGATGCATTGAACCGAGGACTTGATGGAGATCTTGAATATTCAACTTTCTTGCATTGTAAATCTCTGAACTTGTGCACAAAATTAATGAGGCTTAGCGACGTCCGTTCTTGAAACTTGAAGATGTTGATGATGGTGTTCAAAATTTTGGGCACGGTTTCCCTCCTCATCATTTGAGTTTCATGTCCTACATGGTTAGTGAAATTCGGGGCTTCTCCTGACATGTGCTCTTTTAGGGTCATGAGCTTGACCAAGTGCAAAGCAAGATCAAGATTTGCAATTATTTGTAAACATATGCAACATAATCACATCCTCAATTAAATTTCATCAACAAGGCATGGTATAATTAAATGCAGCATGTGTTTCTTGCATAGCGCGAAGCTCGTTATTAGGCAGAGGTTCTCTAAGCATGAGATCAACATTCTCAAGAAACTCTAGCCTATCATCATGAAAAGAACAAGGCATAGAATTTAAACTTTCATTCCGACTATCGGTTCGAGCATGAGATTTTTAAAGATTATCAACAAAACCAATAGAAGCTTGAGAATTCAATGTATACCTTAGCCTCAGAGCTTTTTCATACTCATTGGAGTCGTGGTGCTTTGTGAGAGATGTCATCTTGATGCACTCTTCGTGGTCCGTCGTGGTTTGCTTCTCATGTCTCCATGTGTTGAATGTTGTGCTCTTGTAATCCGTCGTGGTTTGTTTGCAACATCTTCGTTTGTCGAAGGTCGACCGCTTGTGCCTTCATTTGCCAATGTCATTGGGGTTCTTCCTCTACTCCAAGCCTCTGAATTTTATCATGTATGCTTGATGAAAGCATCACCCAAGCTCCCCTTCATTGTTGTCATCGTCATCTTCTCTATCGTGTTCTCATCGCATTGCTCCTGCCTCTTATTCGTGGAATATCTCCTGTATACTCAACAGATATGAGTGTTGTGTAAAGGTTTTCCATCTAATCTAATGGATCTATCCTAACATGAAGCATGAATTGCACATATAGAGTAAACCTTTAATAGATATGAGTGTTGTGTAAAGGTTGATCTCATCCATGAACATAGGCGTAACCATAGCAAAACCAAAGACATGACTAGGCCTATCGTCATCTAGTTGTAGTTCAAGCTAACGAGCAAATAAATCATGCATCTCAATCAATAGCATCTTTAAATCAAAACCTCCAATCCAACCCCTCGGGAACCCCCCTACTCAGGCCACACCCTGTCACGACGCTCCCTTTGGACAAAAGCACCCCGAAGCACGCTAGACGTGTTGAACCCCCTTGGGTAGATCCGGTATGAACTCCTAGCCACCATAGCTACAAGAACACCCCATGCAATCTATCTCGAGAATAGATCTAGGAATAAGCGCACCCAAGGCAAGAATGAAATAAAAAATGAGAGACATGATCGCTAATAGATTCGGAAAACATGATTATCATTACTCACATAATAGATGTGTTTGGATCATCACCACCGTGTGCACACCATCGATGAATCCAACTAGCTCATGAACTCCACCATGGCACAACCACGCAGGGAGGCCATGGCGGCTAGGGGCGGCCTAAGCCATCTCCTAGACAACTTCAAAGACTTGCGGCGGCCGTCGTCTCCCTCCGGTCTTGGCCCTAGGTTTTCGTCGAGCTCTGGGTGGATGGATGCCGCGAGTTGAAGGGGAGGCCGAACCGCCTCAGAAACGGGCTAGGCCGGCCGGCCTACCCTCTTTCGGGCCCGCCTCAGTCTCATCTTTCGCGTGTAGACTCCTCGCATCTTCTAGAGTTTATGTCCTTCACGATTGCATCCCTTTGGACGTCGTTATCTTGGAGATATCTTCGAGAAAAGGATAGGGAAGGGAATCCTTCCTTATATCTTCATTTGCTTTGCTTAATCCCGAAGTATCTTGATCTCATCTTCGTGGGCTTGGTCCTTTGGGCTCTCTTGGAGGATGGATGTGCATGAATGAGCTTCGAATCAACATGGGCTTTGGTCCTTCCTTTGGGCTTTGGCCTTCGCCTTTCTCCGTGTTAGCATTCGATCACGGGCCTCGTCATTTTATGCTCCAAAATAGGCCAAAAACCTGCAAAAACGAAGTTCCTACAAAATATATGTGCAAATGTGAAAATGAACAATAATTAGGCCAGGGTTAGGACAGTTAGTGATTTTAATATTAAATTCATGCCATTATCAAGGATAAACAAGGGATAAAATGGGTACTTAAGGAGAGCCAACAAGCGTGGCATTCAAATCCTTGCCGCCACGAGCGCATGAAAGCAGTGCCATGCAAAATTGCTAGCAAAGAGCAAAAAATAATGTGCTCCCCCGCGGGATCGAACCCACACCAGAGAGCCTCAACATCCACCGCGCCACGCTAGCCAGTCAACCGTTTCTTTCTTTCTTGTATTGAATGTACTCCCTCACCTATTTAATAAGGGTAGACAGGGAAAAATTACCCACCATAATCACTCCTTGGTATGCGCAACTGTGTCCTAAACGTCTTCTAAAAGCGATACGGAGGGAGTACTCCGCAAGCGCACAGAGACCGATTGTAGCTTTCACCAGGGAGTATACCTAGGATATCGAATCCAAGGAACGGTAAAGCTTCGACCAAACCTAGAACTAGTTCAACCGGACCCACCAGAGGAAGAGAGGTAAGTGGGTAGAGGGTCTAACGTCGGTTAGCCAACTCATTACCCAGAAGACTTGCAGCTAAACTATTTTGATCTGCTTCGGTGGCTGGAAGAGGAAGGACTTCAGAAAGGGGTGGGAGGGGAGTCCAACGGCAACCTGCAACTACTGCTATGAAAACACCCGAATGTGGTGGACTACAAAGGATGGACAGGGCTGTCACCACCTGCCGACTACCACAACGGTTCCGTAGGGTAGAACACAACCCTATGTAACTAACCAAGTCTAGGCACCACGCCTAACACTATCGAGTTACGTACTCCTGCCTCCCGGCAAGACAAAAAGCACTCTCAAATAAGTAGAACTTGCTACTTACGTAGACTAGGGATCCCGCAGATCAGTGACAGAAAGTAAACAAGTAACTGAAGTAAAGAGAAAGACTAGCGAGATACCGACGAGAGACGAGGAACTTCACTCCGAAGATATTCCATTCCTCTGAGGTGGCTTACAAAGTGGAGTAAGGCCGAGAGAACTCGGCACCACTCCTTTACTTTGGCTTTCGCCAAGACTCTCACCTCACACTCTCCCTATTCTACTAAGTGGACTACATCTTGCTTGGACTCTTCTCTTCTCCAAATGGTGTGTGTTGGAGTGGAGGTGTGGGTGTCCTTTTATAGCTCTTCCAAGGCGGTGCTGAAGCTAGCGCGTACACTTCATGCAAGTAGGTCGGTTGCTTAGCTTCCACACGAAAGATTGGCTCGACACATGACAAAGTGAGGCTGGCCGGCCTCCCCTAGGCTGGCTGGCCTAGGATCTCCGCCAAATCAGCACCGCCTTTTCGTGGACGTCTTGATCACTCCTGGAGGTCTGTAGTGGTTGCGTCGGGTTGAGGCATGGCAGTTAGGAGGCCGGCTGACCTCTCCTAGGCCGGCCGGCCTGGGATTGGCTCCTCTCGGCCTTGCTTTGCTCCAACGTGTCCACTGATGGTTGTGTGTGCCTGCTCCAGTTGGTTTGGGTCTTGATACTTAGTTTGGTCACTTTGGAAGCCCATTGGAGGGACATATGAGGCCTTTCAGTCATAGCTTCACTTTTGGCTTGCCTCCCATGTGTTAGGGGACCATTGGTGAGTCCGTAATGGTCCTGTGGAAAGGGAGGATGTGTTTGGCAAAAGTGCTGGGCCGGCCGGCCTAGGTGAGGCCTGCCGGCCTGCAGCCTCTGCACAACACGAGTCCGAAACATGTAATTCGCATAACTTTTGTGTCTGTACTCCAAATTAGGTGAACCAAATGTCCAATTCAATCATCTCGATGAGCTCTTCAACATGGCAATGTCAAATTTGGCATTTGACAATGTTCATAATGGTGTCATCTTATATCCATGTTTCACCATCCTTGTAGATGATCCATTAAGTGTTGTTTCTTGTATATTCTGGGTATAATCTTGCAAAACATCTCAAACCACCAAAACTTGTGGAATTTGTTAGAAATAGGTGGATTTGGCATGAATATGACCTTTGTTTCATGAAATCAGGCAGAGCATTAGCGGCGAAAATCACTGATATTGACCGCCAACACACCCCCACAGCCAGACTTTGCTCGCCCCGAGCAATAAGGTCGAAAAAGAGCAAAGCCTGGTTTCATGAACTCAAAGAATGCATAAGATTTATTTTTAAACTTTCCTCATACCTTGGATTTCGGGTGGCTAACACCTTCACCTTCGAATATTGATCCCCAGAACAACTCGATGGAGAACATGATTCACTTCCTTTTTCTCTATACTTGGAGGTTTTGCAAGATTTTCAAAACAGGAGGCATGCTCTCATCTCTTTCAACTCACTCTTAGTCTCTTATTTTGTGTTTGAATCTCACTAAGGTCTTTAGAGAAAACCTCTCCTACGTTTAAATAGGCTTTTGTGTAGCTCAAGGTAGGGATAAACTGGCATATCTTTCTCATTCATTTTGCGAGATCAAATATCTTGTCTTTGAGAGATCATGTCATCTTTAGAACTTGGTCATGTGCATGTGTGTGTGAGGGATGAATGTCCCTTTGAGTGGTGTTTAACCTTGGCTTCTCCATCTTTCCCCTTTGTCCTCTTTTTTTTTTTGCTCGAGTAATATTGTTGCTCACTCTTTTTTTTCTAGGGGGATGGAGAGCTTTTGGTGAACCACTTTTGACGGACTTTATTGATGAATGTGCAATGTGGATGACAAAAGTACTCGATGATCATGACATTTCTCGAAAGGCAATGATGTTTGATCAAGCTCAAAATGTCAAAAGATAGCTATGTGGGTTCAATTCAATTCATGTATGGCTCTGAATAGGACTTTGTATGGTTGAAAGTGAATGAGAGTTGCCTTTTTTAGCTTTTTAAAGAAACACTCCAAGACTTCGAATTAGAAAGAACATGTCTCTCATTTCATTATATCATGAGGGTCAATAAACAAAAGTTCAAGTGATCCTATCATGTAATAAGTTCCAAAGGTAACGAGTACTCGCATAAGAAATAAAACTTAGGCACCTTTGGAAGTCATGTGTTCTCTTCCAAGAGTTTCATTCAAAATTTAATTTTATTTCATTTAGAACTAATTTGAATGAAATCAGGAAGGAAAAGAAGGATGGGGTCGCAAACCTCCGTGACAAGTTGTTATGTCGATGTTTTGGTTAGGTATGGGTCTAATCTGTCTACTTGATCTTGAGTTGCATCAAATTTTGCTCAACTTCGCCAAGGAGTCCATCTCAGTGTTGTTCATGATGTTCATCTGTGCACTTGATGAAAATATTAGAATAGGGAGGTCGGTTGGCACACAAATGTGCACCAACCAACTAAAGCACAAGCATGAAGCATGTATTTCATTTTATAACAATTTTTTTCTAACATAACTGGGCGCTTCTGAAACAAAACTTGAGAAGTAAATTGGCGCCCATTATCCTAGACTAGGGTAAGGCACATTTAAGGTCTGGCGATGACCATAGACGGGGGCTCTAGCTCGTATAACTCAAAGACGTCTATTTCTTTGAGTTCTGGTAGATCGGGCTCGAGGAATATTTTCAATATTCCCATCATTGTCCTGGAGGGTTCACTAGACAAGGCCTTTTCCACTTCTAAGCTTACTAGACCAAGCAAATGAAGCCAGGAGATAGGGAAGAATACCTTATTTCCCAATTTGAAATGCTTGATCTTGGTCCGCTTATCGTGTCATCTTTTCATCCACTCCCTTGTAGAGCTTGGAGCTGTGGTAAGCCCTCTTCCTCCATTCATCCAATTCAGCCCATTGAATTTCCCTTTTAACCCTGGCTGATTGGAGATCCATTTTTCACCTCTTAATTGCCCTGTGGGATCTGAACTCAAGGTCAATTGATATATGGCAAGTTTTGCCGTAGATCAGCTGGTACGGTATTTATCCTATCAGTGTCTTGAAGGCTGTTCAATAGGTCCAAAGTGCCTCGGTATCATGCTATTCCATTCTTTCCCCATGGCATTCGCTATCTTCTGCAGAATGTTTCTGATCTTCTTGTTAGATGCTTCTGCCTAGCCATTGGTATAGGGATGGTATGGAGTAGCAGCCTGATGGTTTTACTCTCAACTCGCTGAGACACTTCCTGTAGGTCTTGTCTTGTGAAGTGTGAGCCTTCACTACAAAACATGCCTCTTGGAGATTCAAAGCAAGGAAATGTGATTTCCTGAATCATCTTCTTTGAATTCTTCGAGTCGGCCGCAACACAGGAAGTGCTTCATCCGTTTGGACAAATAGTCCATGGCCTCCAAGATGCACTTGCTCTGACATAGGGAAAGACTCACAAAGTGAACTACTGATATGTTGATTACTTCCAATGGAAGGTTTCCCTTCAATGGCGTAGCATCTGACATCTTGGGCACCGCACAAATTCTTTAGCGTCGCAAAACTTGGTTGGCTAGAATTATTCATTCTGCCAAACCTAAGCATAGATACGGAATACTCCGTAGTGTCATCCTTATGGTAAGGAGTAGCACGCTCAAGAATCTCGCGGGTCTCACATAGCGGGATGCAGTGGTTGGAGTAAACCAATAGCACTGACTTGAATGGGTAGGGGCTCTCCCAAGGGTGGTATTTGCTAAGGTGTATATAACTTCTTCTTGTCTTCATCTAGAGATATATATCCAGTCTCCATAAAATTCACTTAGTTCTAATCCCTTGGAGTGGATATAGTGATCTCCAAAAGAGTATCATCTCTCGAGAAGGCAATCGGTTTCTTGAATTCTTGAGAGATGAGCAGCCACACAATTTTCTACTCCTTCCTTAGCTCTGATTTCCAGATCGAATTCTTGTAGCAGCAGAATCTAACGGTTGAGTCGTGGCTTGGCTTCCTTCTTGATCAATAGGTGCTTTAGTGTAGCATGAACCGTGTATACTATTACCTTAGCACCAACAAAGTAGGAGCTGAACTTAAGGCAAATACCAATGCCTGAAGTTCCTTCTCCGTTATTGTATAACTGAGCTCCGGTCAATGTCTTACTTGCATAAGATTTGGCATAATGCTGATTATCCTTGCATTGACCCGGCACTGCTCTAACGGTGTAGTCATTTGCACCACACGTGGTCTCGAAAGGAAATTTCCAATCGGGAGGATGCATGATGGGTGAAGAAACGAGTGCCTCATGGCACTCAATGTCCGAGGACAACCTTTTCTCTGACCATAAAGAGACACTTCTCCCAATTAAGGTCAAAGTGTGTTTCTTGGCGATTCTTGAGAACTTTGTCTGAATTCTCATGGTAATCTTTGCCAAGGACTGAGAAATCATCTATGAAACCCTTCATGATGCTCTCGATTTGGCCAGAGAAAGTCGCCATCTTACACCTCTGCAGTAAAGCAGGTGCATTGCAAAGACCAACGACATTCACCGGTAGGCGAATGTGCCGTAGGGACAGGTGAAGGTAGTCTTACTTGGTCATACAAATTTGGTGATGACCAGAATATCCGTCAAGGTATTGGAAGAATGAGTGCTTAGCTAGCTGTTCAAGCACCTCGTCAAAGAAGGGGAGAGGAAAGTGGTCATTTCGGATAGTCTTGTTGACTATCAATACACATCCTTGATGAGTTCCTTCTGATATATGAGCACTCTACTCCAAGGTGATTGCTTCCTTCTTTGGGACCACTTGAACTAGGCTAACCAAAACACTGTCTTACACGGGGTTGATGACGCCCGCGTGCAGTAGTATCAATACCTCTTGGTTCACTACCTTCCTCATCGCATTATTCAGCCATCACTAGTGCTCTCAGGATGACTTATGGTCCGGTTCCATAAAAATGCGATGGGAGCACAAGTCGGGGATGATCCCCTTTCTAGTCCTGGAGAGAATACCCGATGACGGACCGGTACTTCTCTAGGACTACAACGAGCAGCCAAGTCTCACTCTCTATCAGCTTGTCGCTGATGAAGACTGGCATGCTACTGTTGTTGTTGGAGGAAGGTGTTCTTCATCCTAGGAGGCAGCGATTTCAGCTCAAGAAGAAGATGTTGCGGTTTTCTTCTTCGTTGAGCTTGAGGTGGCCGCCCGGATCTGTTTCCTAGGTGAATTGAACGGCATCTTCTTCAGAGATGTTTATTGCCTTCTCCATTGGGTCTTGCTCCGGTCTAGTCTTTTGTATTGCCTGAACGGACTAGACTGACTGGGATCTTATCTTTGTCAAACTCGAGCTGTGAAGAGTAGCTCAGAATTGGGGTTGACAAGTGACCCTATTGGCTGACCGATCAAGAGAATTTATCACCTTCGGGTATATCGAAGATGTGGAAGTCCGGAAAGATCTTGTTACATCCCATCTACATGGACATAACATGGAAAATCTCCTTACTCTCCATCATCTGGTCGTCGATCCACTTCAGGTGCTTATGGGAGAAGAACATGAGTTCCTTCGGATCATAGAAGTTCTCTTGCGGTGTAGCGTCCCCAATAGTGCAGAGGAGTTTTCAAGAATTGAATTCCGCTCCTCTATCCATTCCTTGCTAGTGATCACAGTAAGACCCTCAATCTGTGATGTAGCATCTAGAATGAATGCCTTAGATCTTGAGCATATGCACTTATGCTCCTTCGACATGTTTGAAACATGACTGAGGTCATGATGAGCATTAGCATATCATCAATGAATTGCTCATAATCTGTGGACTTGATTGGTTCGGTAATTTCCACTATATGTGGTGCAGGTGAGAGGATGTAGCTGATAGGGTGATCAGTTGGTTTGAGTGGAAAAAGGGGCTCCGAAAACCAACGAGGTGTTGCTTTAGCATCTTCCGAGATACGATGAGGTGTCCCGGATTTTGCCGTTAGCAAAGATTTTTCCCATGCTGTTCCAATTGTGAACATTTTGGTAGCAGGGAAGCAAAATTCATCCTTCAACTTGATCCAATCTCCTCCGACTCTCCCTGCCGTCTGGTCGTACCAAATTTTCACTTCACCCGTCAAAGAGAACGGGGAGAGCTTCACCGTAAGGTGTTTTGGTTCGAACCGGGTATGGTTGAATTTTAGCAGGGATTCTTGTCCTTTCTGATAGAGAAGGACTTTGCGTGAACCATGATTTACGAGACTGGGACTGATCTCGTAACCATTTGATAAAAGGGGGTATGGTAGGATGGTGGCTGTTCCAAATACTCGCGGGATGGAACTGCCGGATAACTAGGAGTAGAACTCCATGTGGATGGCCGAAAAGGTGTCAGCTGAACGAATTCTAGACTAGTGTTGCTACCATTCCCCGGCAACGGCGCCAGAAAGTTTGTTGGCACTCCTTAGCCTATACGAATTACTCCGCAAGCGCACAGAGACCGATTGTAGCTTTCACCAGGAAGTATACCTGAGATATCGAATCCAAGGAACGGTAAAGCTTCGACCAAACCTATAACTAGTTCAACCGAACCCACCAGGGGAAGAGAAGTAAGTGGGTAGAGGGTCTAACGTCGGTTAGCCAACTTATTACCCAGAAGACTTGCAACTAAACTATCTTGATCTGCTTCAGCGGCTGGAAGAGGAAGGACTTTAGAAAGGGGCGAGAGGGGAGTCCAACAGCAACCTGCAAGTACTTCTATGAAAGACCCGAACGTGGTGGACTACAAAGGACAGACAGGGCTGTCACCACCTGTCGACTACCACAACAGTTCCGTGGGGTGGAACACAACCCTATGTAACTAACCAAGTCTAGGCACCATGCCTAACACTATCAAGTTACGTACTCCTGCCTCCCGGCAAGATAGAAAGCACTCTAAAATAAGTAGAACTTGCAATTTACGCAGACTAGGGATCCCGCAGATCAATGACAGAAAGTAAACAAGTAACTGGAGTAAAGAGAAAGACTAGCGAGATACCGACGAGAGACAAGGAACTTCACTCCAAAGATATTCCATTCCTCCGAGGTGGCTTACAAAGTGGAGTATGGCCGAGAGAACTCGGCACCACTCCTTTACTTTGGCTTTCGCCAAGACTCTCACCTCACACTCTCCCTATTCTACTAAGTGGACTACATCTTGCTTGGACTCTTCTCTTCTCCAAATGGTGTGTGTTGGAGTGGAGGTGTGGGTGTCCTTTTATAGCTCTTCCAAGGCGGTGCTGAAGCTAGCGCGTACACTTCACGCAAGTAGGTCGGTTGCTTAGCTTCCATGAGAAAGATGGGCTCGAGACGTGACAAAGTGAGGCCGGCCAGCCTCCCCTAGGCCGGCCGGCCTAGGATCTCCGCCAAATCAGCACCGCCTTTTCGCGGACACTCTTGATCACTCCTGGAGGTCTGTAGTGGTTGCGTCGGGTTGAGGCATGGAAGTTAGTTGGCCGGCCGGCCTCTCCTAGGCCGGCTGGCCTGGGATTGGCTCCTCTCGGCCTTGCTTTGCTCCAACGTGTCCACCGACGGTTGTGTGTTCCTGCTCCAGTTGGTTTGGGTCTTGATACTTAGTTTGGTCACTTTGGAAGCCCATTGGAGGGACATATGAGGCCTTTCGGTCATAGTTTCACTTTTGGCTTGCCTTCTTCAAACTTCTCCGGAAGTCCGACAAGTTCGCATGGAACGACGATGCTTCCAAAGCATTCCAGGAGCTCAAGGATTTCCTCACCTCGCCACCCATCCTAACGGCACCAGAAGACGAGGAAGTCCTCCTTCTGTACATCGCCGCTACCACCAGTGTGGTGAGTACTCTCCTGGTCGTTGAGCGTGACGAGCCAGGTGATGAGAGCACGACACCTTTGGATACGACAATTGATTATAAGGTGAGCTCGTTCCAAATAAATTTGTCCTCTAGATTTGAGAATAAATTACTACCTAATGATTTAATTATTATTAGAAACCATGGAGATGTTGAAGAGGACGCTGGGGAGGAGTTTGGAGGTGTGGTGGACCAGCAAGGGCAGCCAAGCCGAGTTGGAGGCCCAATCCAAATTGAGTTCGAGTCTGCTTCCGAGTCCAGGAGCAGCCCGTACTAAAATCAACACCCAGGCCGCATACAGAGTCCGTTTGGGATGCTCTTTATATGGATGGAAAGATAATTTCAAGGAGCTTCCAATGGAAATGTTTTGAGGCCCAAATTCATTTGGAGTCGACGGGAATCATCAAAACAAATGAACGTCCAGAATCTGTCAAGGTGTTGCAACACCGTCTTTTGGGCTGTTGGCCCATGTACCATGTTTGCCGAAGTGGTGGACGCCCCCTTGGCCTCCACCAGCAACCCTAGGACGTTCCTTAGGATATAATCTCAGTAGCCACTGCCTTTTAGACTAGGGTTTTTTTTGTTCTAGTTTTCCTCGTGAAACTAAGATTGATTCGTTGTATCTGTGGCGACAAGACCGTATACATTGATCCAAGGCTCCCGTTCTTGATCTCCTCCACTGTGTCGATTAGTCCTTTGGAATCGAGTTCTTGAACCCCTCTTGTGATTCGCTTAATCCATATCTGCAATTATCAGATTGCGTGTTTACCTCATCTTGCTTGTGTCCTTCGATTCGCTTGCAGGAATAGCCTTCTCGGCGAGGTCAATCAAGTTGTGCTTGGTTGATAACCAGCGGAGCGGTGGTGTAACGGTTGCAGGCTTTAAATTCGTATCTTATTAGAAGTCGGATCGCCAACGTCACGTACTCCATCAATAGAATTTACCCTACTTCTTGGAAGATCGGCCCTACTCTACATCACTAGGTCACATCTACAAAGTGCAGCAACCCGTCTACTTCATCAGTGAAGTACTCGGCGAATCGAATACACGCTACCCTCAAGTGCAGAAGCTGTTGTACGCTATCCTCATCACATCAAGGAAGCTCCGGCACTACTTCCAGGCTCACAAGATCAAGGTGGCCTCATCATATCCACTCGGCGACATCCTCCACAACAAGGACGCCAATGGCTGAGTCGTCAAATGGTCAGTAGAACTCAGCGCATTCTTGATCGAATTCACGCCGCGCTCTACCATCAAGTCTCATGCATTGGCTGACTTTGTCGCCAAGTGGACCAAGATCCAAGATCATCCACCCGACACCAGATCCGAGCACTGGATCATGTACTTCGACGGCGCCCTCAACCGCGACGGAGCCGGCGCTGGAGTCCTCTTCATCTCCCGAAAGGCGAACAACTCAAGTACGTCCTCCAGCTACTTTTCAAGGCTACCAACAACGCTGCCGAGTATGAAGCTCTTATTCATGGTCTCTGGATCGCCGTCACGCTCGGCATCAAGCGCCTGTTGGCATATGGGGACTCTAAAGTCGTCATACAACAAGTCAACAAGGACTGGGAGTGCACCAAGGAAAAGATGGACGCCTACTGTAGGGAGATCAGGAAGCTTGAAACCAAGTTTTATGGTCTGGAGTTCCACCATGTCCCCAAGGACGACAACATGGCGGCCGACGCACTGTCCAAGCTTAGATCCAAACGGTCCATTGTACCACCCGGCGTGTTTATTCAAGCACTCAACAGCCCTACAGTCAAGATGGAAGAGGAACCCCCCACAAAGCCTGACTTGGTTCCGGCCATAGGGCAGGAGGTCCTAACCATAGGCACCGACTGGCATTCCCCAACCATCGACTTCATCAAAAACAGCAAAAGCTACTTGAAGGGAAAGGAGCACGAAAAGCTCACTCGCCGGTCAAGCAATTATGTCATCATAGGAACCGAGCTATTCCGGCACTCGGCCTCCTCAGGAAGCCTGTGCAAATGTGTGTCACAGGATGAAGGAGTCCAACACCTTAGCAATATCCACTCGGGTATCTGTGGCAACCACGCGGGCGCCTCCACCCTCGTGGGAAAAGCCTTTCGATCAGGCTTTTACTGGCCCACGGCCCTGGCCAATGCCCGAAACATCGTCAGGCGATGTCTTGGGTGCCAGTTCTTCTCCAAACAGTAGCATGTCCCGGCTCAGGCCTTGCGGACCATACCGCCTTCCTGGCCCTTCGCTTGTTGGGGACTCGACTCGGTGGGACCCCTAAAAATGGCCGTCGGTGCATACAGTCACATATTCGTGGCCATCGACAAATTCAGAAAGTGGATCGAAGTCAAGCCAGTGACAGCCACTACAGCAGCCAAGGCAACCAAGTTCATCGAGGAGATATCGCACCGATTCGAGGTACCCAACCGGATCATCACCAATCTGGGTACTTCATTCACGGGCTCTGAGTTCTGGGACTACTGCCAAGAAAGCTGCATCAACATTTATTATGCCTTCGTGACGCACCCCAGGTGCAATGGCCAAGTTGAAAGGGCCAACGGCTTGATCCTCTAGGGGCTCAAAGCCAGAATTTTCGACCCGATCGAAAAGTATGGTGCAAAATGGCTCCAAGAACTACCCAGAGTGCAAAATGGCTCTGCACACAAAGAAGCAGGGCCACCGGCTACTCGCCATTCTTCATGGTGTACAGTTCTGAAGCAGTCTTGCCATCGGACATAGCTTTTGGTGCTCCGCGCATCCAGAACTACGACGAAAACGAAGCTGAAGCAACTCGATGCACCGACATCGACTCGGCAGAGGAGCACCGCCTGACGGCCTCCATCCAGCATGTGAGATATGAGCAGCAGCTCCGGCGCTATCATGATCGTAATGTCCACGAGCGCGACTTCAACATCGGCGATTTGGTTCTACGACAAATCCAGTCGACCACCGGCGCTCACAAGTTGTCTTCCCCATGGGAGGGCCCCTTTGTAGTCAGTGGGATAGTGGTTCCAGGAACCTACCACCTACAGAGGCCAGAAGGTACAGACATGGGCAACCCATGGAATATCAAACACCTGCGTTGCTTCTATCCATAGAAGCGTAGGAAGTGCAAAGCTATGTACCCATCAACTCATTCAATAAAGTTTGTTATATTTTAAAAATATTGCATCCCGCTTACTCTTCGTTCTTTACCGAGTCGTTTTCAACACGCTCGGGGGCTGTGTCTTGGCCACCTAGCCAGTCCCCACTCGGGGTCCGACCAGTCGGACAAGAACAACTCGGTTCGTCTTTTCTGAACACAGCCGAGTGCGTTCGGGAACCACTCTGTGTCACCCTGACCTAATGCGCATTGATGATCTGCTCTCAAGCGCTAATCAAAGGGCTCAGAGATAGCTTTCCACCTACTCGGCAAATTCAGAAAAGAACTCGGATCATGGCATAACATTAACATTAAACTAAAAACATTATTTACATAAACATTGATCTTAGCTGGCCCACTCTGACCAACTTCCTGTGCAGCAAAATAAATAAATAAACACTTGGAAACTGGCAGCCTACAGCTCGGCCACGATGCGCTCGGCGATCTCCAGGACGACGGCGTGGTTGGCCTCCCACTCGGCGTCAGAGCAGTCCTAAGGGATGTCGTCTCCCACCGGGTCCAGATCCGCTTCCGGGAGTTGGGTCTTCACAAGACCCAGGGTGTGCTGCACTGCATCCTTGGCAGCTCCCCGGATGTAGGCCTCCAGTCAGCCGTGGGACGCTTCTAGCCTCTCAGCAAGGCCCTCAGCAGTTGCCACGCCCTCGGGCTCGAAAGCCCCAAGCAGCGCCTCCAGCGGCCTGCTCAGGTGATCCAGCGTCGCTCGGCCCTGCGCCACTTGATCCTCTGCTTCTGCAAAAAGTACCCGGCTGGGTCAGCCCAAGCCGAAGAACATGATAGAAAGAACATAGTGTATGATCCCCAGATCGTACCTCGCCGGGCCTGCTGCTCCAGGCGAAGTTTCTTCTCGGTGGCGGCCTCTCGCGCTTCGGCCACCTCTCGGAGCTTCTGCAGTTCCTCGTTGGCCTTGGTGCAGGCCGCCAGCTCTAAACAAAAGCAAGTCAGAGACTAAACAGCACACAAAGAACTCGGCAGACATGGCTCCGACTACATACTGCGCTTCTCCTTGCGCAGAGCATCCTCAGCCTTGACCTTGTTGGCCTCCAGATGGCGGCTCCATGCCTCCAGCTCGGCCACCCTAGCCTCGAGCCCCGCCACCCGACCAAGGGTGGGGTTCCCCTTGGCCAGCTCCTGGGCGGCCTGCTCCGACATATCCACAAGAGCCTGACGAAGATATACGCGTTACAAAGGCAGTGCCTCCAAGAACAAGTCGGCTTCACAAATGGAGGGAAGCAGGGGACATACCTCGACCCATTCATGGGTCAGCTTGGCGCACTCGACCATGTGGCTGCCGAGTGATTCGTCCTCCCCGGCCTCTTCCTTTGCCGGCGGGGGCCTGACCCCTTCGGTGGGCTCGGCTCGGGTTTTCTCCGCCTCGATGGCCGGGGCCTTCGCAGTCCTAATAACCTCAAGGACCGGGATCTCCAAGGCCCCGACGCCAACATTCATCACCCCTTCGTCGCAGGACGGATCCTGCATCTCCACGTCACGGGGAGGGGGGGAGACCCTGTTGTTGGCGTCCTCCTCCTCCTTCCTCTCCTCCTCCTCGTGGCGGGCTCGGCTCTTCACCGAGCTCGCCCGCGGCGAAGTCAACTTCACGGCATCACCGGAGCTGCCTTCATTGGATGACTCCTCCGCCTTCCTCTTGGCGCCGCTGAGCGTCGCCGTCCTACAAAAACAATAAGGGTGCTAAGAACGACTCCAGGGAACAAAAATCAAGATGGAACTATACCAAGATTACAGGACTTACCCGCCCCTGCTACGCAGCATGAACTTCAGCCTCAGCGGTACGGCTGGAGGAGTCACAGAGCCGATGCGCCGGGGCATTGTTGGCGCCTACCAACGTCACCTAGCGATGATGCCCGCAGACGCCAATTTGGGACAGCAGTATTTCATGAACCATGAATAGATCCTCATGCGCACGGAATACCGCTGTAGCATTTTACCCGAGAGTATACCGAGGTGTCATTTATATTTCCACAGGGAAGGCGATGAGTGAGAGAATATATAGATCAGTTGGTGAGCTCTATCTAGATTGGATATTCTCATGCATAAACAAGGGTAAGGTAATAACATGGTAGGAGGTAGTGTGACACACACACAAACTACTCTCTTGGATAAAAGAATAAAGGTCACTTTAGGCCGGGAGCAAGGTAAATGTCAGAGCTCGAGTCAGCTGTGCTAGGCTAGCTATATCTACACTTTCTCATTAGTTAGCTCGTCAAAGATTAAACTACACAATAGGTAGATCGCTATCGAAGTAACGGGAGGAGCCCGTGCACCACGGCGACTTTATGTACCTTCTACCCCCCATACTGAACGTGGAGGATTACTAAAAGGCACGGACTGGGCTGTCACCACCTGCCGGCTACCTCGACAAACCGTGGGTATAGTTGACATCCAGCAACTCTTAGCTAATCTAGACACCAAATCTACACTAGTAAGGGATACTCTAGTGTCCCGTGCGGAGCCCCCACCCTCCGGATGTATAGATATCACACTAGAGAAATCATACGAATACTGGAGCAGTTGATAGAGTTCTAAGAACAAAAGACTAACCATCTCCAGCATAGGGCGATCATGCAATGCAAGCATTTAATAATAACGCAACCATGACAAGAAGCATATACTCGATAACTCATAATATACTTCAAGCAGATATTGATAACCATAGTCTAATTCTATTACAAACGACCGAATATTACAAGAGAGAGCAAGAGATGAACCCATACCAGACTCTTGAGCAACTCCGGCGACTCGATGACTCCTAGACTTCTCCTAAGCTCCACTAAGCCTAAAGACTGTGCAAGGAATGCAAGAGAGGAAGAGGTGTGTGGTTTGTGTGTGTGTGTGTTCTATTCTCTACCCCCCTTCTATTTATAGCAGGGAGCCACCAGCCATAGCACCCCAAACCGACGTTGTGAGCCAACAGGGAAGCGCCACGTGCCTTGGTTGAGGCGGTGGGGCCCACAGGCCTGGCCGGCCGACCAGGTAGGTCGGTCGGCCTTCCCGGGCCGCCAACCACCCCCAACTTCCTGGAGTGGGCTTGTCTTGGTCTCCCCTTGTCCTAAAGTTGAGGCACGGCCTGCCCCAGCTGGGTTTGCTTCAGTTCTTGGGCTTCACTTGGTCCATTTGAGCCTGAATCAGTACTCTGATATTTTCTGTGATTTTGTGTGGAGCCAAAGTGTGCTTGTAACCTGCATATTAGCTTGAAAACACAACTTGCATATTCTAAAAGGTAAAGTGTGATTTAGGAACTTTGTTGGATAATGATACGTGTAAGAAATGCAAACTCTCATGATTTTCTGATCAAGTTAACGCCTGGAAATGGTCGTTAGTGAGCGTCAACAGGTGTCACCTCTCCGCGCAGCTGGCCCAGCACCTGGGCCACTTCCTTATCGACTTGGGGGCCGGCCGATGCCGACCCCACCTCAGCGGTTGCCGGGGGCGCCGCCGCTCCCCGGACTTTGCTCGCCCCCTTTCGGGTTGAGCTCCTCAGAGTCTACTGCGCCGCCGCCAACCCAGCTTTCGACAGCTAGATCTTCTTGATGACATGGCATGTCTTCCTCCTCAGGACTGGCGATGGCGGTGGCCCTGAGGCCCCGGTGATCTCCACCTCCGGCACACTCCCTACGGAGGAGTCGGAGGAGAACTCGGCCTCCTCCTCCGCCGGCTGGCGCTGCTCGGCGGGGGTGGCGACGTCCTTCCCTGGATCCCCCTCCGGCAGAGGAGTGGGGGACCAGTACTCCAAGACCTTGGCCTGCAGAAGGGCCGAGTTGTTATACAACCCAACGGGTGCACTCGGAAAACACAAAGCAAAAACAGAGGAAACAACTTGGAATGAATAAAACAACTCGGCAAAGTTCAAGAAGACTTACGGCGTCGGTCGGCCGCTTCAGCCAGTGGGCTTTGGGACAACCCTTGTCCCGGATCTGCCCCACCATGATGTGGGCGACCAGGTTCGCAGTATCATCCCGGGGAACCTTGCGTTCATGTCCTCGGGTGGGGTCCCGATGACCCCAGTACTCGAAGGCCGGGTGGACCCTCTCCTGGATCGGCAGTGTGAGCCGCTTGCAGAAGGAGATGGCCACCACAGCCCACGTCAGGCCCTGTGCCGACAAGTCGGCGATCTCGTTGAGGAGGCGCTCCACTTGCGCCATCTCCTTGGAGGTCGGCGGCTCCTCCCAGCACGCCTTGTACTCCGGCGCACGGCCGATGCGCGCCGGGAGACAGGGCGCCGGGTTCACCACCAAAAACCATTCCCGCGCCCACCCCTTGTTGGTGTCACAGAGCTCGAAGTTGGGGTAGACGCTCCCCTGGCGCAGCGAGAAGGCTGCCTCGCCCACAATGTTCCGGCAAACGTTGGACGGGTGCCCCTTAGGCGGTACAGTGCTCGCCACAGCTTGAAGTGCGGAGCGATCCCTAGGTACCCCTCACAGAGGTGGATGAAGATGGCAATTTGTGAAACTGAATTGGGCTTGAGATGAGTTACCCCGAGCCTATAGAAATGGAGAAGCCCGTGGAAAAACGCCCCTGTGGGCAGTGCGAAGCCCTTCTCGTAGAAGGACTTGAACACGACCACCTGGTTCGTGTCCTCTGAAGGGAATTCCTCCCCGTAGCAGCACTGCCATCCGGAGATCTGCTTCTCCGGGAGGAGGTCACACTCCATGAGGTCCTGGATATCGCTCTCCTAGAGTGAACACTTCTGCTAGGATGATGACGGCGGCGGGGCCTCTCTGGAGCTCCCTAAAGTCGAAGACCCAGATGCAGTGGGCGAGGCGGCCATGGCGATGGCGGCGGACCACAGGCGAGAAGAGGAAATCGCAAGCAAGAAGAAGGCCGAGAGCTCTGGAGGCCTGCCGAGTTGGCTAAGGCGGCGGAAAGCTCTGGAGCGCTCGGGAACAGGGTGGTCGCTCCGCGCCGCCTCCCTTGTTTAAATATCGGAGGCCCCACAACGGGCAGATCTGAAATTAACGGCCGGATTTGATCGAGCCGGCGATCTCACGGCGGATAAGGCGGGATAAACGGTAACTTCCTTTTTTACCGTTGCCTCTGACAACCCCGCTCTCCTGTCAGCCGCAACAGATCCGCACGCAGAATAACGGTTGAATTTTTACCCCGATGCGAATATGCTTCGAATATTCCTGGCAACGACCCGACGTGTCTCCGTGACCCAGCCAGGGCCTCAGGGCCCGGATGCCATGACAACTCGGCGCATCTCCATGACTCCGCCAACGACCCTGCTCGGGGGCTGGACGCCACATACGACTCGGCGTGTCTCCGTGACCCAGCCAGGGCCTCAGGTCCCGGACGCCGTGACAACTCGGCGCGTCACCGTGACCCCGCCAGTGACCCTGCTCGGGGGCTGGGCGCCACATACAACCTGGCGTGTCTCCGTGACCCAGCCAGGGCCTCAGGGCCCGGACGCCGTGACGACTCGACGTGTCTCCGTGACTCCGCCAACGACCCTGCTCGGGGGCTGGGCACCACATATGACCCGGCGTGTCTCCGTGATTCAGCCAGGGCCTCAGGGCCCAGACGCCGTGATGACTCGGCGCGTCTCCGTGACTCCGCCAATGACCCTGCTCGGGGGCTGGGCGCCACATATGACCCGACGTGTCTCCGTGACCCAGCCAGGGCCTCAGGGCCCGGACGTCGCGACAACTCGGCGCGTCCCCGTGACTGCGCCAGTGACCCTGCTCGGGGGCTGGGCGTCACATACGACCAGGCGTGTCTTCGCGACCCAGCCAGGGCCTCAGGGCCCGGACGCCCCGACGACTCAGCGCGTCTCCGTGACTCCGCCATTGACCCTGCTCGGGGGGTGGGCGCCACATACGACCCGGCGTGTCTTAGCGACCCAGCCAGGGCCTCGAGGCCCGGGCACTGTGACAATTCGGCCGTCTCCGTGACTCCGCCAGTGACCCTGCTCGGGGGCTGGGCGCCGTCTGTGACCTGAAGTGTCTCCGTAACTTAGCTAAGGCTTCAAGGCCTAGATGTTCGAACTACTCGGAAAGTCTCGGTGACATAACCCAGGGCTTTAGGGTCGGGGTAACCGAGTCGAGTTCGATCAATGTAGCAACCTCAGGATGGTCAAACACTGATACCCACAGGGAGACAGTGCGACGAGAATATTGGCTGGATTTTCAGGCATTCAGACAAACTAGTTAAAGATCATTTCTTTGACCCTCAAAAAGCTTCTCCGAAACCTTCTGAGGCTTGGGGGCTACACCCAATGGGTGTGCCCAGGGGCGCATCCCGTTTTGGATCGGCAACCATGACATGCAATTATCAAGAGCACCGAAGGACTTCGTTCAAGTACCGCAGAGTTTGACTCAACCCTCCGGCGCTCGAGGGCTTGACGGAGGTAGATCTACGTACCTCCCTGCTGAGTGGGGTCCCTGAACCCGGGAGACTACCCTGCTCGGTGACTTGGCTACAACTACTCGGCGTGCGGGACTCGGCTGTGCACAGAGAGGATCCTCAGAGGATCTGGACGAGAGGCTCTAACTAGAGACCCAGATATCTAGGTATTTTAACCGACCTCCTTCCTTGTAAAATAACCCGAGTATATCATTCCTTGTACCCCTACGCCTCCTGGTCTATATAAAGGAGACGTAGGCATTCTACAAACCCTAATACCTTTCGCAGCATTCTACAAACCCTAATACAACCCCAAACACAGGACGTAGGGTATTACGCTCATTGCGGCCCGAACCTATCTAAGTCCCTACGTCTTCATGTTACCATCGAGCTCTTGGTCCTGAGATCCCCATCCTGAAACTCTACCGCCGGGTACACCCCTGGTGGACTGGCCGGAATAACAATCTGACACCGGGCAGTTTCCCCGCATTAACATTAGGACATGTAGATGCAAGCTGAGCTACTTGAGTTTCTATTATTTTATTAAAGCTCAGTTGATTTTTAATAACAGAATTGAATCCCTCTAGTTGTGCAGCCATAGATTCTAGGATCTTGTCATTAGCAAGAAATTTCCTACTAATGTTAACATTTGTTTGCTTTTGGCCGTACACTAGGTCTTTTAATGTGGGCTGAAAACTGTTATTGAAATTCGTACCTTGTTGTTGACCGAAGGGGAGGTTGGGCTTGGAGTTCCAACCCTACGGAGGACGAAATCCTGAGTTGGGATTGTTGTTGCTCCCAACGAAGTTTGCATCCTCTTGAGTTAAGGGGCACGAGATGCCCGAGTGCCCAGTCTCGCCACATGTTTCACATGTCATACGAGACTCCGAAACTTGATTAACCTCCTGATGCAAAGATTCCAGCTTCTTCATCAAAAGTTCCAACTTGGCAGCTAACATGTCGACTGTATCGATCTGATGCACGCCCCTGGGATGGGCTGGCTACCTTTCTCCTTTCCAACTTTGGTTGGAAGCTATCTTGTCAATCAACGCCTTTGCTCCCGCAACATCAAGAGAAAGGAAAGAACCACCCGCTGCTGCGTCAACGTGGTCCTGGGCTTGCTGATTCAGGCCATGGAAGAAGTTCGGGATGATCAGCCACTCTTCTATGCCGTGGTATGGGCATGCCTGTATGTACTCCTGGAGATGCTCCTAGACTTCCGGGATGATCTCATCCGGCAATTGCTGAATTCTGGTGATCCTGTTCCGGAGGGCATTGGTCTTGCCCACTGGAAAGTACTTGGCTAGGAATGCATTTGAACAAGCTTCCAATGTCATGAAAGCTTCCTTGTTGGAGTAGAACCACATCTTGGCCTTCTCGAGCAATGAGAACGGGAACAGGTGAAGACGGACGTCTTCCAGAGTAGTTCCTCTGGGGTTGATGGTGTCACTCACCTCCAGGAAGTTCTGGAGATGGGCATTGGCATCCTCGGATGCCTTTCCACAGAACGGACTTGCTTGGACCATGTTCACGAGTCCAGTCTTCAGCTCAAAGCCGTCATTGCCGGCTTGGTTGACATTCAGTCCAGTAGGAATGTGGCTGCTGGACGAGGCAGAAAACTAACGAAGAGACTTCTGAGCCATGGATGAGGATGCTGAAGTGGAAGGTGAACTGATAGGCCGAGTGAGCTTTTTCTGAGGTGGGACGACGTGGCGTCTCACGATTCTCCCAATTCTTTCTGGATTTGGATGGAAGTTACTTGGTAGGTCGAAACCGGTCATGCACTGCTCTACATCGATCAAAAGATAGAGAGAGCAATGGTAAGCCCGCTAGGGTTAGCGGCGACAAACTAGTATAGTTTATCAAACTATCTACGATATCTTTAGCCAATTGCTTCCCCGGCAACGGCGCCAGAAATGCTTGTTGGTGTTTCTTATGCCCGATTAGAATAGATATTCTGCAAGTGCACAGAATCACCACTGTAGCATTTCACCTTGGAGTATTCCAGGGTATCGTATTTTTCCTCAGGGAAGCACTATGGTAAAGAGTATTGTAAATCGATTGACAACCGTACTAGCTTTATCGACCGGCTGACTAGACGGGGGTAAGCCAGATAGGTAATGAGATAAATGGCTAGGCAATGACCAAGGGACACACGGAGATTCTAAACATTAGAGAGGTAGAGCTGGGAGGACAACAAGCGAGATAAGACACCTGATACACTTTTGAACTATCGAGCTAGGCTCTCTAGATCAGACTAAACACCTAACTAGTTCTCGGGAAAGCAGAGCTTACTTCGACGGCTAGAAGAGGAAGGACTTCAGAAAGGGATGAGAGGAGAGTCCAACGGCAACCTGTACTACTGCTATGAAAACACCCGAACGTGCTGGACTACAAAGGACGGATAGGGCTGTCACCACCTACCGATTACCACAACGGTTTCGTGGGGTGGAACACACTTTCTAGATAACACTAAGGTCAGACACCACGTCTACACTCGGTGTTAGGATTTCTCTCGAGGCCTTCGAGAGAAATTCCCCTCAACCTAGAGCACTAACTTGAGATACTCTAGTCCGGGCAAGAAAACCCGTAAGATAAGTTCCCGATCACTAAGAGAGATAACTTAGCCTAAGCTAAAAGAAAACTTCCATGCTCAAGCTGAACTTCAGACTTGAGTAAATGAAAGACTACAGAAAGTAAAGCTGACTCAGAAAAGTAAAGAAGATAACTTATATTAATAAAGTCAAAAGAAAGATACAAGAGCTATACTAGACTTCCGACGACTCCGGAATCCCGAGCAAGCTTGACTCGACTCTAACTCCCAAGCTACTAACCTACTCTAGAAAGTACAAGTGGAAGAGAAGAGCTCCAATGGTGTGTGTTGAAGTGATGGATGGTGCCTCCTTTTACAGCCTTCCCAAGGTCGGTTCTGGCGGTTACTGCAGGTAGCGTCGGTTGGAAGCAGGTAATCTCGTTGCGCTTAACTTCCACACCAAACCTCAGCCTGAGAGGCCTCCATGTCGGACCGGCCGCCCTCCCCTAGGCTGGTCGGCCTGGGGATGCTACCACGTGTCCACCGCCTTTCGGACAGTGGCTCTGATCATCTCCTGGAGTCGGTTGGCAGTTGACTTCACGCCAGTTTTGTAGTTGCTAGGCCGGCCGGCCTAGGGGAGGCCGGCTGGCTTCCTTCTGGCCCATCTCAGCCTCTGACTTGGCCGAGGCTTTGCTCTGCTCTTGGACGTTCTCCAGGGAAGTGGGTTCTTGAAATACTTGTGCTCTTGGGCTGCCTTATGGATCTTGGGATGGATGTTGAAGCCTTTCGGTGTATCCAGTTGAACCAAGGCCCAACCCTCGACTCTGAGCCCCTTGAATGTGTCACATTGCCATTGGTTCGAAGCCGGGGCTGTGTCTTTGGAGGTACCAGGCCGGCCGGCCTAGGAGAGGCCGGTCGGCCTGGGTTTTTACCCTTTTTTGCCCATTTTTGGTACACCTGTTTCTGGAATCAAAACTCATCCAAAACTCATGAAACTCATTAGAATTAAATAAAATATGAATGGAACATACTATAGAGCTCATGTTATTTCCGAGAAGTTGATGGCTTAGAATGTGAAATTATGGCCGTCAACACTAACCACACCATCAATCGACATCCCTAAGAAACAGCTGCCGATCAACCCACCAGAGTAGATGAAGAGGATACTCCAGAAATTACTTCCCAGATATCTCCAATAGTTCAGGTAACCCATTTAATTACTTGCTTATACATATTCAAAACATCTTCTGATATTACCTAATATGTGTGTCCTTTTCAATTCAATCAGATACAATGCCTACCTTCCAAGAAGCCCAGAACAATTCCTTCATCGGTTCAGGTAACATCCTCACTTCTCTTTCTGATTCCAATTATCATTCTTCTTAATCTGATTTTATAATCCAGCAAACATCAAGCATGCAAGACCCGCCGATTGTATCCCAAGATGTTTCTGTTGATCCTGTGCTCCAGCGCTACTAACCATGTCTTCCTCTGCACCGAACATTGACGAAATCCGTCTGAAGCAGGTAAAATTCACTCCTTCAACCGACCACTAAACCAAAGAGTAATGACAGGCTAACCCCCTTATCCTTTCCTTCTTATTTTGCCAGGCACAAGATAGTCCAGATAACAGTCTATTCTCCTTCCAGCTCGGAGTGACTGCTGCAGAGGATGAAACAACATCATCAGCAGAGAATCAGCGGCGCTGTCAGAGGATGTCAAGGCCAAGCATCAAGAAATTCTGCAATTTCTGAACCAGAGCATTGGCCAGCTCGTTAAGGATGCCAAGCCGATTTGCATCATCCTGAAGTCCTTGAAGGGCAACCTTCTAAAGTCACTTGAGGAAGAGCTGAATCCCGCCGCATATATCGAAAGTCGCCAGATACCAGTCCTCAAAGCTCAGAAACAACTTGCTGATCGGCTCCAGCAGGAGCAAATGATCAAACAGAGGGATGAATGGAAAGGCCTTATGGATGCAACCCGCGGGAAAATCGACTCTCTGACTCAGTCCAAAGCGGATATGGAGATGTCTAAAAGTGATTTGGAGGCCAAGCGCGAGCTCCTCATAAAAGAACTCGAGCAAGTGGATCAAGAAATTGCTGATGTGAACAATAGGCTGTCCCAGCTTGCATCGGCACTCAGGCAGCTCGAAGCAGAAAAACAAGAGCAAGCCCGTCAAGCCTACCAGCTTCATAAGAGTCTCCAATCGATCCCAGGTATAGTCAAAGCAGACAACAAGGAGGTCCAGGAGACTGATGATATTCGCCTGCGTGCAATGATGGTGATCCAAAATGCTCTTGGACCGTTTTAATGAACTTGATATTCTCTTTGCAACAATGTTGGAACTCTTCTATCGTGACGCAAACAATGTTAACTTTTGGCCTCACAACATTTGTCTTGTGACATACACTTCAACCTTCTCTTTGTATGTCTGGATTTTATCGCCCTAAGGTCGATACATATCATATCGGCCATTTGGTAATCAATGTTATCAAAGCACCATCAGTTTTCTTTTACACATGTTCAATTTTTTGCTCTAAAGGCGACAACTATCGTGTCGGCTATATCCTCAACACTAGCCGATGCCTACATCATCGGCCTTACATGTAGATGCTTCAGGATTCATCTGAAGATCTGACTGTCTAGCTTGATGGCAGCTCATAATCAGCATTTTTTAAGAACTCTGTTTCCCATGCTCCACCAGAGAAACAACTCACCCTCTCATAGCTCCATTCATAGGCTTCTACTGAGGCAATACTGAATGATGAATCGGCAGAAACAACTTCAATAACATCGCCGATCCATTATATAAGAAACTGATGCATAGTGGATGGTATGCAACAGTTGGCATGAATCCGATCTCTCCCTAGTAGCAAGCTATACGAGCCTTTGCCATTAATAACAAAGAAAGTAGTGGCAAGAGTCTTACTGCCGATCGTCAGGTCAACGCATAATGCTCCCACAATAGGAGACACAACACCCTCGAAGTCCTTGAGCATCATGTCTGTCTTGGTCAAATTCTCATTACTCTTCCCAATTTTGCATAGCATGGCATACGGCATTATGTTCACTACCGCACCTCCATCAACCAGCATCTTTGTAACAAGCTTGCCATCAACAAAACCTTTCAAGAATAGAGCTTTAAGGTGCTTGCACTTTTCATCCTCTGGCTTTTTGTTGACGCTCCTTAGCGCCCCAATTTATATACCGCAAGCACACGGGACCGTGTAGCTTTTCCCTTAGAGTATTCCCCCAAGGTTTATCAATCCGTGGATCGACAAAGAACTACCCAAGGTTTTCCATCTAATCTAACGGATCTATCCTAACATGAAGCATGAATTGCACATATAGAGTAACCTTTAATAGATATGAGTGTTGTGTAAAGGTTGATCTCATCCATGAGCATAGGCGTAACCATAGCAAAACCAAAGACATGACTAGGCCTATCGTCATCTAGTTGTAGTTCAAGCTAACGAGCAAATAAATCATGCATCTCAATCAATGGCATCTTTAAACCCAAAATCTCCAATCCGATCCTTCGATACCCCATCTACTTAAAGCAACGCCCTATCACGACGCCCCCCTTTGGACGAAAGCACCCTGAAGCAAGTCGAACCCCCTTTGGTAGTTCCGCCATGAACCTCTAGCCACCATGACTACAAGATCATGCTAAGCGATCTATCTCGATAATAGAAATAGGATGAAGCAAACCCAAAGAAAAGAACGAAATCGAAAGAGAGAACATGGTCGCTAAAAGATTCGGAAGACATGATTATCATTACTCACATAATAGATTTGTTTGGATCGTCACCACCGAGTACATACCATTGACGACTCCAACTAGCTCATGAACTCCACCATGGCACAACCATGCAGGGAGGCCATGGTGGCTAGGGGCGGCCTAAGCCATCTCCTAGACAACTTCGAAGACTTGCGGCGGCCGTCGTCTCCCTCCGGTCTTGGCCCTAGGTTTTCGTCGAGTTCTGGGCTGATGGATGCCGCGAGTTGAATAAGGTGTGAGCTATTTATAAGCTGAGGAAGCCACTGGTCGAAGGGGAGGCCGAACCGCCTCGGAAACAGGCTAGGCCGGCCGGCCCCATGGGCCTATGCCGGCCGGCCTACCCGCTTTCAGGCTCGCATTGGTCTCATCTTTCGCGTGTAGACTCCTCGCATCTTCTAGAGTTTATGTCCTTCACGATTGCACCCCTTTGGACGTCGTTATCTTGGAGATATCTTCGGGGAAAGGATAGGATAGGGAATCCTTCCTTAAATCTTCATTTCCTTTGCTTAATCCCGAAGTATCTTGATCTCATCTTGTGGGCTTGGTCCTTTGGGCTCTCTTGGAGGATGGATGTGCATGAATGGGCCTCGAATCAACATGGGCTTTGGTCCTTCCTTTGGGCTTTGGCCTTCATCTTTCTCCGTGTTAGCGCTCAATCACGGGCCTCGTCATTTCATGCTCCAAAATAGGCCAAAAACCTGCAAAAACAAAGTTCCTCCAAAATATATGTGCAAGTGTGAAAATGACCAATAATTAGGCCGGGGTTAGGACGGTTAGTGATTTTGATATTAAATTCATGCCATTATCAAGGATAAACAAGGGATAAAAGAGGTATTTAAGGAGCGCCAACATTCCCCCCATGCTTAAACCTTGCTCGTCCTCGAGTAAGTCCAGGAGCTTTGCTTATAAAGAAATCAGCGTTGCCCCTCAATGTCCTCTCTGCACTTAGTCATACATAACAAGACATATTGCTCTCTCAAGTATTTAGCATTTAAGTTCATGTTGTGACCGGCTACTTTTTCATTATGGAAGATAGACTAGCAATTAAAGAGCAAGCCACAATAATAAATAAATGCAATGCTCTCAAACTTAAGCGAACTTCAAACCTTTACTTGTTTCATCGTGAAGAGTTTTCAAAAGAATGCATATCAAACATAAGTGAGGTTCTCTTGCAAAAGATCATGGAAATACTCATCTCATCAAGTCTCTCAAGCCTACATTAGATTGTCTTCAACCTATTCTACTCATATATAAAAGTGGAAGGCTTATGTGGAGCTTGGTAGGTAAAAATAATCCTAGCAAAACATTATATCTGAAATATTGTCAAACTAAGAGAGAGATCTATTGGATTTACTGAGACTTGTCAAAAAGGCCATTGGAAAATAATGTTGGAGAGGGAGAAAGATGAAACACACACATTTAGATAGGTGGACATGTGCAAGTGGCAAATGGATGATCCCGAGACACAAATGAAGTTCTCTTTATCGGATTGCACATGGTTGGAAGATTTGAGTATGGAATAGTTCTTCAAAGTAACTTGGAAAATTAATGAAGCCAAAAAGAACTAAGGAGCATTTTATTCTTCTCTTTTTTCTTTCATTTTTCTTTTCTCCTCTTTTTTCATTTTTCTCTTTTTCTTTCTTTTTGCTCCTTAGAACTTTTGATAACATAGAATACTTACCCAGCCATCCCCCCATACTTGAACGAATGCTCGTCCTCGAGTATGAATAGTGGGAGAACCAACTAGCTAGGGTAAGTATGTCAAATTCACCTTCTTCTTCGTAGAACCTCTTGAATCTCTGGGGAGCCTTGTCTCCCAAAACTTTTCTTTATATGGTACCCTTGATTCTTTTGATTCCGTCGAAATGATAATCCATACTCAAATTGGGTTGTGGTCAAGGAGGTAATCACAAAAAGACATTTTTGGTTTAGGGTGGATATCCAGCGAGGTTTGCAAAATTCCCGAAGTAGAAACTCACAATGCATGGATAAATAGGCTAGCAGAAAGAAGGTTACACAAAAAAACGGAATGACCAACTTCTTAGTCTCATACCAAAGAAATCAATCTTAATCCAACTCATCAAAATATAAATTTGCAATCTAAAGGTTTCATCATGAAAGAATATGTATGTATAGGCTTTGGTAGGTAGAACTTTGTAAGAGATTCACAAATGTAGATAGCATAGGAATTAAGTTTTCAAATTAAACAACACAAGGTGTAAGGTCATCGGTAGACTTAAATCAAAGAGCAACATAGAATATGTGGATTTAGAATTTAGTCATTTAACCTCCACAAATAAAAGAGCCGGTATTTAATCATTTTAATTCCATTTAATTGAGAGCAAATGGTCAAGTCATACACAACATAGCGTAGGTAAAACAAAGCAGCAACTTTCATCATTTTTCCATAAGCAAAAGGCATTGCCAAAATGTATCAATGTGGTGAGCACAAATTATGGTGATCCTACACTTATGGAAAACAAAAACAAAACTAGGTTGTCCTCCTAGAAGCCATGTGATAGGTTGAGAGATATATACAAAGGTTGCATCTATGGTTGAAGGCATATATGTACAAGCATTTAGAAAAAGAGAGAGTTGAGGAAGAATTACCGTCCTTCTCGATGCTCGTAATAAAGTGTAGCGTGGCCTCCCCCATACTTAAGCATTGTGCTAAGCATGGAAGAAGAATCATGAGCATCTTGTGGCAACCGTGATTATCTTACTCCATGAGATCTTTCTTTCTTGTCCACGAAATCCTCCCCCATGCTTAGCATAATGCTAGGCGTGGAAGGAGAAGATGGACCATCTTGCAATTTTTGAAATCCTTCCCTCATGTGTATGAATATCATCTTCAATGTGTCTTCACTTTTGTTGCCTCAATTTCCTTCAACTTCTTCTTGTACTAAGTCATGGTCCCAATCATTGCTTCACATCGTCGTCGCCTCCTTCAATTCCTCATTGTCCCATTGCTACCTCATCTTCACGATTTTTTCTTTCAATTTCCAGAACAGAACATATACTGAAACATTGCTCCATTGCAAAGTGCACGAATTTTCCTTTCCAACGAGTCCTCATTCGCCCAAAATTGTTTCCGAACAAGAGAGTTATATCCATTTCATCCCAGCGCTGCAATCTGTCCCGACGAATTTCAGAACGCGCAACGTCCAATGTTCTTGCTATATCTCCTTATATGGGTCTTCAAATTCATTGATCTTAGATGCGTTGGAACGGGAATTTTATGAAGCTTCTGAATATCAATTTTTTCTTCCTTGTACGTCTCTGTCCATGTGCAAAATTTGATGAAAACAGCGGGGCTTACTCTCGAACTTTGGAGATGTTGATGAATTTGATTTCTTCTTTGATCACGAATTCATGGGGACGATTTGTCATGCCTGTAAAATAATCAAGTGCACACACTACCCCTGGGGTGACGGTCGGGAGTAGAGACAAATGAACAATGGAATTGATGCAAAGTACAGATGCAAAGTTAGCAAAAACAAGTGTTAGCAAGGTTGAAATGACCTTTTGATGTTGTTCCGCAACTAGCTTATTCAAAAACAATTGCTAAGAGTGACAAAAAGCCTTCGCGACACTTCATAAGAAGTGAGGCTTTTGTCAATGAAAAGGTTATTTATTGAAGAGGACCAAGCAACCGAGCTAACAAGGTTTTAGAAGTAGGTTTATGGGTTTCCTATATTTTTGGCTTAAAACAAAAATTTTGAAGAGAGAGTGCTGGGTATAGAAATTCTATCTAAGGTGGTTTTTTTAAAAAAAAACTAGAGAGAAACAAAAGTTAGATTTTTTTAAAGAAAAACATAACCTATGGTTTTAGGATTGCTCTATGAGTGGTTTTCCTAAGGGTTTTAGGATCTCAAAAGTGAGGCTAGTCAATGTTTTTAAAAAAAAAAGAGTTTTTTTTAAATACAACATGCAATGCAATGCAAGGGTGAGACGAACAACATGGTATGCAATGCAACACGGGGTGGGTGAACAAAATAATATGACATGATGAGGTGGTCTAAAACAAAACAAAAAGTTAGCCTAAGTTAACTAACCACAAGTTTAGAATCAAATGGTGGTGCAACACTTCATATTTCCCTCTAAAAGGACAAAAAGAAAAAGACTCAAAACACTAATAGGCACACAAAAAGGTCTATAAGTTTCCCAGGATCAAATAACAAAGTGCTCCCTCAATAACATTTAGAATGAACAACATGAAGTTGTGGTTTTTGTTAGAGCAATGGTACAATGTTACTTGATATTCCGATTAAAGAGTGCAATGTAGACGGTCATATTAATATATATAAAATAAAAGATCGGGTTGCCTCCCGCAAAGCGCTTCATTTAAAGTCATAGAGCTCGACTTTCTTACCTTCAAATTGATGCGAAGCCATGGTCCTTCATGCAAGAGGTGAAGGTGTTCCATGCAGCTCTTATTCCGCTTCACATATTGGACATGATCAATCACGCTTAATGGAAAACTTGCCCAATCGTCTCTCACATCATCGTCACCTCCTTCTTTGTTGTCCTTCGTCGCTACTTTTCTTTTCACGGATTTTCCTCTCTGTCTAGATTGGGAGTTGCGCCAACCAATTGATCCAATGAAATGTGTACAAAATCTTCTTTCCAACAAGTCTTCATTTGCCCAAAATGCATTCCAATTGAGGGAGTTATGCCCCTTTTTCCCGTCACTGCAATCTGCCCCGTGCTGATTTCAGCACGTGCATCTCCGATGTTTGAGACATAGCTCCTCCCGTGGGTCTTCAATTGTATCAATCATGGATGCGTTGAACCGAGGACTTGATGGAGATCCTGAATATTCTACTTTATTACATTGTAAATCTCTGGACTTGTGCACAAAATTGATGAGGCTTAGCGATGTCCGTTCTTGAAACTTGAAGATGTTGATGATGGTGTTCAAAATTTTGGGCATGGTTTCCCTCCTCATCATTTGAGTTTGATGTCCTGCATGGTTAGTGAAATTTGGGGCTTCTCCCGACATGTGATCTTTTAGGGTCATGAGCTTGACCAAGCGCAAAGCAAGATCGAAATTTGCAATTATTTGTAAACATATGCAACATAATCACATCCTCAATTAAATTTCATCAATAAGGCATGGTGTAATTAAATGCAGCATGTGTTTCTTGCATAGCGCGGAGCTCATTATTAGGCAGAGGTTCTTTAAGCATGAAATCAACATTCTCAAGAAACTCTAGCCTATCATCATGAAAAGAACAATGCATAGAATTTAAACTTTCATTCCGACTATCGGTTCGAGCATGAGATTTTTAAAAATTATCAACAAAACCAGTAGAAGCTTGAGAATTCAATGTATACCTTAGCCTCGAAGCTTTTTCATACTCATTGGAGTCGTGGTTCTTTGTGCGAGATGTCATCTTGATGCACTCTTCGTGGTCCGTCGTGGTTTGCTTCTCACGTCTCCATGTGTTGAATGTTGCGCTCTTGTAATCCGTCGTGGTTTGTTTGCAACATCTTCGTTTGTCGAAGGTCGACCGCTTGTGCCTTCATTTGCCAATGTCATTGGGGTTCTTCCTCTGCTCCAATCCTCTGAATTTTATCATGTACGCTTGATGAAAGCATCGCCCAAGCTCCCCTTCATTGTTGTCATCGTCATCTTCTCTATCTTGTTCTCATCGCATTGCTCCTGCCTCTTCTTTGTGGAATCTCTCCTGTATACTGAACAGAACATATACCAAAATATAGATCTATTGAAATTTTTATGAAATTACCTTTCCAACGAGTGGTCATTTATTTTAAACCGAGTCCAAACGAGGGAGTTATGCCCGTTTCACTTTTGGCGCTGCGTGCTGTCCAGAAATTTTCAGAGTGCACACCCTTCAATGTTTTGGCCATAACCGCTTGTAGGAATCTCTGATTGACTTGGTTCTTGATTCGTTGGAACGGGACCTTCGTGGAGCTTTTGAATATCCAAAAATATGCTGCTATTTTCTTCTGAGGTCGAGCTGGACATTGATGAGAACAATATCTTCTTGTGAATTCATCTGAAGATGTCAATGATCTCGATCATATGGTCTTTGGAACGTAGTGTCATGCGTCCCTAGGCTTCAAGTTCATCACCATTGATTACTAGCAAATATCACGGCTTCAATGATGTGTCTTCTCCATTGTTCTTTCTTTACCCAAGGTGTCGGGATTGGAAGATGCTCCTGTGCTTCGTGTTGATGATCCGAACGGTTTCCTTCCTTGATAGCATCACTCGATTAGAAGTATATCGAGCATCCCACTGGAGAAGATAGGTGGTGTCATGGTTCTTCTAATCTTGTTGCCTCCAGCTTTGGTCAACTTCAAATTATCATCTTTTGCGTACACAGCCTTCCAATCATCCTTTGACATCGTCATCACCTTCTTCGTCGGTTGCTACTGCCTCTGTCCTCATTGAATTCCCCTTCATCCAGTGTAGAACATGTACCAAACTTCTGCTCCATTGTAAGGTGCATCAAATTATCTTTCCAACAAGTGGTCATTCGCCCGAATTGGACTCCGGATAAAGAAGTTATGCTTGTTTTATTACGGCGCTGCAATCTGTCCAGAGGGATTTCAGAACGCGCAGCGTTGAAAGATTTTATCATAACTCTTCACACCGATCTCCAAAGTTGATGGTTCTTGATCCGTTGGAAAGAAGACTTGATGGAGCTTCAAAATAATCTATTATTTGCTCATGGTATTTCTCTAATCTTGGACGAAAAACTCATCACAACAGTAACACTTCATAGATGATGATGATCGCAAGATTTTATTCGCGGGCATGCTTCATACCTATTGCATGAACAAACAATTCTTCCCAAAAACATTAGTCTTTAAAATTAATTGACATGGCGGCGTACCTTATTTATCATCTTTTGCTTTGGGGAGTGGGGACTCGATAGCGGATGCTGGGCCACTAACAAAAGTTAGCACCTACCACTAAAGAGCGAATCTTGATGTTGTTGCCATCATGTCGATGTGGACGTTGTCGATGTTCCATGTCGAGGATCCTCGATCATCTTGTTGCCGATTGTTGAAATTTGTTGAAGTGGATTATGGACTTCTCGAAGTCCAAGTTTGGTGTCTAGCTTTTTCCACCTGCTTTCAAGGACACAAACAAGAAAACAAGGGTATATGCAATAATAAAAACTAGGGATAGTCCAAAAAACTAGATAGATCGCCCTAGGGTTCGAGTTGCCGATCCCCGGCAACGGTGCCAGAAAAGCTTGTTGACGCTCCTTAGCGCCCCAATTTATATACCGCAAGCGCACGGGATCGTGTAGCTTTTCCCTTAGAGTATTCCCCCAAGGTTTATCAATCCGTGGATCGACAAAGAACTACCCAAGGTTTTCCATCTAATCTAACGGATCTATCCTAACATGAAGCATGAATTGCACATATAGAGTAACCTTTAATAGATATGAATGTTGTGTAAAGGTTGATCTCATCGATGAGCATAGGCGTAACCATAGCAAAACCAAAGACATGACTAGGCCTATCGTCATCTAGTTGTAGTTCAAACTAACGAGCAAATAAATCATGCATCTCAATCAATGGCATCTTTAAACCCAAAATCTCGAATCCGATCCTTTGATACCCCATCTACTTAAAGCAATGCCCTGTCACGACACACCCCTTTGGACGTCGTTATCTTGGAGATATCTTCGGGGAAAGGATAGGATAGGGAATCCTTCCTTAAATCTTCATTTGCTTTGCTTAATCCCAAAGTATCTTGATCTCATCTTGTGGGCTTGGTCCTTTGGGCTCTCTTGGAGGATGGATGTGCATGAATGGGCCTCGAATCAACATGGGCTTTGGTCCTTCCTTTGGGCTTTGGCCTTCGTCTTTCTCCGTGTTAGCGCTCAATCACGGGCCTCGTCATTTCATGCTCCAAAATTGGCCAAAAACCTGCAAAAACAAAGTTCCTCCAAAATATATGTGCAAGTGTGAAAATGACCAATAATTAGGCCGGGGTTAGGACGGTTAGTGATTTTGATATTAAATTCACGCCATTATCAAGGATAAACAAGGGATAAAAGGGGTACTTAAGGAGCGCCAACACTTTTCAAAAGTAGCTGGCACAGGTTCCAAATTTAGTTGAGCCACAACTTTCTATAAACTTTGCCTTTCGTCACCATTGTCTGGTGCCATGAACTCACTGGGTAACATAAAAACCATGTTAGCACGCATAGCCGATGAATCAGGATCCTGCCGATCATCGGCCCTTGGCTTGACACGGCAAATTTCCGATTTGACTTCCTTTCTTTTGGGAGCCTCTTTTCTTTCCTCCTCCAGCAACTCTGTCTGATGAAGTCTCTGAACTCGCCCCTTCTGCGATCTGGTCAAACCCGCCGGACACCACTGAGGCTGATCAATATTGTCATGAACTGGCTCTCTCTCTCTGGATCCCTGCACATCGGCTAGTCATCTAGAACCCGATCGTTGGCCATCTACTCCAACTGCTCGTCTGCAGGAATCCTTCCTCCCGCAGCATCACGTAGCATGGTCCTGCCTCCCAGTCGATCATGCACTGAGACCTTGCCCCACAGCCGATCATGCAGAGGAGTGCGCCTCTCATCGCCTCTCTCCCTGATGATCAGCCCTCAAGGCCTTTGGTTGACATGTGGCTTCTTGTATGATCGGTCATCATGATAGAAACCGTTGCACTCAGGATAGTTATCCACTGTCGGCAGAGTCAACCTCTCCTCCCAATAGTACACAAAGAAAGGACACCTCCAATGCCCTTCATTGCGTCGTGCAATTTATTCTCTATACTGTCGCCTTTCGCGCTAATGCTGAAACTTGTTCAGCAGCGTTTGGGACGTGACCTTCTTTTTTGGTGCCGCAGATCCCTTAGCTTCTTCCTGTGACTTCTTGCCTTTGACTTCATCGATCGATACCTGAGCTTTAGGGTCAACAGCTCCAGATTCCTTGGCCGATTGCGATGTTAACACCTTTGTTTGCAACACATTCTTCTTTCCCCCAACATCTACCATGTTAGTAGGAAACGGGTGCCCATCTATTTTCATCGACTTCTTGGGAGCCTCAAACTTGAGTCTGCCCTACTCGATAGCCGATTGTATCTGCTGACGGAACACTTTGCACTCGTTTTGTGTCATGAGACGTTGCATTGTGCCACTTGCAGTACTTCGTGTTCTTTAGCTCTTGATCTGTGGGGATCTTGTGATATGGCTTCAACTTGATTTGCCCCTCTGACAGCAACAGATCAAAGATCTTGTCAGCCAGGGCCTAGGTGCTCCCCAACGGCTCTTTATTTTGAATGCCCAGTTGCTGGGTTCAAACTTGCTTCGAACGATGTTCAAAAATATTTTTCAAAGGATATTGATGCTAAGAAATATTTTTAGGATTTTTATAAAAGCAGAAAAGTGCTAGAAAAATTCCAGCATGCAAAAAGAGGTTTTGAAAAATTTGAACATGCAGCGGGAGAAATTCAAATTCAAGAAAAAAGCAAATTTGTGGAAGAATAAATATAAGATAAGTACCGATTTACCTTCAGCAAAGACTTATCGTTTTGAGTCTAACGAGCAGGACCTTTCTCCTGCATGACTTATCATTTGTCGTCCCGTCCTGGAGAAGTAGACGAAGACGCGCTCTCCACCTTATGCCACACCTTCTTAATTCTTTTCTTTTTAGATTGTGTGGTCAAAGGTTCTTCTGGCTGGGGTTCTGGTGTACCCTAGAGCGGACTCCCATCATGAGCATGTTGGATCACAAAATGTTGCTCTTTCCTGTAAAGAAATTTGAAGGATATATTGTCGACCCGATGCGGAATCGAATTTCTCCGGTTCCAACATCGATCCTTGCCCTGACGTCTCTCAGGAAGGGCCATCCAAGAATGATCTCTATGCCCAGGTCCCCCTCCATATCGAGGACAACGAAGTCAGCGAGGATGATGGAGTTTTTGTCTTGTATGAGCATGTTTTTGACTACCCCCTTGGGATGTCGGATCATAGAATCTGAAACCTGTACGAGCATACGAGTCTGGGAAACAGCTGGATATTGTAATTGCTCGAATATTACCTTGGGCATGATGTTCACGCTTGCCCCAAGGTCACAGAGGGCCCGATTGTAAAAATGTGTGGTTCCTCCTACATGATTAGTACATGGTGCCCGCCGGAAAGAGTTGCCCAATCTGGTAGACACCATGTTTGCATTTTCAATGGGAGATTTGGGTTGCCCCGGAATCTTCCCGGACTCAATAACAAGAATGAGGCAGCAATTTGAGCCATTTGTGTTTCAATCAGTTTATTGAAACTCAGTTGATTTTTCAGTGCAGAAGAAAGAGTTTCAAGTTTTATGTTTATATTTTCCAAAGTTTTATCATTGGCAGCAAGTTTTTTATTTAAATATTCATTAATTTTAGCTTGGCCAAAGATAAGTTCTTTCAAGGAGGGTTTTTTGAATTGAAATTTGAATTAAAGTTTGAGTTGTAGTTATTACCTCCTCCTTGATATGGTGGGCGTGACTTGAGCAGGGATGTGGACAGGTGGTACAGTTTCCATTTGCTTCAACTTGACTCCTCATGATGAACCAGCGGCTCCATTCTTCAGATGACTTGGACAAGCACTAGGATAGATGGCACAGATCATCCAAGTAATTTTGAATCAAAAGAGATACTTTGGAATCAAAAGTCAAGGGATGAATCTAAAGCAACATTTATTTGAAAGAAAGTATAGGCACAAAGGGGAAACTGGATACATTGAAAATAAAGCAAAAGGGAAGATATGTCCACAGGAGTAAGTTTTTTTAAAAAAAAATCAAGGAGCAATATCACCAGCAAATCAAAAGGAGGTGAGCTGGATGAAATTGAAAAATTATCCATCAAAGGAGATGTACGATTAAAATCAAGGAGTGATCCAGGAGAGAGAAAATAATAGACACGGGTTGAGGCTGTCAAGAAACAAGAAAGGGTAATTGACCAAGTCCGATTATCAATAAGAAAAATTATCAAAAAGAGAGTAGGCCAATATACAAAGATTGAGGATTACATTTGCAAAAAGATAGTGCAAATTAAAAGATGGTTAGGTGAGAAAGGTGAGCTATCAAGGTGGATTGAGAAATAAAAATAGTTAAGGAGTGAGAATATTCACCAAGAAGGTCAAGGATAAAGTAGGAATTGTTTTTATAATGAAATATACCTTAGAAAGCGACCATTGCCATCTAGGCTTACATCCTACAGTCAATACAACTCTTATATCACTTCTGTCACACCCGATTTAAGGAGAAAATCGAATGCATAACTATATGTATTACAGGTTCAAATTCCATACATATAGTGATATTACAAGTGAATAATCAGTAACAGTATCACGAAAAAGAGAATTACAAACGATTAAAAGACTATCAGAGTTATGCAGCTTATCCTGGAAATAAAGGCTTCAAACTTCACAGGCAATCGACCGGGGGTTGCGTACACTAAAAACTCAACATAATCTTCGAAAAACTTCACATCAACTTTCTCTTCTGAGCAGTAGTAAGCAAGGGTGAGTACACTTATGATTGGTACTCAGTAAGGCCACAAGAAATAACCAGAATATGATATAAATCCATCTTTAATTTTATTAATCATTTGAGGGTCCAAGCCGCTCTTGACCATGAGCATGACTGATCTTTCAGTTTTCACTCTGCAGAGGTTGTACACTTTCAACACAATTCGCGTAAAAATTTTGAAGGACTTTGGACCCAACCATGTTGTGCTAGCTAGGCATAATGCCACACTTATGAGGTGTGATTGCATAGGGATGCTACAAGACCTTTACATAGATTCCCTAACAAGTGACAATCTGCTAAGGTTTCAAGCCAAAGTGGTCGTAACTCTCCCTAATGAGGCGGTACCTTAGCCAAGGACCATAAAAAAAATCAAAACCTCAAGATGACCGAGCTATACCCCAACATTGCATCCCCTCTTGCCCTTTCGGTAAGACTGTCACAAGCTAGAGTTTCTAATTAATTAGTCAAGACCAGAGCCATATAGTATTGTGGTTGTACTATTTTCCTAGGTGGTTCTACATGTTCTCATTAAACAAAGTATTCTTGTCAATAAGCATTAATAGAAGGATGGTTAGGGTCACTTGCCTTTCTCCAATGAAAAGTTACTTTTACTGCTCTTCAGATTTTGCTCACCTGGAAAACTTGATTCTTCAATCTTCGAATAATAATCCTTCTACTCGAGGCAATCATCTGGCAACCATACAAAGCAAACAACAAGAACAACTAAGAACAGTACACCAAAACAAAAGAAAGTCTTTGAAAGAACGCACTAAAGGATAGGGCTCGCTGCAATGGTTATGAAAGCACAAGAAATGTGGAAAACAGAGCTAGGGTTGAAAAGAAACAACTATAGGAAGATTTATATATTATCAAAGAAACAAAAGAACTATAAACTTAATTTATTTTATTTAGGAAACAAATGTGAAGAACATTTAAGACATATCCTAATTTATTATTAACTCATTTTACATTCATGTTTGCAAAAGTGAAGTAGATCTTAGTCCAATTTTATTTATAACTGTCTATGTACACGTTACACTAATTAAACAATTGATATGAAACAAACATGTGAGAGCATCTAAATGCACAGCTTTATATGATCAATGTTGAACTAACAATTAAATCGAAATAAATTTGATTTGATATTAATCAAGTTAACATTAATTTATGAAATCAGGAGTAAAGACTTAATTATCTTATCATTAGAAAATCTAGATGACTGGATATTATTCAAATTAAATCTATATTTAATTTTAAAACAAGAACGACGATACAATGATACTACAAAATGGTAGCTTACGCTAATAGAAAACTAATCCAATGAGAACAAACGAAAACGAATCTAAAACGACGATTCTACGAGCTAAACGGTGATTCGGGGATCTAATTGTGATTACCTACAGATGTGAAGGACTACCAGGAAAGATTTGCAAGACACAAAAAACTATGCTCACAGATGATAACAAGGTGATAGTGCTACTGCACACATTACAAGGATCATATGAGCGCAAGAATTGATGAAAATTGAGTTAAAATGGAGAAGTTATGGCTAAAACATGGTTCTAGGAGTTTATTTGTAAAAGATTTGAAAGGAAAAGAACTCGGGTGAACAAACCGAGGGCTAAAACAAGATTAAACCTAACTTCGGGGGGTTAGCATGAAAACTGAGGGGATTGGACCACGGGTTCGATTTTGGAAAAGTTCAAGGCCTTAAAATGGAAATAGAAAGGACTAGTTTGCAATTATTTTTGAACTAGATTGGATTGAGTAAAGATCTTGGGAAAACAGAGGGGGATTTCTGCAAAATCGCCTAGGGTTGACAGGTATAGGTTTAGTTGACCAGTTTTAGATTTGACATAGGCCTTTGGATCTCGATCGGGCGGCTTGGAGTAGACTAGGAGTTGGGCGGCGGCGTTGGGTCGCCAGCGGCGACTTTGCGGCAGCGGGGCTGCTGGAGTTCACTGTTTTAGGTGCTTCGAGACTCGATTTTGTGTGCGTATTAGCCCAGGAGCAAGAATGCAACACAAGGAACACATAGGGTTTCGGTGTGAGGCTTTAGCGAGCAGAACTGGGTGCACCACGGTGGCGCATGGATGAGTCTCTCCGGGGAGCAATTCTGCGCGACGCAGAGGGAAAGGAAGGGGGGAAAGAGGATGGTGAGGGTCGTCACGAAAACGTGAAGCTCTGGGGCGGCTTGATGACAATGAGGAGGTATCGAAGCGGTGGCTAGGTGGCAGCTCTGAGGGCTCGGCAAAGGCAGCAGTGCGGCTAGGGTTTTGTGGCAAGACAGAGGCGGCGAAGACGATGGGGTTTAGGGGGCTGCAACACTATTTATGAGGCGGAAGGGTTGGCTTCGGCGTGCGGGTTGGGCATAGGGAGGTTGTTGGCGCCTACCAACGTCACCTAGCGATGACGCCCGCAGACGCCAATTTGGGACGGCAGTATTTCATGAACCACGAATAGATCCGCAAGCGCACGGAATACCGTTGTACCATTTTACCCGGAGTATACTGGGGTGTCATTTATATTTCCACAGGGAAGGCAATGAGTGAGAGAATATATAGATCAGTTGGTGAGCTCTATCTAGATTGGATATTCTCATGCATAAATAGGGGTAAGATAATAACATGGTAGGAGGTAGTGTGACACATACAAAAACTACTGTCTTGGATAAAAGAATAAAGGTTACTTTAGGCCGGGAGCAAGGTAAAAGTCAGAGCTTGAGTCAGCTATGCTAGGCTAAATATATCTACACTTTCTCATTAGTTAGCTCGTCAGAGATTAAACTACACAACAGGGAGATCGCTATCGAAGTAACGAGAGGAGCCCGTACACCCCGGCAACTTTAGGCACCTCCTACCCCCCATACAGAACGTGGAGGATTACTAAAAGGCACGGACAGAGCTGTCACCACCTGCCGGCTACCTCTACAAACCGTGGGTATAGTTGACATCCAGCAACTCTTAGCTAATCTAGACACCATGTCTACACTAGTAAGGGATACTCTAGTGTCCCGTGCGGAGCCCCCACCCTCCGGATGGACAGATATCACACTAGAGCAATCATACGAATACTGGAGCAGTTGATAGAGTTCTAAGAACAAAAGACTAACCATCTCCAGCACAGGGCGATCATGCAATGCAAGCATTGAATAATAACGCAACCATGACAAGAAGCATATACTCGATAACTCATAATATACTTCAAGCAGATATTGAGAACCATAGTCTAATTCTATTACAAACGACCGAATATTACAAGAGAGAGCAAGAGATGAACCCATACCAGACTCTTGAGCAACTCCGGCGACTCGATGACTCCTAGACTTCTCCTAAACTCCACTAAGCCTAAAGACTATGCAAGAGAGGTGAGTGAAGTGTGGTGTGTGTGTGTGTGTGTGTGTGTTCTATTATCTACCCTCCCCCCTTCTATTTATAGCAGGGAGCCACCAGCCGCAGCACCCCAAACCGATGTTGTGAGACAATAGGGAAGTGCCACGTACCTTGGTTGAGGCGGTGGGGCCCACGGGCCTGGCCGGCCGACCAGGTAGGTCGGTCGGCCTGCTCGGGCCGCCAAACGCCCCCAACTTCCTGGAGTGGGCTTGTCTTGGTCTCCCCTTGTCCTAAAGTTGAGGCACGGCCTGCCCCAGCTGGGTTTGCTTCAGTTCTTGGGCTTCACTTGGTCCATTTGAGCCTGAATCGGTACTTTGATATTTTTTGTGATTTTGTGTCGGGCCAAAGTGTACTTGTAACCTGCATATTAGCTTGAAAACACAACTTGCATATTCTAAAAGGTAAAGTGTGATTTAGGAACTTTATTGGATAAGGATGCGTGTAAGAAATGCAAACTCTCATGATTTTCTGATCAAGTTGACACCTGGAAATGGTCCTTAGTGAGCGTCAACAAGATCCCCCAAGCTGTCCTTTGCTCGTCCCGAGCAAAGTAGGACAAATCAGGTTATTGATCAGAAAATCACTTTGACTACCTTACCTGTCATGTCATAGTCTGAAGCAAAGAGATTCATCTATAAGCTTAAATAAGTTGGTTAGCATACTTTTGCTCAATTACCTTACTCCCTCATGGTGCTTTTTAGCTGTCTCCTTGTCTTGGGCTGTTGAGAGTTAGAATGGTGCATAAAACAGTACTTACTTGTTCATAGATCCTCAATCCATCTGGTGACACTTTTTTTTGAAAGATTTTTGAAAACATGGCAAAGCTCCAGGATAACTCTCTCGAGGCACTCATCTTGTATTTCCTTACCAGGGCAGTGTTTGCCTTTGATCTTCCCTACTACTACAAGCCTTTGTGGAGCTCAAGGTAGGATAAGAACAGGGCACACTTGTATTCTATTTATTGTAAAGTCAAAGAGAGGATCCATAGAGAAACAAGTCATGCAATCTCGATCAAAAGGTGCAAGTGTATGAATGGATGGATAGATGGATGAATATGGCTTACTCCTTGAGGTAATGGCTTTTCTCTCTCGAATCATCCCTGTCTCTCTCTGTTTTTCTTTTTTTTTCTTTTTTTTGAGACATGGTTACCCCCTTTTTCTCTCCTTTTTTTTGGGTTATGCTTCTTTGGCATGCCATCTTTTCTCTTCTTTTTAGGGCAACCATAATCTGACTTTATTTTATTTCAGGAATGTTCTACGAGAGAGTTCACCAAGATATGGAGCATTTATAGATGTGAAGTGGATGGTGGTGCTAATTCCCAGTGTAGGAATATAAGAAATGGATGGGACGTGTACGTGCTTATGATCGAGAAAGCATGAAGAGCATCTTACTTGGGTCACCCAATTTGACAAAACTCAACAGAATATCAAGCAGCATATGTATAAGGGTTTTTTTCATGGAATATGACATATGGCTCTGATAGGACATTGCATATCGCTGGGAAACTTGCCTTTTATTTTATTTTTTTTAAACAACTCCAGACTTCAAGCATCACTAGAACAAGCTTGCATAACCTTATTTACCATATCTAAACTCACAACAACTTAGACTCGGATCAAGCATATGCAACCCACGGAACTTTCAGGTTTATTGGCAAAATATTTGTATAACCAACGAATATAAACACAAGAAAACTCTTATTTTCAAACTAGGTACAACAGACATGATAGAGCAAAGCAAAACTCATCCTTTCAACTTATCAAAAGGGAGTTAAAACATTCTTACCGCGCATCATGGAAAAGGGAAATAAAGCAGTAAATTTTTATTTTGTTTTTGGAAGTTTTTATCAATTTTTATTGAAAGCAAATAAAGGGATACAGTTGACTTAGGGGAGGGAACCTCCCCCAAGCTAGCTCTTAGTTTAGGGTAAAAAAGCAGGACCTTTCTCCATACCTGATCAGGTTGAGGTCGTTTCGTCCGTACCTGGAGAATAGTAGCAGTCGATGAAGTCTTGTTCTTCTTGCGCCACACCTTCTTGGTCTTCTTTGGTGGCGTAGGCGGCGCAGGAACAGGATCCTCGGATGTTGGATAGACGATTTCCAGATCTTCCCATACTGTATTGGTGATGAAATCAGGGATCTTCTGATCATCTTCCACTGGCTCGGTTGGTGGAGTATGAATTTCCCAATCCTCCCAAGCTGGCTTGGAAGATGGGTGATAGCCTTGATCATCCCAACCGGGCTCTGCCCATAGCCCTTGTTTCTCACTATCCTCATGAATCAGGAATACCTCTTTCTTGTTTTGGAATTTAAATTTCATGGTCTTTCCCATGATACGGAGGCTGATTCTTCCTCTCCCCACATCAATTCTGGCATTTGCATCCTTGAGGAATGGTCGCCCAAGTATGAGCGGAATTCCAAGATCTCCTTCCATATCAAAGACTACGTAGTCCACCAATATTTAGGTATTCTTGACTTTTACCATTAACCTTTCTACAACTCCTTCTAGATATCTTATCGTGGAATCTGCTAGCTGAACACACATAGTGGTAGGGGAAATTGATGGATAGCCTAGCTTCTCAAAAGTCACCTTGGGCATGATGTTAACGCTGGCTCCAAGGTCACAAAGGGCATGATCAAATTCATAATCAAAGATTGAGCAGCTGATCACTGGGGTTCCGGGATCTTCTCTTATTGTGGCTGCCAACTCGCCCCACGCACCTCTTCTTGGGCGTGTGAGCTTCTTTGCATAGCTGAGGGATGTCCTGCTAAGGGGCTCTTTCCACATAGAATTGATGACATTCACACTTTCTAGAGTTGATTCGGGTTGCCCCGAAATCTTCCCTAGTTCAGCAGCAGGTGTAGCAACAGCTAGTTGATCCAATTGAGTTTCTAGCGCCTTATTGAAACTCAGCTGGTTTTTTATAGCAGTGGAGAATCCGTCCATCTTGGCATGGATGGTCTCCATAGATTTGTTTGTAGCGGCCAACTTCTTCTGAAGGGACTCATTGATCTTTGCTTGGCCGTAGACAAGATCTCTCAAGGTAGGCTGGTTAGGACCGAAAGAATTCAAATTCCCATTACCTCCTTGGTAATATGGGTGTGGTTGATTCCACCCATGACCTCCTTGTGGACGAAACCCATTGCCATTGAGGAATAGAGCTTCATCTTGGGTTTCTAGGCAATTGTCACCCGAATGTCCAACATTCCCATAGACCTCGCACGTCATGCGAGTTTTCAAGACTTGAAGTGTTTGCATCTGAGCCCTATCTTGGGAATAATCCTCAAATTTCTTGAGGAGGAGATTGATCTTCATAGCGAGCATGTCGGCCCCCTTGACAGAGTGCATACCTCGCTGGCGCGGTTGGAGGCGATCATCGCTCCAATCTTGGTTGGAAACCATCTTCTCGATCAATGATGTAGCTCTTTCAAGGGTCAGCGAGAAGAAAGCTCCACCCGCAGCGGCATCCACATGATCACGGAATGACTGTGTCAACCCGTTGTAGAAGTTCTGTAGAATGAGCCAATTATCCATTCCATGGTGCGGACATGCCAGAATATACTCCTGAAGCCTCTCCCAAGCTTTCGGAATTGACTCATTTGATGCCTGCTGGAAGTTCGAAATCCGACCACGAAGAGTATTGGTTTTGCCCGTCGGGAAGAACTTCGAGAGGAACGCCTTGGCACATTTGTCCCAAGTATCCACAGCAGCCTTGTTAGCATAAAACCATTGCTTCGCTCTCCCCAAGAGAGAAAACGGAAACAGACGGAACCAGATTGCATCTTGCGATACTCCCTTGATAACAAAAGTACTACAGAGCTCCAGAAACTGCTGGAGATGAGCGCTGGCATCCTCATTGGCCCTGCCACAAAATGGGCTGGCCTGCACCATCGTAATGAGACCCGTCTTGATCTCGAAATTTTCTCCTCCGATGTTAACCTCGGGTCTGGTCGGGACTTGGCTAGCAGACGGAGCAGAGTAATCACGGAGTGTCTTCTGGGCCATAGCTCTAGGAGCTGACGACGATGTGATGACTGAATCAACTGCCGAGAGTGATCTCCGAGGTGATATGAGACGAGCTCGCGTCCTCCTCAAAAGTGACTCTGGATCGGAATGAAAGTTTTGCGGCAAATCGAAACCAATCATACACTACCTTGTTTTCATATCAATGAAGATAAAAAACAAAGCCAAGTTAGCCTGTTTAGCAAGCGAATACCAATTTCAATTTTGTTCACAACTCTGTCTATATATTTCACTCTGTGTCTTCCCTAGCAACGGCGCCAAAAATGCTTGTTGGCGCCTACCAACGTCACCTAGCGATGACACCCGCAGACGCCAATTTGGGATGGCAGTATTTCATGAACCACGAATAGATCTGCAAGCGCACGGAATACCGCTGTAGCATTTTACCCGGGAGTATACCGGGGTGTCATTTATATTTCTGCAGGGAAGGCGATGAGTGAGAGAATATATAGATTAGTTGGTGAGCTCTATCTAGATTGGATATTCTCATGCATAAACAGGGGTAAGATAATAACATGGTAGGAGGTAGTGTGACACACACACAAAATAATCTCTTGGATAAAAGAATAAAGGTTACTTTAGGCCGGGAGCAAGGTAAAAGTCAGAGCTCGAGTCAGCTGTGCTAGGCTAGCTATATCTACACTTTCTCATTAGTTAGCTCGTCAGAGACTAAACTACACAACAGGGAGATCGCTATCGAAGCAACGGGAGGAGTCTGTACACCCCGGCGACTTTATGTACCTCCTACCCCCCCATACCGAACGTGGAGGATTACTAAAAGGCACGGACAGGGCTATCACCACCTGCCGGCTACCTCTACAAACTGTGGGTATAGTTGACATCCAGCAACTTTTAGCTAATCTAGACACCATGTCTACACTAGTAAGGGATACTCTAGTGTCCCGCGCGGAGCCCCCACCCTCCGGATGGACAGACATCACACTAGAGCAATCATATGAATACTGGAGCAGTTGATAGAGTTCTAAGAACAAAAGACTAACCATCTCCAGCACAGGGCGATCATGCAATGCAAGCATTGAATAATAACGCAACCATGACAAGAAGCATATACTCGATAACTCAGAATATACTTCAAGCAGTTATCAGTAACCATAGTCTAATTCTATTACAAATGACCAAATATTATAAGAGAGAGCTAGAGATGAACCCATACCAGACTCTCGAGCAACTCCGGCGACTCGATGACTCGTAGACTTCTCCTAAACTCCACGGGCCTGGCCGCCCGACCAGGTAGGTGGGTCGGCCTACCCGGGCCGCCAACTGCCCCCAACTTTCTAGAGTGGGCTTGTCTTGGTCTCCCCTTGTCCTAAAGTTAAGGCACGGCCTGCCCCAGCTAGGTTTGCTTCAGTTTTTGGGCTTCACTTGGTCCATTTGAGCCTGAATCGGTACTCTGATATTTCCTGTGATTTTGTGTCGGGCCAAAGTGTGTTTGTAACCTGCATATTAGCTTGAAAACACAACTTGCATATTCTAAAAGGTAAAGTGTGATTTAGAAACTTTATTGGATAAGGATGCGTGTAAGAAATACAAACTCTCATGATTTTCTGATCAAGTTGACGCCTGGAAATGGTCGTTTGTGAGCGTCAATAGAGGTGTCGGGTGGCGGCCGGACTCGGGTGCGAGGCCGAGCTAGGCTCGAGCTCGAGGACGATCCCGACACGGGGGGCCCGCCTGACGGTGAGAGCGGCTGAGAGGAAAAAGAGATAGAGCGGGCAGGGAGAGGAGCTGGGCCGACGGTTCGGCCGCGCACGGAGAAGAAAAAGAAAAGGGAAGGAAGGAAGAGGGAGAGAAGAACTGGGCTGGGCCAAAAGAGAGGGAAGGGGAGAGAGAAAAAGAAAAAGATTTTGAATTAAACAAGATCAAACACATTCACTTGAATTTAAATTTTGAGAATTTAAACTCAACTGAACCTAACAATAAAACAATGCAGTGCGGCAAAAATGCAAGACAAAAAGAACAACCTTATTTAATTTAGAAAGGAGCTAGTTATTATATTATTTTTTATAATAAATTTCCTGTAATGATAATAAATGTTGGGAACATTTTAAAATTGCAAGAAAATTGTTGCTTTAATTTTTTCTTATAATCACATCCTGAAATACAACAATTTCAGAGTGTGACAGAGGGGTAACAGAACAAGAAGTCAGTTAATGCTCATTCTTCCAACCAAACAGAAAATAGAGTCATCCATCCCTCCAACCAAATAGAGAGATAGGGTCATTCCATCCTTCTAATCCGGAATGGAACTGTTCCATCCTACTTTGCTCTTCAACCAAATGCACCTTAAATGAATCCGCACATATACCATGAATGATAGTGCAAAGTTAATTATCCCGGACCTAAATGCATGTTACTGTAGCAGCCTGCATGATACCTTTCAATTATTGGTGTTTCACTTTTGCAATATATAGAACACATGATGCAATAATGCATGATGAGCACAATTCGGAGAATACGAACCCAACCTAGCTAGTGTACTTTACATAGCTGCTATTTTGTTCTCAAAGTTCTAATTCCTTTGAAATCAAAGTCGAACTATCCTACTTCGTAGTCGTTGCTAACAGTGTTTCAAAAAGCGGGTTATAATAGCACAATATAGCTGTTTTATTATGGAGCTGCATCTATTGTAACATTTAAGATTTTCTTAATTTCTGCAACAATTTGTGTTTTCATAAATCTTGGGCAAGGTGTGTAATTGACTTAGATCACTAAAAGATTATCTCCTATGACCTTCCCAAATTAAATTCAAATTTTAAATTCAAATTGTCAGGATGATGTAAATGTAGATCGACTTGAATTTTTTTTTTGTGACTTGTATGTGAATTTCCGAAAGCTAACTATCCGGTACTAACTTGTCCATGATCTATCTTACCCAGACCACCAACAACAACACAGACATCTAAGCCCACGCGTGGTCCACGACCAGCAAGGTCTTGCTTCTGCACGCAAAGCCCAGCGGCTCTTGGCCTGCTTCAACAATTGGCAGCCCAGCAGGCAGCCACCGCCGATGCGCTGCTGCTGCCAGCATGCCCCTGTTCATCTTCTTCCTCAAGCCTCTCCGCTCCAACGTGGCCAGCGGGCTCCTCCTCTCCGCTCCACCTTACGCTCACGCCGTGGGAGTGCTAGAGGGCAAGCCCGTGCCATCCTTTCGCCACTCGCCGTTCCAGCTTGGCGTAGCGATCACGCTGCCCGCCGCGCTCGAGGCCGAGCACTGAAACGGTGAAACCTGCCCATTGAAACCGCATTGCACCGGTCTGGACCCTTCCGGGAAGCTTGCTTGCCTGCCACCGCCTGATCGCCTTTTGCTGCTGTGCGCTAGAGTGCTAGTCGCTAGCTGCTTCCTACGAAAACCCACCGGCAGCCTCCACGAGAGAGAAAAGACTGAGGAATAATTGAAGCCAGAGAGAGGGGAGGAACGCTGGAGCTTTCTTGACCTGCTTGCTGCTAGCCAGCCAGGTGTAGCAGGGTTGTGGGGATCGATCGAGCTGCTAGCTCCTGCGCGAGGAGACGAGAGAGATGGATGAGTGAAAGACAAGCGCAGGGGAGGGGCGGTTTTAGTAGCGGCTGCCTGGTGGTTGGACTGAGACAGCTGAGCTACCGGGACGCTGCCCCGGCAACGTCCTTCACGTCGTTGCCCGGCCTGTAGTCTCTCTGTGGCTAGCAGCAAGCAGGTCAAGAAAGCAGGAGAAGCAGGAGCCCGCGAGATCGGGGAGTAGCCGACGCCGACGCCGACGACAACCGACGACTGCCGCCGGGAGCTACTACGTCAACGACGGGTGAGCGCCACCACAAGCTACCGCCTTTTTTTACCTCGCCGCGTGCCGTTGCCCTTGTTTGCCTAGCTAACCGGCCTCGCTAACCCGGAGCCGGGTGCGCCTACGACGAGGGCGACGACACCGAGAGCGGCGAGGGCGCGGTGCCGGCGGCGGCACCGCAGCGGCCGGCGTTCTGGCGCGAAAGCAGGAACGGCGAGTGCGCGGCGGCTGCGGCGGAGGTGGGCGCGGCCGGGAGCAGGCCGAGGACCTTGCGCGCCTTGGCCATGCATGACGGTCTGGAGCAGCGCCTCCGGGCCGAAGGCGAGGCGTATCATCTCCTTCTCGGCGTGGTCCTGGATGAGCTGGAAGCCCATGATCTTGGCGGCGTGGTCCGGATCGAGCGCCTGGATCCGCGTACGTCGCGCTGTGGCGGGTGGGCCGTGGGCACGCGCGAACCGGTCATGCCCGCCGCCGGCCGGAGCACCTCACCTCTGCCGCTGTCCTCGATCGATCGCGCCCCTCTCGGGCACTAGCCGCGGACCAGTCGTCTCTCTTGACGCCGCTAGCAGGCAGCCTCTCGGGCAGTTTTTTTTTTACCCGCAAAAAAAAAATCTGTGTTCACAGTTTTTTCTTAAATTTTATTTCAGGCTGCACAACAATTAGCGTTGTTTTGGTCAGAGGATAGGCGGTAAAAGATGCAGGCAATGTAAGTGGATGGGGGTGCGCAGCAGGTGCCGCCAAATCCGCTGGCTTACCTGTCAGGGATGCCTGGGACGCGGTCTGACCTTGCCCTCCGCGTCGTGCAGTTTGTCAGCGCCACGTTGGCGGTTATCGCCATGACAAGGGCAGACGACTTCTCTGACGCCAGCGCATTCAGGTTAGTTTGCACTTTGCACTAGCACGTGCACTCCTCCATTCATCTTGTTCTTATTTTTCATCACACTATGAAAAGCTAATAAAGGTGAGGGGTTGCTTTTGCCACGCAGCTTCCTAGTTGCAGCATGTTCTCTGCAAACATTGTGGTCGTTTATGCTTGCCGTCTTGGACATAGTCGTGATGGTTAGCCATTACCCTTTACTGGTGGATCACTTGGTGGCATCTAAGGTTATATTTGGAGATGTGGTAAGTAATTTTTCTTATTGTGCTAGTTGTTTTGTTTGGCGCTCATGCATTGTCTCGGCACAATGTGCATGTGCCATCGTGTGTTATTTATATATATCTTATATGATTATTGTGCGTCCTGCAGAGGTTGCATTTTGACCCTAGAAATTGTTTACCTTGGTTTCCACAGATCACCGGTATGCTCACCTTCTGCTCATCGACTGCATCGTGCGGCATGGTCGTCTACCTCCATTACGACATTGAAACATGTGCGACGGAGCACTGCACCCAGTTCCAAAACGCAACAAAAATGGCCTTTATTAGCGTCGCAGCAGTTGTCCCGTCGTTGATAATTAATTACATTAGCCTTTGAGCAATGTGACTGACTGACTGCGTAGCTCGCTTTGATTTAACTACTAGTTGGACAAAACTGTACTGTCCTATTCTCCGGAATATATGCTAGCTCTATGCTGAGTCAATTTACGGAGCAGTTTTAGATGTACATGTACTGCTGATTGAAGCCAAGTCTAATAATTGTTATGTGAACAACTTTACATATTTAACTAGTGTTGACGCAAAAATCAACACACTAGAATCCGAGGGCAAGTGTTCGCCAAGCACGAAAAAGTCAACCAAGCGTGCCAGTCAATTTGACCTGAAATTGACAAGGGAGAAAACAAAGTCAAATACGAGAGCGTATCGGCTGGGATTCCGAATATCTCTCAGATGGGCATATCAGCAAGCTTTGCCGATACTATGGACGACAAAACGATATTAAATACAAACGCGTACTAAAAGAGCGCATCGGCAGGATCAGCCGATGCACTAAACGACAAAACCAGCTTTGAACAGTCGATTCCGTATGTATAACAAGATCTAAGCTACGAATGTGTAACTCAGATGATGTGAGCTAAAAACAGATCTAAACTGGCTCTTGAGATAACACAAGTGTTACTCCAAAACCTAAAGCCGATCTAGTATGTTTTTAGATGTGATAATGGCCAAAAAGCATAGGAAAATCTACAGATCTAGCCGATATCGATAATTGGTGAATAAATCTAGACGAGACGACAGCAATGCGCCCGGAAGTCAAAGCCTAGATAAACTCGATAACTTTTGAATAGATTTGAACGAAGCCACAGCGATGTGCCCGGTAGCTAAAGCTCAAATATACTCGGTAAAACGAAAACTCACCAGCAAAGCAGAGATACAGGTGGGGAAGTAAAATGTGCCTCTGGAATCTCGAAGAAAACCAACCTAGCATGGTCTATCTAGGTCCAATGGGTAATCCCGACCCCACTAGCATCATCAATTTGGAAACTAGCAGAATACCCCTCAAATCATCCACCATGAGCTCAGACTGGTCTCGGACTTTTAGATCTTGGCCTAGTATTACCCCTGGATGGAGAAATTGGTTTCGCAGGGTAGCCAATGCTCATAGAGTCCATTGGGAGGAAAATGACATTAGTCAATGTCTGAACTTGTCTCTCTCTGAAATGATCAGAAACGAGCCGATGCTCATATTGGCTTCTTTCTTCTGGGCCGATGCTATTAATGCGTTCATGTTCAACCACGAACCAATGACACCCACTTTGATGGATGTTATGATGCTGACGGGCCTGAATATTCAGGCTTCCGATAGACCTTTCCATCTCCTTGAAAAAAGTTTCTTTCATGATTGAAACCAAGAACATCGGCGGATGGAAGGATATATCAGCAAAAACATGAAAACAAGATCAGTGTCAATCATAGAGCACACTGACTTTCTCAACATGTGGCCCGAAAAATTCATCTTCTGTGGCAAAGCTGTCGGCCCGACCAATAATAATCTTAGGCTGGCCGAATTTTTGGCTGAAGGAGGTGCAGTCCCCCTTGGCAAACATCTCTTGGGATCGGTCTATCATTTACTTCACCAAGTAGCAACTAGACTTAGAAGGGATCAGCCGATCTCAAACGTCGGAGGCCCTTGGTGGTTCATTCAGTTATGGCTTCATATGTATATGCACAAGACTATGGTAGGTGATCTGCTAGAACTGAAATTTCCATCAGAAGAATTTGCTGAAGAGGAAGAGACAATCACCCGCCGATGCACGTCATTTGGTGAAGCAGCCATAATGATCGCCAACGATCCCAAGATTTTAGGTATTACTGATTTCTTCAGATGTTTTTATCAGGGATTTGCTGAAGAATCAACTATCTGGTTTGCATACCATGACGAAAGCACCAACTATGAGAATCCTTTTAAATTCCAACTCGATTCTTGGAAGACTGACGAAGAAGCCTCAAAGATTATGAAAGAAATAATATCTCCAAGAATTTTGCCAGCCAACTTCACATTCGGCAAAGATACTCCCAGCTTTGAACTCTACAATCCATCAGTAGCAGCCAGACAGCTGGGATTCAGTCAAGTGCCACCATTCCCTTTCTTCGCAGGAAAAGTTCAGTTCAGGGGAAATGTCGGTAGTGCTCTCTCATATGATCGACGGCAAAATCTAGGGCCAAATGTTGATATGGCACTTCTAGCCGATTGGCAAATTGTACCTTTTGCCACTACGCCCTTCGTCCAATGGTGGTCTGAGTGGCAAGAATATATTTTCTGCAAATCGGCCAATCTATACTGCATCGCCTTAAATGAAAATTATCATGCAGCCGATAATGAGGTACAAAATCAATCCTGTTTTCCATGTCGTATCATAACATTCTTTACTTGTGTTTAACATCTATCTGAACAGGGTAACGGTAATGATCCCCCAACGATCAGCAGAAGTGGTCAGCCGATCAACTATGCCTTGCCAGCCGATAAGCCAAACATCAGCTATGGCGCTCCAACTCTGACAGATGTGGCCACTAGGAGAAAACGCAAGGCACCTTACACCAAGGTGACAACTCGTAAGAAAAAGAAATCTCCAGGCCAATCTTCAGCAGCAGCAATACTTCAAACAGACAATCTGATCGACCTTGCCTCCTCTTCTTCAGAAGGTACAAGCCTGAACTCTTATGTCTTTACTTTATCTAAGTGCTGATCACATCCTTGCTTTATGATTAAGATGCCCCTGAACACCAATCCGAAGAAGAAGAAAATCTTCAGAACATACTTCCTCCTCCATCACCCATCATTCAGGTATGATTTTGTTTACTCAGTAGGTATCTAAATCTTTCCATGATTCTGAATCTGGTATTATTTCCTTTTGGTTTCATCAGATACAGCATTCACCTCCAACTCCCAGGAAATCTAGGGCGGACTCTCCATTGATACAGGTACGATTTCAGAACTTGCTCATGAATATATTCTGTATATTTCTGACAATTACCCTTCAGCTTACCGACCATGCACTATCTGAATTACCTGGCCAGCCAAACACTGCAATCCCGAGCTCTTCATCGCAACCCCTCGTCCCTACTAGCTCCAATATAGAGGAAACACGCCTGAAGCAAGTAAGCACTCCTTCTTCTGTTTTGGCCGATCCCATCACTCTTTTATTCCCATCGGCCATTCTAATTTTATTTTTTATTTCAGGCGCAAGAATCCCCAGACAATAGTCTATTCTCTTTCCAAATTGGAGCCACTTCTCAGGAAGAAGGAGAAGAAGCAACATCGGCCGATTCCATTGCACTATCGGATGAAATCAAGGCCAAAGTCCAAGAATCCCTCCAGTTATTGAATCAAGATATTGGTCAACTAATCAAGAATGCACAGCCAATCCGCACCATCTTGGAAGAACTGGAGGGTAAGCTTCCAGAACCGATCGAAGAGGCATTAATCCCTGCAGCCTTTATCAAGAGCCATCGTGCAGAATTCAACAAGGCCCAGAAACAACTTGCCGATCGTCTTCAGCAGGAAGAAATCATCAAGCAAAGAGATAATTTCAAAGCTTTAGCAGAATCGGCCATCGGCGAAATCAAATCTCTGAATGATACCCAAGCCTGCATTCTGAGAAACAAGGCTGCATTGGAGGCTAAACGTGATCGTCTTCTGCAGGAACTCAATCAAGTAAATCAAGGAATAGATACTGCAGATCACGATCTCTCTCAGATTCCACTGGCCATCACCAGACTCGAGGAAGATAAGCAAAAGTATGCTCGCCAGGCATATCAACTCCATAAGAGTCTGCGGCCGATTTCTAGCTCATCAGCAGACAACAATCAAGTAATCAAAAACATTGATCAAATCCGCCTGCGTGCGATAAAAGTAATCCGGGAAGCTTTAGGATTACTGTAAGAACACCTCATGTAATCTTTAAAATCAGCAGGCAACTTAATCTCAATCCAAAAATTTGTCTTTATGATTTATTGCTCTAAGGGCGACTCATATCGTGTCGGCCATGTCACAACCGATGCATTCAACTTGCGAATCGGCTTTTACATATTTTTTGCACTAAAGGCAATACTTCCTAGTATTGGCTATAACTTACAAAATCCAGCCGATACTACAATCGGCCATATCCCTCATTGCTCAAGATTCTTCAGAAGAATCTCCTAACTTTTCTGACGTAACTTCATAATCAGTCATCCAAAAGAAATCCTTCTCTCATGCATGACCAGAAAGACAATTCATCCGATCATAACTCACTATATGGGCTTCAGCCGATGCCACGCTGAATGACGAATCGGCCGATACTATTTCAACAGTATCGTCAACCCACTGAATCAAACATTGATGCATAGTAGATGGAATGCAACAATTGGCATGTATCCAATCCCGACCCAACAGCAAACTGTATGAACCTTTGCCATTAATAACGAAGAAAGTAGTGGGAAGGGTCTTACTGCCAATTGTGAGATCGACGCATAATACCCCCAAAGCAGGAGATACGACTCCTTCGAAATCCTTTAGCATCATATCAGTATTCATCAGATCATCTTGATTCTTCCCAAGCTTGCGTAACGTAACATAGGGCATTATATTCACGGCTGCACCTCCATCAACCAACATCTTCGTAACAGGATTGCCATCAACGAATCCCTTTAGGAACAGTGCCTTAAGATGCTGCCTCTTGCCGTCTTCTGGCTTTTCAAATGTTGCTGGCAATGGTTCTAAATTTAACTGTGCCATGGTTTGCTCTAATTCTGGTTCATGATCTTCATCACCTGGCGCCATAAACCCTTTCGGCATTATAAAAACCATATTAATTGGCGCAGCCGATAATCCAAAATCTTGATCACTATCGGTCCTGGGCTTAGCACGCCAAACTTGTGACCTGATCCCTTTCTTGCGCAGAATCTGTTCTCGCTCTTCTTCAATGATCTCCAGCTGGCGTAGCTTCTGAACACGTCACCTCTGAGACCTGGTCAAACCTCCTGGGCACCATTGAGATTGGTCCGTGCAATCAGGCTCGTGTTCTGGATCTCTTCGCATCGGCTGATCATCTTGTACTCTTTCATCAGCCATCTGCTTTAGCCGATCGTGTGTAGGCACTCTTCTCCCAACAGTATTACATAGCATTGTCCTGCCCCCCAGTCGATCATGCACCGATACCCTTTTTCCTAACCGATCATGTACAGGAGTGCGCTCACGCCGATAGGGCTCATGACGTGACCTTTCATATGATCGGCTGCCTTGACCATTGCATTCAGAACAATCATATGCCGATGGCAATGTCAACATTTCTTCCCAACAGTAGACAAAGAAAGGACACCTCCAATGACCTTGCTCGCGTCGCTCCTCTTCTTCTCTACGCTGTCGCCTTTCACGATCACGCTGAAACTTGTTCAACAGCATTTGAGACGTTACACGTCTATGTGGTGCCGATGAACGTTTAGCATCCTTCATCGGATCTTTTCCTTTGACCTCATCGGCTGCTATCTGCGCTTTAGGATTAGCAGCTCCAGATTTCCTGGCCGATGATGACGTCAGAATCTTGGCTTGAGAAGAACCATCATATCTGGCCACATCAACCATGTTCATGGCGAAAGGATGCCCGTCGATCTTCATCATCTTCTTGGGAGCCTCAAATTTCAATCTCCCTTGTTCGAAAGCCATCTGAATCTGCTGTCGGAAGACCTTGCACTCATTTGTATCATGTGATATGGTGTTGTGCCACTTGCAGTACTTCATATTCTTGAGCTCGTCCTCTGATGGAATTTTGTGATATGGCTTTAACTTGATCAACCCTTCCGACAATAACAAGTCAAAAATCTTGTTGGCTTTGGTGATGTCAAACCCATACGACTCAGGCTCTTTCTTCCCAAACGGACACGTCACCGGCTTTTTGCTGTTCTGTATCCACTTAGCTGATGCGCCCGTTTCTTGTTCCTCTTCAGATTCATCATTAGCAGAATACTCCACATAATTTATCTTTTTCTAAAAAGGCTTCTTGGACTCGTAGGATCGAGTCTCTCATGTCATCCGACTTGGATCTGGCTAATACTTTCAAACTCCTGCGATGCATATTTATCTTTAATGTGCTGCAAGAGCCCATTAAATGCTGCATCGGCCAACTGCTGATCGGACAGAACCAAACTGTAACATCGGTTCTTGACATCTCTGAACCTTTGGATAAAAGCAGTAACTGATTCATCATTTCGTTGTCTTAAGCCGGTCAAATCAGTCAACTTTAACTCAGTAAACCCAGAAAAAAAGAACTGATGAAATTGTCTCTCTAGATCGGCCCAATATAATATGGAATTTGCTGGCAAAGTAGTGAACCAAGCAAAGGCCGATCCAGACAAAGACAAGGAGAACAAACGAACTCTGACTGCATCCTGGTTGCCCGCTTCTCCCAACTGTAGAAGGAACCTGTTAACATGTTCCATTGTAGAAACTTCTCCCTGCCCTGAGAATTCTGTGAAGTCAGGCATCTTGTACTTGTGTGGGAGAGAAATCTGATCATAAGCCGGAGGATAGGGAATCTTGTACATAACAGATTGTTGTTTTGGCCTCAAACCAAACTGCTCCCTCATCACTTCAGCTATCTTTGTGCTCCAATCAACTTGCGGCTCAACTATTGGCATTTGCTGGGGGGGAAACCGTGCTCGCTGCATTGGTCATCATCGCAAGTTGCTGAGCTACATGATTCATCGGCTGTTGAGCCGATTGCATCTGCTGTGCTTGCTGGGACATCTGATTGAGTATCTGCTGAGTCATCGTCGGCTGTGGAGTTGATGGTTTAGCCGACTGTTGCCCAGTAGCCTACATGTATGGTACACTGACACACCGTATCTGTCCGGTTATTTGATTGTGGAATACCCAGTTGGTCCCTTCTGATGTGGAGATTGCCACAACAACACTTCTGAAGAAGACTGGGGTTGGAGCAGGATAGCAAGACACTGCTGTGGGGTCATCGGCGGTGGCGCCGATGCATTAGCTTGTGCCATCTGTTGTGAACTCCATGCGCCTTGTGCACTCAGCTGTGTTGCCGATGCATTCTGCTGTGCACCCATCGGCTGAATGGCCGAAGGATCAGGCTGAGAAGCTATCGGCTGAGGAGCCGACGCTTTAAACTGCATCTTGGGTGGTGTAGAAAAGAAATCCAGATACATACCATACCCAGTAGCAGGATTCCATCCTTTAGGAAATACAGACGCAGATCCATCTTGCACAGTTGTAGCAATCGGCGGCGTGGTTCAGTAGATAGGATCTGCTGTACCCGCCGATGCCGCAATAGCCATCTGGGGTAGAGTTTGACTGTTGCTTGTTCCTGCCTGGCTATCTTGAGCCGACAGGGCTGCTGCCATAGACACCTCCAAGGAAATATACTGCATCTGATCTGGTTGTATGTAGCAAGGACCCATGCACCATGGAAACGTGCCTTCAGCAAAAGTCTTGACCACTGCATTGTGCACCGTGTTGCCCATGACTGTTGCACTCCTGATGAAGGCTTGTGCCACGGCTTGGCCAACTGCATCTATCATTTTGCTTTCACGTTGAGCCTCTGTCAATGACTGGAAAGATGGAAGATTAAACTTTTTGATCACCTCACCAGATCTGTTGACGATGTACGACTTGAGGCATTCACGTTTGAACCTCTCCACCAGATCTTCACATTCCTTCTTTTGTTCTTTGAGCTGGTCTTCAAGAACAGAAATCTAGTTTTCTTCATTGACCGCAGATTTATCTTTAATGTCCACCATGTTGAAGCTTTCTGTCCCACCAGGCGTGCCAAAAGATGTGTTGACGCAAAAATCAACACACTAGAATCCGAGGGCAAGTGTTTGTCAAGCATGGAAAAGTCAACCAAGCGTGCCAGTCAATTTGACCTGAAATTGACAAGGGAGAAAACAAAGTCAAATTCGAGAACGTATCGGCTGGGATTCCGAATATCTCTCAGATGGGCGTATCGGTAAGTTTTGCCGATACTATAGACGACAAAAAGATATTAAATGCAAGCGCGTAGTAAAAGAGCGCATCGGCAAGATCAGCCGATGCACTAAACGATAAAACCGGCTTTGAACAGCCGATTCCATATGTATAACAAGATCTAACTACGAATGTGTAACTTAGATGATGTGAGCTAAAAACAGATCTAAACCGGCTCTTGAGATAACACAAGTGTTACTCCAAAACCTAAAACCAATCTAGTATATTTTTAGATGTGATAATGGCCAAAAAACATAGGAAAACCTACAGATTTAGCCGATATCGATAATTAGTGAATAAATCTAGACGAGACGACAGCGATGCGCCCGGAAGTCAAAGCCTAGATAAACTTGATAACTTTTGAATAGATTTGAACGAAACCACAGCGATGCGCCCGATAGCTAAAGCTTAAATATACTCGGTAAAACGAAAACTCACCAGCAAATCAAGTCGCTCGAATGTGAAGCGTTCTTGATCAACTTGAAAGAACTCATTGGAAAAAAAGAAAAGACGGAGTCGCCAAAAAAATGCAAAGGAATTATAAAGTTTGTTATATTGGATGTGTATCAAATTTTTCTGGTCCCTTACAACTGATATTTATAGCCTAGCGCTATCAAGTCATAGCCGATTACGGCAAACATTACTTGATTAAAAAAACCTTCTAAAAGATAAACTACTTAAAATATTACAACCGAATCATCAAAATTCTCGTAGAGTCCGGATCCTCTTCTCCTTCCTTGACTTCATCGGCAACTCTCCATCGGCCGAACACCAGAGCTAGTGGATTAGCATCTTCAAAGCATATTCTTCTGGTCCATCGGATAGATTTCCATCGGCCGATTCTAACCCTGTGTATCTTTTGATTTCTTTCAAATCGGCCACCTTCCCTTTATTAAAATCAGCTCCCTTGACACATGTCAAAAAACAGTGTCAACAACTAGTAATAGTTGAATGACTGTGCATTGCCATGGGTAATAAATTTTTCACATAATTTGATTGCATGGAGTAAACAAGGATCGAAAATAACAGAAAATTTAACACCCTACACTCCAAACTATTTCAATTAATGTTCAATATGCTTTAGCACATTGTCAAAATAGTCTATGAGAAGTAAAACTATTACCAACAAAAGACACTATGCCAGATTCCCTCATTGGAGACGCGGAAAAATTGTCATTGGAGACGAAAAAAATTAGCGTCACCAAATTTTCGTCACCGATGTGAATCACATTGGTGACGCGGATTTCCGCGTCTCCAATGACTCATTGGAGACGCGGGTTGACAAAAACGCCTCTCCAATAACCATTATCGGAGAGGCGAGTTCACAAAACACATCTCCAATGACCACTCATCTGTGACGCGGTTTAAAAAATGTGTCGCCAATGACCCTCTCATTGGTGACGCGTTTCAGACTCCAATGATGAATTAAAAAACAAAAAAAAAGAAAAAAGAGGATTTAAAATACACCTTAAATACATAAGAGATACACATGTTTTATCCATTACATAATTCTATAGGTGTTCCAACCTTCCTAAAAATGCAGCTGAAAAAGGAAGGAGAAAAAAACTGCATAACTTGGACTTCCTTCACTGCTTGCCATCACAACTAATTAAGTTCCACAAACTGTTTTACCAAGTGGAAATAGGTAAAAGACAGATAACTGAGATGCACAAGTTCAATCACATTGCATGTAGAAAGGATCAATAATGTTGAATCTCAACCACAAGAACAGTAACTACTTAAACCTCAACCACTAAAATTATCCATCAGAGATCATGGACAGAAACTAAAATCAATTGATATCTCCAGTTTCCCATTCTTAATCTCAATTAAAATTTGATGGGACTTCCACACGTTCATTCCTGAAGAGCTGGAACATAATAATAATAATATTATAATAGTGTTGTATTTCTTCACTACTGTTTGCAAGATGCACAGTTATACACCATGCTTGCAATGTGATTATACACAAGTAGAAAAATACCATGCTTGAGAGCAAAATGAGTACCTAGTGAAAATTTTCCATTGCCTTGAGGAGAAACTAATATGTTTCATGGATGTGGATCAACATGGACAAAACCATGTACGAATACCATTTCACCAAACAGTTCAATTAAAGCCTTAGCTACCTGGAAGGTAAATACAACATGCATGAGAAAATAAACCTGGAATAGAGGCAGGTGAACAAAATTCTGAGCTAAGTACAAACAGAACATAGTTTAGCAATAAGGTAGAGAAATATACAACGAAATATAAGAAACCATTATGGTGCATGGTTCAGAACTCCAAATGGTATCATGCTTTCAGGAAGCACAACCCTGATTAGTGACTATATGCATCTTTAACAACTCAGATTTTTGGGTTACTTAGTGCATGAAAGTATGAAACTTGACATGGTACTAGACTCAAGAAAGGACTCTGAGTTAACACAATTTTCATAGAAGGAACATTTGCAGACCACTTCTAGTCTATGCCAAAGGCCTGGAAGAGCTTAGTGGAAGAGTGCAGAAGTATATTGCTCATCCTTTCCTCAGCAGTTCAAGTTATTTGTGAACCAGCTTGTGTGTGACCTTAACGAACTTAATGAATGCTGAACAGCTTTCGGAAAGCCTGAATCTAGCAAGTTCTGTAACATTTTTGTCACATTTGTGATGTGTATACACATAAGAAAGCCTTCAGTGTTACTTTATGATCGAAAATATATTAGTGTCATAATTCAGCTGTGAACCTTTGTAGGACTAATATTTGCTCTCCTCTGGAAGTCCAAGTCATTAACCTGTCACAGCAGAAGAACAGAAGGAGTCAATGGTACTTCTCCTTATAGTAGTTGACTAATTTCTTTTCCATTATTATTTAGAGTATGTAAATAACTTGTATGAATAAGGCCTAAGGATTAATTATTTACCTTGTGCCCATAACAAAATTCCATCGTCAAAACCTCTCTGGTTGTCAATTGCTGCAATAGAGACTAACTATTGTCACAAATTACCATACATAAAGCTAGATAGTTCACATCATAATCAAATTTAAATATGTAAAAGCACAAGTGACACCCCTGACAGTCTCAGACAGACTTAAAGAGAATTTCGACAGATGATCTAAATGAGTGACACACAACAAAAAAGTTCAATCCAAAAGCATAGATAACTGCATGAAGAATAAGAACATAGTTTGACTTTCAAACTCATCCTGCAAAAAAGTACAGGAAAGGGAAAGCGCCAAAAATTACCTTTCTTTTTATAAGTATTGTCATGTTAACATATTTATCTGTACATAAGACTACTATTCTTTTATTTCAGGCTGAGGGTAAAAAAATCCCCTCGCTGGCCCCGTGTGCCAAAACACTGGTTGTGAGACGGCACAGGTCGGCCTGAGGACCCTTATATGGCCCAGGCACAGTTCCCAAGGGTTACGTCTCCCAGTGTCAGGGCGGGGCCAGGGTTCGGGGATTTTCTCGGTCGGGGAAGCCGAGGCTTCTTTTTAAGTCAATACCGGTGGGGTGGTCTTTCCCCACCCGGCCGAGTTTATGGTTCAAGAAAAAATAAATAAATGGCTTTCAGTAGTGCCTCCAGATTATATAAAAGGAAATAATCAAACAGATATACTACTACATAGGAGGCATCTCAGACTTTATTCCTCAAAATAATAGTTAACTTACACTGATTATACAAAAGAAAATAATCAAACAGATATACTACTACATATGAGGCATCTCAGAAATCATTCATCAAAATAATAGTTAAGTTACACTAAAGGAACAATGAAGCACTTACCAAGTTCCATTGACATGGATTTCTCAAATTCAGCTAGTAATCTTTCAAATCTATAATCTGGAAAAATCTGCAGACATGAAAAACAGCCTTTGATTATGCCAGACAATAAAGTATATTAGAACAGAAGGCTATTTACGTAAAGGTACCAATCAACAAAATTTCATTTTCATTTGAATCATGAAAGCATGTCCTTAAGGTACAGCAATATATCTCACTACAGCGGAGGACAGAACAGTGGAACATTGGGTACCACCAGTACTCAGTAAGTCCTGGCTGCTCACTAAGCAATAAATCTCACTCAAGCATGCCATTTTCCACAATAGTATAAACAAGCATTGGAGATTTATTAAACAAAATGAGAGTTATCACCCAATAGACAGCAAGTGAAAAATACTCGCTCAGACAATCTGGCAAACACCATGCGAGCACAATAAACTGAAGAGCAGACTCCATGGCAGGGCAGGCTCACCTGGAAGGGAAAGGGGTAAAGTGAAGTTTCCGAGTGAGGGCAGATTCCATGGCAGGGCAGGCTTAACGAGGGCGTCACCTGCAAGTAGAAGCCGCGGACGCCCAGCAGCACGAAGAGTGGCATCGCCGTTGCAGCCACGACGGGAGGAGAGCACGCCTAGGCTGGCCACCGCTGGCCATGGATCTGCATCGGGCATCTTCAAGTTCTAGGTGGATCTGAGCGGGAGGAGGAGGTAGGGCTGGGAGTGGTGAGGTGCTAGTGGTTGTGGCCCTGCTCCGGCGAGGTGCTCGCCGGAGGAGGAGGAGGGGGCGGGGGGGGGGGGGGGTGGCAGCACAGCAAATCTAGGGTGGGAGGAGGGGAAATAGGGGTTCGGGAGGAGGAACGGCAGCGGCGGTGGGGTGCAAGGTGGGTGTCGGTGCTGCAGCGGAGGAACCAAAGGTGATGAGGTCGAGACGGAAGGCGGAGACGAGGAGCAGGGCAGTGAGCGCGAAGGCTTACGGGAGGTGCCGCCGGCGCGGGTGGCGAAGACTCACGGCGGGCGGTTCCCACGCATGAGCGGGCGCGACGGCGCCATTGACGGGAGAGATTTGGATCGAGAGAGGACGGGAATGGAGATGGAGAGAGAAGGGGGTCGGGAGCCAGCGCCGGTGTGTACTCGGACGCGAGAGAAGTTCAACTGGATTGAATTAAAATTTCGGGTCCGGGATACCCATGACAACTGACACGTTTCGTTGGTCGCGTCTCCTATAACTCTCCTCTATAATTGGTGACGCGATTTGTAGACCTGTGTCTCCAAATTGGCTTGTTTGGCAGGGCTCCGGTTTCTCTAAAACGGCTCCGACTCCTCTGGTGGAGCGGTTTTTTTAGAGTTGGAGCCGTTTTCTGAAACATTTGGCAAAATAACTTCACTCGTTGGATTGAGATTGTAAAATGTCTAAATTGCCCTTCTCTATTTTTTTAATCTTTTTTCTTTCTCTCCATTTCTTTTTCTTTCTCTTTTCTTTTTTTCCCTCTTCTCTTCTTATCCATTCGCCCACCATCCCAGGCTCCTAGCGCCTCCCTCTCCCCTGCGCGCGGTGGAGCTCCCTCCCCGGCGGCCTCCATCCCCGGCGGCGGGCCGCGACGGCGGAGCTCAAGCTCCGGCCACCACCCTCCCTCCCTCCATCCTACCCACACGGGTCCTGCCCACCCACGCACGCCCACCCACCCACACCGAACCACGGCGGCATCCCCCAAATCCGACAGCGGCGGGCCTCCCTCTCCACTCCGCCGCAGTCCTCTCGCCCGTGCCCCCTCCTCCATCGCGCCGCCCGTGCCTCCTTCTCCACCCCAGGCTCCCACCGTCGCCCAGCCGCGCTGGGACCCATCCCGCCGCGGTGGCCTCCTGCCCGCCGTGCCTCGGGGCCCGCCGCCGCCCGGCCTTCCACGCGCGCCGCCTTGGCCCGCCGCCGCCCAGCCTCCCGCGCCGCCGCTGCCTCCACCGTGGCCCGTCGCCGCCCGGCCTCCCGCCCCGCTGCGCCATGGGCCACGGGTTCCCGCCCCGCCGGCCGCAGCGAGGATTCATCGCCTCTCTCTGGGAGCAGGGGAACGAGAGTAGGGAGCGCTCTTTTTTTTTCTCCCATCGGGCCTTGGAGGGTTGGGGGAGGGGCAATCGTGGAAATAAAGGGCGATGTCAGCTCCCGGAGGCGCGTGGAGCCTCGTTTCACTGGCTTCACGTCGCCTGTGGAAGCCGTCGGTGGCTCCAGCAGGGGCTTCACATGTGAAGCCAGTTCCCATTCGTCCGTTTGGCACGGCTCCTAGTGGAGCTGCTGGCGGAGCCGCGGGAAGAGCCGTGCCAAACGGGGCCTAAGTCTTCATCGGTGACGCCTTTTGTTCTTCATCGGGGTGGAGCAGATATATAGGTGACGCGAGTTGTTGTAACACATCGCCAATAATATATAAGAGACGCGGTTCCCTTCCACGTCACTAAAAATGGTGTCATCTTTGTTGGTTTTTGGCATAGTGAGATTGTCCAAATTTCTCTGGGGATCCTAACATAGGCCTGACAAAAATCAAGCACATGGCAAACGCAGCGAATGGCAAAAACACAATGTACCAAAATGCAGGAGGTCGAATTCTGTCTTGTTTTGACCCCTAAACCTACGCAAAAGATCCTTCTTGTGTTTCTTTATTCGGTTCCCGAGGCTCCAGAATTCTGTCACGTTTATGCCATATCGAGCACGATTGAAATACATAGCACTGTTTGGAATGGTGGTGGGAAATTAGGAATTGCTGAAAGCATCTAGGCCCGTAGATGCTAATCGGTAAGTTTCGGTTATTAGTGACGACGTTTGTGGCTAACGTGTGTTTTGTAGCAATTATCGTTTAACCGTTAAAATCGCAAATGAAAGGAGACCCCTCAAAATCAATATTCAAAGTCACGGACTCAAATTGTCAAGGCTAAGGACCTTTCTAGACTCAAGTGTCACAAGGAGATGAAGGACATTTGATTTAGTATAGATTTTATAGTTTTTAGTTCATGGCCGCACTATTAAGGGGGGTTCTAAGTGAGTAGCTTGACCATTCAAGAGTTGTCCTTAGATTTCATGCACACTTGCTCAAGACCAGCTCAAGACAACCAAATATACTCAGAAAAACACTTGGAAGCAGAGAAGATCGACGTTCGAATCAACCCCAAGTCAGAAATGCTGAAAATAGAAAACTCTATTGGTTCGGATAATCCGAATAGGTCACGTCGGATAAACACTCTAAAGAAGCCGGATTATCGGACCCTATGTAATTCAAGTCGGATTTTGAGTCAGAGTATTCTGCAGAGAGCATGTTTTGGGGGGCTGAAAAATGCTAGTGGGTTCGGATTATCCGACCTGGTCAAAAGACAACGTCGGACAAATCGTCGGGTGATTCTGCAGAGAACTTGTTTTTCAGCTGGTTTTTCACCCTGTTGATCCGGATGATCTGACGTGTTCAGTGTTAGCGTCGGACAAATGCTCAGTAGCAATGATCAAGTGAACGTTAAACTAGAATTCAAATCACAGTTGATCCGGATGATCCGAAGCTTTGATCAAGACTGATTCGGACTAATAGGCCAGACAAATGACATCAGCAAGTGTTTAAACTGTAACGGCTAAAATAAAAAGGCTAGTGGGATCGGATGATCCGACCCACCTGTTTCCGCTGCGTCGGTTTATCCGAATCTGTCAGCTTTTTTCAGAAAGTGGGCAACGGCCACTTGGTGATCTCTAGCCTATTTAAGGGGGTACCTCGGGTCTCTTCACTGCCTTTTGAACCCTTGGACATCAGAGGCCACCCCATGAGCTGAGAGAACACATCCACAACTTGAGATCAAGAAATTCAACAAGAAATCAATCTATTGCAAGAGTGCAAGTGTGCTAGAACCTTAGGGCCAACTGAGTGATGGTCAAGTGAAGACTTAGAGCTTGTTACTCTTAGTGTTTGACGACATCTAGCTGGTCTTGGTGATCGGAGGTTCTTGGTGAGCTCTTGGAGTTTGTGGGTGCCCCAAGAAGAAGTTGTACACGGTTTGAAGCCCACCGTTCCGGAGATGGAGAAAGGGTATTCTTAGTGGATACTTGCTCTTCGTGATGCAAGGGAGTGACACCCTTTGTGGGTGCTCCAACGTGGCCTAGGGGGGAGCGTCAACTCCTCGATACCACGGGAAAAAATCCGGTTGTCTCTTGTCCTTTCTCATTTACTTTCAAGCAATTTACTTAGTTGTTTTTCAGTTCTTGCTCTTTGCTTGTTTGTTGAGACTAGGACTTGCCTTGTTAGTTTGCTTCAATTGGGTTAGCCTTTGCATGTTAGTGTGATCCCTCTAAGGAAATGGCTTTGTTAGTGTGGTTACCTACTTAGCTCCTTCATGTTAGTGTGCTCTAGTTCTTAGGTCTTTGAACTATAGGCTTGGGCAACACCAGAAGTAGGTTAAGGACTTGGTAGAATTTTAAAAAGTCCCAATTCATCCTCCCTCCCTTCTTGGGCCACAATCCTTTCAATTGCGCGATGCGACATGGACCCTTGGTGTTTGGCTCACCGATTGCTGATTGATAGCTCTCTGGTATATCAAGAAGATACATGTTCTCCTGCAAGATACTAGTATATCATTAGTAGTATTATTTAAAAATGTTTAGCAACAGCTTGGCTTGCTGTGCTAATAATAATGAAGATAGTTTGGAAATGGAGACAGGCAGCCAGACATATCAGGCTATTCAAACTATCAGGTTGCCACTCAAAGTATCTCCAGAGGCACTTTAAAAAGCCAAAATAGTGTCAACCTTTGGGTATCCAGTTACTTGTCCAAAATTTTGACATCGTATGACAATTGATATAATCAGAAGTAATTCAGTGCAAACCTAGATCGCCAGGGTATCCTACCAATGCTTATGTGGACAATTTTCATGATGATAACATACCTTTGTGTTATCATCAAGTGAAATAGTTGAGATCAACTGGACGGCAAATAAAACTCCAATATCTAGTGTCTAGTTATCACATTAATCCTCCTCAAGATCCAAAGAAATATATAAATAAAAAGTTAACAAGCTGTCGGTTCAGTGTCAAAACCTTGTTAGGACTGTTTTGCATCCTGCAGCAGTGCGAAATCAGTGAGAGTTCGGGCATGACAGAATAATGCATATGCTTCTGCCCTTCTGCTACCAGAGTTATATATAACTTCGCCAAAAAGAAACATCTGCACAATTATTCAAAGTGAAACTTGTAAGGATAATCCAATGGGCATTGTATATAAGTTTTTTAGCGTATCAACTGAAACCTTGCTAACCAACAGAACGATTTATACAAATCGGGTGATTTGGAAAAGGAAAGTGTAAACTAACTATGCAAGTTATTTGCATTAAGCTCTTCGATAACCTGATTGTGTTTTGGTATATATAGATAATTGGTGAATAGCCCGCAACAAGGCATACAAACCAACATGTTAAAGGGTGAAAAACTCGCAACCAAAAAATACTTCAGGAACAGATTTATCACCAAAGGAGAGACAATTGATGCAAAGCAATCTGGTTGTTAAAGTGTTTGTTATCCTTGGGATAGAGTATTACAAACCTCGCAGCTCTGAAAGTCAAGCCTTTTAGCTCATACTCATGAATAAAAGAGTTCTCTTCATTTTTATTTCTACCAAAGTTAACAAAATCTGTCAAGTCCGTTGTATTTTGCAAAAAGGCAGTTTCCTACCAGCAAAAGCACACAAGTCCAGTAAAAAACGTGAGAGCATCTCAAAAGGGGAATTATAGAAAGCAAGCATACCTGAATAAGCAGATCATATAGCCGAAAAGGTTATTCTCTAGCTTTGTGATTCACTCATTTTTCTTATCTCGTTGCTTTGTAAAAACTTTTAGCAATGTTAACAAGTAACTGGTTACATTCTATAGTGCTCAATCCTAAAATAACACTAACGGTCTTATGGATATCATTCATCTCGTATATTCTCAGCATTGCCAGCAGGAGCCTACATTTGAAATTTATTAGTTAAAAAAACAGTAAGCATTGTACATCATATCTCTGGTATAAAATAGATTGTACAAAATATGACCAGTAAAAAAGATGTTCCATACCAGGTCATTGCAGATGCAGCTCCGAGCATCATGGTATGCAGATTGGATAGGCACACAAATTCGCCTTGACGAGGACTTGAACTTAGGTGATCTAGGCATACATTAACACCCTCAACCAATGATCCAACCTATTAGAAGTTAATCTTGAAGCCAAAGTCAGATAGCATATCTATTTTGAGACGCCTATTTGTATTCTGACATTGGTTGATGTCATATTGTTGGTAGTTGTACTTGGCTTAATATTTGGTACTCATAATGAATGACAGTTCATTCCAGGTACGTAGTAACATAAAGAAGCTTTAATTGGACATCATGTTGATTATTAGGGACTTTTATTTAGTCTCTAAAAGACAGGCAGAAGGTAAACATAGGAAAACATAAACAATTATCTGTTAGAAATGGTATGAGCCTTTAAATTTTCCATTTAGACCATATAAAGTTTATAAGGTAGAAAAAACTGAGCAAAATTCACCAAACCAAAAAGGCCACAAAATAGCGAGTATTTTTCTCCCCAATGCAATTATTCTGTATCAACAAGGACAAATTCAGAACATAAACAAAGCAAAAGCAATACCATCAAGCAGCAAGTGTAAGTACCATCCATCCACAATGGTGATCAAATCGAGCAACACATTTATCACATATTCTGCAGTGCTTTGCCCTGGCTTGTCTGCATATACATGGCTAATGAATCACTTTTAAGATATGAAATAAAGGTAACAGACATGATGAATATTTAAAGGAGAACGGAAGTTATTATCCTAGAGTGTTAACAAAATCAAAAGGACTTAAGTAGGATTGCTCATTGCAACTCATCTGTTAAATTCTACAGTTGTACTTAAGTAAACAGCTAATTATCATCTTACAGATTACTACTCCACTGTCTTCAGCAAGCAATAATTAGCTGACGTGTTAGTAAAATATACCTAGGAATCTTGCAAGTAGAGCATTCTTTCTCCACAAAGATAATGTTGTCATATGGGTAGGCTGATACACATTGAGAGACATTATCAGCAGTAACAGTCCCAGGATCAGAAAAGCTAGTGAGCATGAAGAGTATAGCACCAACAGCAACAGCAACGATGCTCAAATATCTGCACAATTAGACCTCTCATCATTAGAAATGGACAATGCAAACTATCCCAAATTAGTAATTGCAGTTGCAAGTTACCTCTGCCATCCACTAACATAATACCCAGTAATATACTCGAAAGATGTCTGCACTATTATAAAATATGTGACCCCAATTATGCAGTGTTACATGGACACGGGTGCGGGTGTCGGTGTCCGACTCAGGTGCGGGTGTCCGATTCATTAGAATTTTTGGGGACACGGCAAATAAGACTCGGAATCCGACACGGGTGCGGGGTATCCGACTCAGCAAAAAAATTAAGACACGGGTGTCCGGGTAACACAGCAATTATGGCAGCATAAAACACCTGCAGTTGAGAGAAGAAATGAAGTCACAAACTACTGATTTGGAGCTGCTGCAGACAAATGTTATATGCAGTCAGAAAACACATCAGGAGAAATATTGCAAGCTCAGTAGGGAATTTCATATAAGAGTGAGCTACAGATTTGCCAGGCCTTACAAAAATATCATTATAGATAGGAGTCCTCGCACACTCTGGTCTCTAGAAGATAGAAGAAAGAAAAAGACAAACTCTAACTCATGCGTTGGTCCAGACAAATACCCTCCCATCATGCAGCAGCCTCCTTTGGGTCCCTATCCAAGCTATTAGTCTAAGTTACCCCTCGTGGTCCCTAATGATGATCCCCACAGCCGTCAACATTAATTTTGAAAATATTCATAGCTTGTGGAATCCATCTCTGAACATGGCTTTTATGCTTATCATAGTTGGCACTTCAGTCCTAGGAGTAATTAGATTGCATTGCTTTTCTGCTTAAACAGTTGGCGGATTTGATATAATGATTCTATACAACATGTTAGAAAGACAACAGAACCATCTACTGAAATTTTTGCACCCAGCGGTGCAAGATAATATTTTTAACAATCCAAATTCTACATATAAGCATGAGGGAATTAGCAGTTATCTCAGCCTGATACTGATCAGTAAGAAGCATGGACCAGTATGAACCATATCCTCCTACTTAATAACCAGTTTTCCTTGTTTGAGAAAAAATAGATGTGGCATGCAGATAGCTAATGCAGGCATGAAAACAACCCTCAACTGGATAACTGCATAACTCACATAAGCTGTGCTGGTAAATGTGACAATAGCATTTGTTTGTAAACTATTGTTTGACTTTCACCTCCAAGTGTGGCTGTGCACTTCACCCCGGCCACAGACTGTTGGTGAATCTGTTACCATCAGAAGCACAGAAATTGGCCACCAACTATTAAAATCAGAGAATTTTAGAACACAGAAATTGTTTACCAAGGGATCGGCGGCGGGTGCGAACCCACGGTCAGCGGATGGGGCAGCGCGACGGAGAGGTGGAGTCCCGATGGAGAGCATGCCGGGATCGACGGGAGGCAGCACCCGAGCGCGAGGATGGGGGAGCCGGGGAGGACTGCCTCGCGCGGCGGCCGGACTCGCAACGGCGCGGTCGACCCGCGGTGGCGCGACCCGCGGGGCCTGCGCGGGCGACCCGTCGCGGCGCGAGCTGCGGGGCGGCTCGGGAGAGGGCCGGCGGCGAGGGTCGGCGAGGAGACTAACCGAGACGGAACTACGGAAGTGGGTGCGGGACGTGGGGACGTGGGTGTGCCGGTGGGGGTAGGTGTGTGCGGGGGCAACCAACAAAGCCTGCGCGGGAGCGCGTGACGAACGAACGAAACACATGAGGACTAAAAAAAGTGACACTTAGAGAATCTCTAAGAGTGCCCAAAATACACTTCTAAAAATCAGTTTAGGGATGAATGAGAAAAAATATAGCTCCAACAGTGCCCAAAACTGGTTGCTATTTATTCGCGTTGCCCAATCCTGGCGGCAACCGAGGTCAAATTTCCACCATTGTCTCGCGCTCCCAATATCATATCTCCGTCTATTTTTTTCTTTTCTATAGCCTACAATGTTCAAAATAGCCGGCTATAGCTCCGCTACAATTATTGGGAGAGAAGAAAGCTAGGATATCTATCTTTTAGCTGTAAAAGACTAAATCCATTAACAGCCCAGAGTAGCCGCTAAATTAAGAGTTATTTAGCCCGCTAAACTATATAATTAGTCTTTAATTATAGTTAGTTTAGTATTAGTTGACAAATTAGTGCCTCTAACTTGACATCGACTTTCGAGAAGTGGTACCAAAGTAGTGTAATACCACTTCTTCCGTGGACCCTATAACTACACTATTTTAAGAAGACCTTCACTTAGACATCAGTATGAGAAACCAACTCTATTTGAGGACTCAAATCTTTATTCACCATAACTAAGTACAACTTAAGACTCTTACACTCTTTATATAACTACCCTACCATAACACTTCTACTCTACGTGACAACATTGCCATCTTCTACTTGATACCTCTTATACCATAGTATAGCAAGAGGGCACGGGAGCACCCCTATTTATAGGACTACATGGCTCATATGGTTCTGCCATGTGTCCATATTGTACACATTTTCTACAAAATATCCAACTCTATAATTTTCCACATGCTTATCTGACCATATAGATATCTAGGTTCTAGAGTATTCCACATTTTACCATGGCGCATGGCAACCATGGTTCATGCATACTCTCTAATCTTTTAGAAGCTTCTCACAAGTATAGATCACAATTTTCAACAGTATTGAACTCCATCATTTAGAAAACTTAGTATTTTATCAGTGATGTAATGAGGGAATGAAACTCTAGACATACTTCAGTACATGATGTAATGAACTTTATGACCTTATTTGATTTGATGTTTTGAACATATAAATTATGAACTTAATTACTCAATTTGCGAAACCGCTAAATGAGGTTAGCCAGAGCTATAGCCCTCTCTTAGCCTTTGGAAAACCAATCGCTAAAAATCTTAGCCCGCTATTTTGAACATTGATAGCCTATCAGCATCTCAGCCCTCTCTGCTCTCACACCAAGCTGACGCCCCATCTCGCCGGCGGCCGGCGACATCCCCGGCAGTCATCGCTCCCGGACAGCCTGCTAGAGACCCAAGGTACATGGCTCATGCGCAAGCATCACAGGAGCCAGGAGAGGAAATTTGTTTCCCCAAATGCATCTAGCTCTTGTGCTAGTCTGGCACCAAGGACCCGATAGAGATGCAGCTCGAGGAGTCAGGGTCACTCGGTCGTAAAGAAGAACGCCGAGATGCACTTGAGTAGGCAGGGATGGTTGGTATGGTGGACCCATGTTATATGATAAGTCGGCAATAAAAATTTTGGGAACTGTTGGCTTGGGTGGTTTTTTTACCTCCCAATAGTTTTTGGTGTAGTCCTAAAATCAGTTTTTTTTTACTACTTTTGGGTACTCTTGGAGATGCTCTTAGGGTCTTTTTAGTAGTATAGATATAGAGATAGAGATAGAGAGAGATATGTTAATACTCCGATTATTTCTTTTGTTGTCTTGCTATATTCATCGACAGGATAGAGGCTCTCTATTATCTGATTATTATTATCTTAAACAAGACTTTCTTTTTTTATCTAGTCCGCCTATATATAGTCCATAATGGAAAAAATATTTCTAGTGGAAACAACATAAAAATCATAACAAAAAGTCTGCTAATTTTTTAGAACCTTTTGGAAAGACATTCAAGGGGTTATCTAGTCAAACCAAAAAGAAAAAGAAACTTCATTTTATGGAGGTTTTATGTCATGCAACCTTTTGGATGGTAATGTAAATGAACTATAACCATATGTAAACCTATTCCTAACAGACGGATGCAAAAATAGCATATCCAAATTATATAAGAAATGATATGGAAGCTACAAGTGCGGAATTCATACCCTTCCAATTTGGATTTTGTTTTCTACTAGATAAATATGTTACAAATATGGTCTCATTGATAAATGCCTAAGTTGTCTTAGGATCCCAATTCCAATAGGATCCACATGCCTCATTAGCCCATACTGCTCTAGAAAGAATAACTATGGTTAAAAGAGTAAGCTCTAGACTAATGACATGATAACTCCATGAATCCAAAAGCTTAATTATTGATTTTGTAATAATTGGGTAATGCGGTAGAGGTGGTGTTTTCTAAAGAACTTCTTTTTGCATATAAATTTGTAATGTGAGAGTAATCGTCCCTTTTTCATATAAATTTGCAATGTGAGAGTGATTGAGGCATCGAGCAACACCGACAGGAGGTTTCATGAATCAGGGGTGTTGGACATAAATAAGCTATATGAGAAAGCTTTTAGCCATTGTTTATGGAATGTATGGACATACCTAGAAGGGAAAACACAGGGAACTAAACACCATAGAATCTAATAATATATTATTAACAGGTAAGAGTAATAAGAGGATTGAATCATATATATGAAGAGAACTAGAGAAGAATAGTCTTTTTGACTTATATTCTTTATTAATTTTTGGAGGACTTTTTTTAACCTAAGGAAAGTCTAGAATACTGTAGCTCACTGGTCTGTATATATTGTATCTACCAGAAAGCATAAAGAAATTTGTAGCTAACTAGTGATTAGGGTCCAGGAAAGTTCAAGTTATTAGTAAATGAAAATGATATGAAACCCAAATCATGGCTAACTATATGTGGAAATTTTTTTTTAAGGAATCAACGGGCCGGGGGGCAACCTGCCCACCTGAAAGATGAATTACTCAAAAGTCATCTTGTTGTGACATCTAAACATCCATGTTAAAAATCAATGTATGAGCCTAACTACATAGTGTTACCTTAAAAAAACATTGTGCATCCATAGTATTTACTCTCCTCCGTGTTGACAATGTAGGCATCTTTTCCTATTTCACCTGCTGCAAAGTTCCATGAAGTCATGAACACATCTTAGTTAATCAATAGAAATATGGTTGCTAAATTAAACATGATGTTACACCTTGCAATTCGCAAAGCAATAGTTATGCGGATCATATAATCGCAAAAGGAGTGGACTAATATGACAGTTAGGCTCAGCAAAATAACGAGAACCGATGAAACATGAATGCCTTCTCTTAGATTCATATGGCACAGAAAATTGAAGCAAATGAGACTGGGAAGCAATCGGGACTGAATCAGTTGTTTTATTCAGGTGAAACAAATTAGTATCCTAGCTAATGCCTAAGGAAGCAAAGGCACATCTACACACATCAGTCACAAGCAGGTGTCTATATTATGGTAGTTGTGAAGGAAAAAAGTTGCCAAAGATTACCATTTTAATGTGCTAAGGTTATCCTATTATACCACGAATTTTTAATTTAGGGTGTGAATATCTTTTTAATTTATTTATCTATTATTTTCCCAGGAAGTTACCATTTTTTTACAAATTTATTATCAATTTTTAGAGCTAATTTACGGAAGCATCTAGATTTTTTTCACGAGTCTTGAAATATTTTATTTGATCTCCTTGTATCCTAAACTTTCTCAATGATTTTTTCTAGAATGTTTGAGATTAAAATTATTTTTCTTTTATTAAGAAACATTAATTTTTTTCTGACCCTATTTGTTTTTCCTTTCTACCTATTTTCTTTCTCTACTCCTTTTCTATTCCGGATCACAAATTCCTTTCTCTCCATAGCCGACCAGTTCCCCCGCCGGCCCATTCCGCGTCTTTCCTCCTGTTATGAAGAAATTAGAATTAGTGATCAATTTCTGTAATACTTAAATTAGATTTATGACATCATTAGGATGTCATTAGGCAGTTACTAATTGCATGAAGGGGTCAATCCTGAAGGGGTATGTCCCTTCGGGAATAGACACCCTTTGACCCTTTGGGCATGTATAAATATTGTGGTCATTGTCTTAATCTGTACACAGATTACAATCAATCATCCATTCCATTCACTTCTACTCCAACACGTTATCACGCACGCATAGACTCAACACTGAGCGACAGGAAGAGGGGCCGAACTCGCTCCCTGGGCATGGAGAACTCGACGAGTTCTTGTTCCCTGGGAGAACTCGACGAATTGCTTCTACTAGAACTCGACGCGACTCTCCACCGAGAGCCAAACGACGTCAGGTCTCACGGTTGTGTAAGAATGCTGGTACTAACTTACTTATCTTTGAATTGGGCACTGGATTTCTTGATTTTTTCCCCAATTGGTGGCCGCCGGCACGGCTCTGCACGATGCATCCATGGTAACCATGGCCGGCGCCGTCGAGGACGCACCCCAACTCCACCACTGGACCAAGGAAAACGGCCTGGCTCTTCGATGTCGATTGAAGCAGCGTTGAGGAGCACCATCGGTGCCTCTTCAGAGCACTCGCAGGGGGTCCTCCACGGTGCACAGAGGCAGCGTGCGGCGGCTAGGCACACACCGGCGTGCGGCCACACGCACCGATGGCGTGTTGGTGCACCGGAGCGGCAGCGGCCCTCCGCGACGCCAGGCGGCGGCAGCCCTCCGCGACGCCAGGCGGCGGCCAGCCCAAGGGGCAGCGGTGGCTCTCCAGGAGCCCTCCGGTGATGACCAGCAGTGGAGACACCTCCAGGCAATGGCGCATGGCGGACAGAGGAGGCGGCGCTCGGCAGCGGTGCTGCACGGCGCACGGCGGCGCGCATCGGGCAGAAGGCCCTGGCGAAAATTCTATTCATTGCGCGCGCGAAACGGCGCCGACGCGTCGCAGAAGAGAGTCGCCGGTCTTTGCAGGTGGGTCCGAGCGCACTGTGCTTCTTCCTCCTTGCAATTTTGGTGGCCGTCGGGTTACGGGAGGGGGTTGCAGGGGTCCGGGGGTGGTTGGTGGGGCGGTGGCCGCCGGCGAGGTCGCCGGCGGCCGGGTGGTGGCGGGAGGCGACGAAGCTTTAGGGTTTCAGGTTGCTGGGGGCTGCGGCGGGCTCCATGGCTGCCGAACTTAGAGGAGAGGGCCGGGGGCGGCGGCGGCGGCGGCGGTTCGGTACAGTCCAAGGCCAGCAGGCCGGGAGGCCATCAAGCCGTTCCTCTCCATTCTTGCACGAAGGCTCCCAGGTTTTCATCTATTCACATGTTAATTTATTCAGTGCAGCATTTTTATATTGAGAGCTTAGATTATTTTGTTTTAACCCCTAAACTAGATAAAGACTACAATATATTTCATTTATAATTGAAGATATAAATGCTAGTTTTAGACCTTAAGTTTAAATGCATTTTTTATGCAAATTATTTGCCTAGTTGTAAGCATCTAGGCCCTTAAGGTTTGTTTCGGTGATTAATGACAATCATTATTGTGACTAGTGAGTTTGTGCAGCTTAATGAAATATTATCGCTCATTGGATCATATGTTAAAGAGGCCCCTAAATTTCATCATTCAAAAAGGCAATCTTGGTGTTCAACTCAAGTATATAACAAGACTAAGGATCTTTCTAGTCCTAAGTGTCGCAAGGTTGAGAAGGACACTTAGGTTAGTATAGGTTTTATAGTTTTATAGAGATCTCACTATTAAGAGGGGTTAAGGCAAAGTAACTTGAGCATGGACATGGTCAATCAAAAATGGATGCACACATTGGTCACTCAGGTTCTTGGAAGCTCAAACAAGAGCTATTCGACTCATATCTCAAGAAAAATTGGATTTCATTCAAGACTCAAATCAAAACAGACAAAATCAGGAAAAAATCTTATCACCGGTTTAACCGATGACATCAATTTTCTATACGTCAGTTAAACGTAGTCACTGAAGCATGGACACTGAGTTCACCGGTTAAACCGATGATATTTGAAATTAACGTCGGTGCAGTTGTCCAGAACGTTGGTTTTTCCAGGGATTTCTAAGGTTATACTCACCGGTTAAACCGACAATATTTGAAATTAACGTCGGTGCAGTTGTCCAGAACGTTGGTTTTTCCAGGGATTTCTAAGGTTATACTCACCGGTTAAACCGACGATGGATTTGAGTTAGCATCGGTGCAGTTATCCAGAGAGTTGGTTTTTCAGTTGATCAGTGGACAACTACACTCACCGGTTAAACCGATGATACGCCGGTTAAATTGCCCGAGTTGTAACGGCTAGATTTCAAAATGGGCAGTTTACATTCATCGGTTAAACCGATGATGACTTTTGGAGGGCCGTCGGATTAACCGGCATTGAGTACTTTTCTGGCAGCTTTTCACCAACAGCTCTATCCGCGTGAGCTGCCTATATATACCCCTCCAATGGGTCATTTTGAAGTCTCTTGACACCAGGCAACATTCATACACTCATACTATTGTTGAGAGCCACTTTGAGCTTCATATTCCACTCATTTGATCATTCAATCATTCAAGAAGCAAGACTAAGAATTTGAGTAGAGAGAAGCTTGTGTGCATCCGTTCTTGGTGATCGGTTCTTGCTCAAGTGAAGGCCCTAACTTGTTACTCTTGGTGATTGGCAGCACCTAGGCGATCTTGGTGATTGAGGTGTTTCTTCTGGAGCTTGCCAGGTTGATTGTGGGAGCCCGAAGAAGTTTGTACGTGGCTTGAGCTCCACCATGCCGGGATGGTGAACGGAGACTCTTTGTGAGCACCCTCATCTCGGTGACTTGGGAGGTGACAAGACTCTTAGTGAGTGTCACAACGTTGATTAGGGGTGTGTGCCAACACATCGACACCACCGGAAAAAAATCCGGTCGTCTCTTGCCCACTCTTTACATTCAAGCACTTACTTTCATGCAATTATTCATGTGCTTGACCCTAGAGATAATAACTTAGCTCTACCTTGCTTAGTTTTATATCTTGTTGTATCCTTTATAGCTTGTGTAGTTTGCTTAGTCAGCCGGTTGGTGAATTGAGCCTTACTAGTATTGCATAGGTTAAGGTTGCTTTATTTTATTTTAGAAATTTGAAAAAGGCCCAATTCACCCCCCTCTTGGTCCATTGATCCTTACAATTAGTATCAGAGCCTCGTTGCTCATTTGGATCATTAGGCTTCACCACCTAGAGCTATGTCCAAGATGGGTGGATCGCCTCCTCACTTCGAGGGCAAGAACTTTGCTTATTGGAAAGTTCGCACGGCCGCATATCTTGATGCGATTGCCCCTGAAGTGTGGTTGGCAACAAAGACCGGGTTCACCGGAAATCTCACCCCCGAACAACTAAAGTGGAATGCTAAGGCTAGAAATGCAATTTTCGAAGCCATTAGTGAGGAAGTCTTTGCTAGAGTTAATGGCATGGACTTGGCAAGTGATATTTGGAAGGAGCTCATTGAAATTCATGATGGCTCCACCAAAGTTCGTGAGTAAAAATATCACTTGTTTAGAGCTAAGTATGATTCTTTAAAAATGATAGCTCATGAAAATTGCAATGATATGTATTCTCGCTTGAATGTCATTGTCAAGGACATTAATGCTCTTGAAGTATCTAAAATTGACAGTGGCTCCATCAATGCTATGCTTCAAAAGGAGAATCTTGATACGATGGAAGTGAGAGAGCTTGTGGGCGAAATTCGCGCTCATAAAATGGGTATTCTTGGTATGTCCGAAGAGCCAACTTCAAGCAAATCAATCGCTCTCAAAACCAAGGTCAACAAGCACCGCAAGCTCAAGATGATCAAGCAAGAATCAAGCTCAAGCAATGAAGAAGATGATCGTCATGAAAGCTCATCCGATGATGAAGATGATGGAGAACTTGCTCTCATGATGAGAAAGTTCACACGCTTGAGTGATAAGATCAACAAGAAGGGTTACAACTTTGACTCTAAAAGAAGAATGTTCCGGCCAAGGGAAGATGTCAAGAACAAAACATGCTACAATTGTGGAGAAAAAGGTCACATCTCTCCCGATTGCCCCAAGACGGACAAGAGAAAGAAGGATAACAAGAGCAAGCATCGCCATGATTCAAGCAATGATGATGAAGATGAAAAGAAGAACAAAAACAAGAAACTTGGGAAGAAGAAGAGCGATGACAAGAAGACCAAGCTCTTCCCAAAGAAGAAAGGCAACACCAAGAGAAGCTTCTTGGTGGAAAAACAAGAATGGGTGACCGATGTCTCATCAAGTGAAGAATTAAGTGATGAAGAAGACATCGTCACCATTGCTCTCACCAATGAAGAACCATCGCTACCTCCACCTCCTATGTGCCTCATGGCAAAAGGTAACACAAAGGTATGTGAAGAGGATAGTGATAGTGATAGTGATGATGATCTTGATCCTAATGAATTTGCTAATCTCATCAATGAGTATACATCCGTCATCAAGAGGGAAAAGGGCAAGGGCAAGCTTCTTGAGAGCACTCATGCCAAGTTAGAGCTAGCTCACTCCGATTTGCTTGGCAAGTACAATGAATTGCTCAAAAAGCACCATGAGTCACTTGCACTTGCTAAGCAAGTTGAAGAGAGTCACAAAAAGCTCAAGCAAGAGCATAGGGAGTTAGCTCACAAATATCAAGAGCTTGAGTTTACCTATGAAGCAATTGACCCGAGTCTTGAGAACTCTATCAATGAAAATATTGAAAAGGTCAATACTTCTACTTCATGTGATGACCTACTCAATGATGCAAATGCTACTAATATTGTGCCCGAGCTTGCTCCTTCTAGGGAAAAGGAATTGATGGACCAAGTGGCAAGCCTCAAGAGTAGTGTGGAGAAGCTCTCACAAGGAGAATACATCCACAAGGAAATTCTCTTCAACAATGCTCGTGACTATGGCAAGAGAGGTCTTGGTTCATTTCCGGAGCCAAACCAAGGCACTACTCCTTCCCCGGAGATCAAGACTAGCTTCATAAAAGAAGTTGGATCTTATTGTCAACATTGCCAAGTCACCGGGCACCACACTAGAGAGTGTCCCTTGCCATCATGTCCTTTCCCTACTTTATCTAAAAATTACTCATCTATGCATCAAAATAACCATTTTCTTTTGAGTAAGGTAAAGGGCAAGGTGAAGGCCAAATTTATTGGCAAGATTACAAAGGAAGCAAAGAAGAAGCTCCCCAAGCAACTTTGTGTTCCCAAAGCACTTGTCACACATGTGCAAGGCCCAAAGCTCGCTTGGGTTCCAAAAACTCAAAAATGATTCTCATTTGTGTAGGTGAACTACAAAGCCGGTGGAAAACATTGGGTACTTGATAGCGGTTGCTCTCAACACATGACCGGCAATGATAGCATGTTCACCTCTCTTGAAGACCCCGACGATCATGAATATGTCACCTATGGTAATAACTCAAGGGGGAAAGTTTTAGGTTTGGGTAGAATAGCAATTTCTAAAGATTTATCCATTTCTAATGTCTTGTTTGTAGAATCACTTAATTTTAATCTTATTTCAATTGCTCAATTATGTGATCTTGGACTAACGTGTACCTTTGACAAGAATGGTGTTGTAGTAACCTTTGAAGAAGACAAGTCATTGGTATTCATGGGATTTAGGCATGGCAACATTTACTTGGTGGATTTCACTTCAAAGGAAACAAGCTCCATGACATGCCTCTTCACCAAGTCATCTCTTGGGTGGCTTTGGCATAGAAGAATTGCTCATATTGGCATGAGCAACCTCAAGAAAGCCCAAAAGAGAGGGATAATCACCGGCTTGAAGGATGTCACCTTTGACAAGAACAAACTATGTCATGCATGTCAAGCCAGAAAGCAAGTTGCAATATATCATCCCATCAAGACGATGTTGTCTACCTCCAAGCCGCTCGAGCTACTTCACATGGATCTTTTTGGTCCAACCATATACAAGAGCATTGGTGGTAACCTCTATTGCCTAGTAATCGTTGATGATTTTTCACGTTATACTTGGGTCATGTTTCTAGGCGATAAGAGTGAAACTCCGGAAGTCTTCAAGACATTTGCAAGAAGAGCTCAAAGGGAGTACAACTCCCCAACTGTGAAGATCCGGAGTGACAACAGCACCGAGTTCAAGAATATGAAGATTGAAGAATGGTGCGATGAAGAGGGAATCAAGCATGAGTTCTCCTCCACCTACACGCCTCAACAAAATGGAGTGGTGGAAAGAAAGAACAAAACACTAATCACTCTAGCAAGAGCAATGTTGGATGATTATGGCACGTCCGAGAAGTTTTGAGCGGAAGCAATCAATACGGCTTGCCATGCATCCAACCGAGTGTATCGCCACCGACTCCACAAGAAAACGCTATATGAACTCATCACCGGGAAGAAACCAAACATATCCTACTTTCGAGTCTTTGGTTGCAAATGCTTCATTTATAAGAAGAAAAGACTCGGTAAGTTTGAGAGTAGATGTGATGAAGGATTCTTTCTTGGTTATGCATCAAACTCTAAAGCATATAGAGTATTCAATCAAACCTTTGGGTAAGTTGAAGAAACATGTGATGTGGAGTTTGATGAATCTAATTGCTCCCAAGAGGAGGTTATTGGCTATGACAATATATGTGATGAGGAGATTGAATAAGCTTTGAAGAAGATGTCCATTGGGGATATCAAGCCGGAAGAGGTGCATGAAGGCAATGATCAAGGGGGAGGACCTTCCTCGTCTACACCAAGCACCTCCATGGCACCCCAAGTGGATGAAGATAAAGAAAAAGATAATCTACACTTTCAAGAGAGTGTTCCAACGCCAACACCCCCAAGTGCAAGAACAAGAAGAGAAAAATATTCCACCACAAGCACAGGTCATCCATGATCCACCTCAACAAACATCCACGCATGTACCGCTAGTGAAGCATGGTCGTATCTCCAAGGATCATCCAATTGATCAAATCATTGGTAGTCCTTCCAAGGGAGTAAGAACTCGTTCTAAGCATGCTTCATATTGCGAATATTACTCGTTTGTTTCTTATATTGAACCCACTAGCATAGAGGAAGCGCTTGAAGACTCAGATTGGGTGATGGCCATGCAAGAAGAATTGAACAACTTCACCCGCAATGAAGTTTGGGTCCTCGAAGCTCCTCCGAAAAACAAGAACATCATCGGCACTAAGTGGGTCTTCCGAAACAAGCAAGATGAACATGGGGTGGTGCTACGCAATAAAGCAAGACTTGTGGCAAAAGGGTTTTCTCAAGTCGAAGGTTTGGATTTTGGTGAAACTTTTGCTCCGGTTGCAAGACTTGAAGCTATCAGCATCCTTCTTGCTTACTCTTCTCATCATAATATCAAATTATATCAAATGGATGTGAAAAGTGCATTCTTAAATAGCATTATTAACGAACTTGTTTATGTTGAGCAACCTCCCGGGTTTGAAGATCTGAGGAATCCTAACCATGTTTATAGGTTGCACAAGGCACTCTATGGACTCAAACAAGCTCCAAGGGCTTGGTATGAGAGGCTTCGTGACTTCCTAATCATGCAAGGCTTCAAGATCGGGAGGGTGGACACCACATTGTTCACAAAAGACGTCAACGTGGATCTTTTCATTTGTTAAATCTATGTTGACGATATTATCTTTGTCTCAACTAATGATTTACTAAGCCATGAATTTGCTACCATGATGTCTAGGGAATTCGAGATGTCCATGATCGGCGAATTGACCTTCTTCCTTGGTTTTCAAGTCAAACAATTGAAGGAAGGGACATTCATCCATCAAGAAAAATATACTAAAGATATCTTGAAGAAGGTCAAGATGGATGAATGCAAGCCGATCAAGACACCCATGGTAACCAATGGGCATCTCGACTTGGATGTGGACGGTAAACCGGTTGATCAATCCCTCTATCGTTCTATGATAGGGTCTTTGCTTTACCTTACCGCATCTAGGCCCGATATAATGTTTAGTGTGTGCCTGTGTGCCTGCTTTCAAGCAAACCCAAAGGAATCACACCTTTTGGCTGTGAATAGGATCCTTCGGTATCTCAAGCACACTCCAAGCATAGGCTTGTGGTACCCCAAAGGCGCTAGCTTAGATCTCTTGGGATACTCGGACTTGGATTTTGCCGGAAGCCGTGTGGATCGCAAGAGTACCTCCGGGGGTTGCCACTTGCTTGGGCGTTCTCTAGTTTCTTGGTCGAGTAAGAAGCAAAATTCCATGGCTTTGTCCACCGTGGAAACGGAATATATAGCGGCCGGTGCATGTTGTGCCCAAATCCTATATATGAAGCAAACCCTTTTGGACTTTGGTGTGAAACTAGATAGGATACCACTCCTTTGTGACAATGAAAGTGCCGTAAAAATTGCCAAAAATCCGGTTCAACACTCTCGCACAAAGCACATTGATATTCGCCATCACTTCTTGCGTGATCACGAAGCTAAAGGAGACATATCTCTTCAAGGTGTGAGATCCGAGGAGCAATTGGCGGATATATTCACAAAACCATTAGATGAGAGTACATTTGTTAGGCTAAGGAATGAGCTTAATGTATTAGATGCGGCAAATGTCATGTAAGTTGCCATGTCATATAGAAAAATGCATACATATAGGACACTTGTCTAACCATGGTAAAATAGTGATGAGCATGGATTTAATTAGAGGTGGTGGTCCACTTGTTTTCCTCTAGGCTTGTAGAAAGGCTCATCATGAAGAACCTTCTCATGGGTTCAAACTTGACAAGTAGAACTTAAATTCTTGTTATGCATTCCTTGTCATATAGATGTGCACTTCATGTTTACCCTTCTCTCGCATGTGGTTATAGCTTGCACCATCATTGCATGCGTAAGGGTCACAAGGGAGATCACTTGATGAAAATGAGACTTGTTTCATATGCAAGATCTCAATTCATGAGAAGTGAATAGAGCAAAGTGTTAGATGCGTTATTGCCTAGTGAGTCATGCCATGATGAGTTTGAAGCTCTCTATCTTCAATATTCCTATGACATGGCTCATACATTTTATTTGGCGCTTTGTCTCGCTTTGCGGCTTTTCCTTGTGTTTGAAAAGAAAACTATTAAGCTAGTATGCTATCCTAAATATTTTGAGGGGTAAAGTCGCCTATGCAAGTCCATTAACTTGAGTTTAGTTGAATTTTATAAGTTTATTGGACTTAGCATAGAAGAGTGAGTTGAGTGAAGGTTTTTCGGGTTCACCGGTTAAACCGACGTTTTTTGGACCTACTCCATCGGTTTAACCGGCGTTACTAAGTTCTGTCTCAGCTCAATCAAATCTAGGCGTTCAACCAGCGTATGCAAAAGTCACAGCATCGGATCAACCGGTGAACATAACACAGATCTGACCTAGCAATCAACTGATGACTTCAGTGTTCAACCGACGAGTTCAAACATCACATCATCGGTTCAACCGGCGTTCAGATGGGTTTCTGCTGAAGTCTCTGGACAACTGAACTGACGCATTTAACCGGCGTTCTAAACCTAAGCATCGGATCAACCGTCGTTAAGGAAAAAATGCGGGGCCCACATGTCATATATGTCTCTTGCCCGCGCCGCCGGACTCTCTTCCTCAGTTGTTTCCCAGCGCCTGCGCTCGCCTGTACACCGCCGGCCCGAGCCGCCACAACCGCGCCTCGCACCACCGCGTGCCATCCACGCCGCTCGCGCTCCACTCACGCGCAGCCTGCACCCGCGCCGGTCCGCTCGCGCACCGCCCGTGCGCCACCGCCGCCCACGCAGCATCGCCTTGCACGTCGAAGCCGCGTTCTCATTCTTGTTCACCGAGATGGGCCGCAAGAAGAGGAAAGGGAAGGATGTCATGGTCGAGAAGCCGGTCCGCAAGCGGACCCGTGCAGAGAGGGAGGCCAAGAGGGCTGAGATGGTGGCCAAGGCCGCCGAGGAGCAGGCTACGAGGCATGCTCGTCCGTTCAGTATCAGGGAGCAGCCCAGCAGGTGCAGAGGTAGAGGCAGAGGTATGGGCAGGGTCCGAGGTGCCAAGGCCACCAGGGCCACTACACAGCAGATAGAGGGAGATTCGTCTGAGGGGGAGCCGTCAGCTGAGTCAGAGGGACAGAGTTCTCCTTCTCCACAACGGTCTGGCCACTCTCGACAGTTGTCTGAGGGAGGTTCTCCGCCAGCGACCGAGCGTCGCACTAGACCGAGGACGCGAGGAGGTCACCATCCACAGGAGCCTCGCAGGTCCACAGCTGCAGCAGCAGCAGCTCGCAGAGCCGAGGCCCTAGAGGCCGAGTGCGCAGTGTTCAGGATGGATACTGTTGTGCGTCTGGAGCCAGGTGTGCTACTCCAAAACTTGACCAGAGCCAATGCGGCTAAGGTCAAGAGGCTCAGGTGGAGCGTTGAGGAGGAGGTCTGGTTCCCCGTGACCCGTGACAGCAGGGTTGACCGTAGGTTTTGGACGCTTCTTCAGGCCAGTTTCTACGAGATCTATCAAAGGCAGGGACATCGGATCTTTCCGCACAGGGGGAGCAAATGTCAGAGAGCACTTTGTACACTTCAGAGGGCTGCCCAGGCTACTTGAGATAGGGCAGAACAGATACATTGAGGACTGGGTCCGAGTGTTCTATTCCACAGCCTGGATTGCTCCCGAGCGTAGAGCCGTGCACTTCATGTTTGGAGGCCAGGTCTTTGGTTTTTCAAGGGCGACGATTGCAAGGATCCTTGGAGTCGACTTGGTCGATGTTTCACTGCAAGAGTATACGGAGACGCAGATCCACCTCGCAGGGCAATGATTGGCGGGATTGCACCTTCTCACGAGGTGATCTCTCAGTGCTTCCGCCAGCCATTTCCAGCCTCGTATGCCAGAGTCCCCAGCTTGCTGACCCCAGAGGCGTACGCAGTTCACATGGCACTCCGGAGGACCTTGTTACCGAGGAGTGGCTACCCAGAGGGGTTCACAGGTCTGCAGCAGTCACTACTTCTATACATCCTCTCTCACGAGCCATTTGACATAGGGGATTTTATTCTGGCTGAGATAGAGGATGTGATCACTGACGGGATGGGTGTTGTGTGCCAGTTTCCTTATGCTCACTGGATCAGTTTCATCTGCTCTATGATTGTGCCAGTTGAGTCACCCATCAGCGGTGTCTACCGTCAGGATGAGGCTCCCAGGTTCCCAGTCTACCATCCCACTGCACCACAGGACCGGAGGAGGGGCAGATAGGCAGACAGAGCTGCTATGGCACGACTGTCAGCTGAGGTGCAGGCCCGAGTGGCAGAGGAGGACGAAGCACTACTAGTAGCAAAGGCACAGCTTCCCGGAGGAGATGATGAGATTCACTAGTCTGAGATTGAGACAGACTCCTCCGAGGGTGACGAGTACTTTCCTGCAGCACCAACCAGTCACGACCACGAGGCAGGAGGGTCCAGAGAGCCACCTCCATCGTCACCAGCAGCTGCTACTGTCTCAGAGTCCCAGGTGACTCAGCCGTCCGAGCTCATCTCTCTCCTTCAGTAGCTTGTCACTCAGCAGAGAGAGGATCGGATCGCACATGAGGAGGCCAGGAGAGCCCATGAGGCTCAGCTTGCAGCTATTCAGAGGGAGGCTGCCCGAGAGCGTGCTGCAGCCGAGGAGCGTTTTGTCGGGCTCATTGACCGAGTCTCTCAGAGGACAGACGCTCAGTTCCAGCAAATGCAGCAGGGCATGATGGCGCTGTTCGGGATGATCACACAGCTTTACACTCACACCGGACTCGCCCCGCAGCAGCTAGGACTTCAGGGTGTTGGAGCACCTCAGCTTGCAGTCACTCCAGCTCCAGCCCCTACTGAAGCTCCATCTTCTTCGACGACACCGGAGACCACGTTCTCAATGTCCGCACTTCTTGGGTCTGCCGGTCGTCCGCTCTTCTCGCCACTGCCAGTGACTATGCTTTTTCAGGACTCACTGTCAGCGGTTCAGTCAGTCGCCCTCCCCATCATACCTCAGGTACCACCTTCAGGGGGAGGAGGAGGAGAGGAGTCTATACTTCCGCAGTCGACGCAGCCGGCAGCCTCAGCAGTCACGACTTCAGATGTTGACACCTCTTCTGCTAACCCGGTTACCACTTCTACGGACCCTCTCCCAGGCAGTGCTAGCACGAGAGCCTCCACGACAGCTACACCTCTAGTCAGCTCGGACCCGCAGCTCCCGTCCGTCACCGAGGGTTCTCCGTCCGATGATGACGACGACGACCTGGACCGCTTCCTCGCCGTGCCGCGACAGCAGGACCCGCAGCTCGCCTTTTTTTTTGGTGCTTTGATGCCAAAGGGGGAGAGAGTTAGGGGGAGTCACAGAGGAGTTGGAGTCAGGGGGAGGGTAGAGCTAGAGAGAGCTCGTAGTTGCAGGAGTTTGATGTTTTATATCTCATTTGATGTTAGTTCATGGATATGTACATTTGACTCTTGCGTATGCTGTGTTTTGAGACATATCTATGGATTCCGTTTGAGCCGTTGAGCTCTTTGGTTCTTTTTCGAGTTTGCTTGAGTTTCTCCTGTTTACCTTTCTCGCTCTCTCGTTATTTTTATGTTTGTGTTGTCATAAATCACCAAAAAGGGGGAGATTGTAAGCATCTAGGCCCTTAAGGTTTGTTTTGGTGATTAATGACAACCATTATTGTGACTAATGAGTTTGTGCAGCTTAATGAAATATTATCGCTCATTGGATCATATGTTAAAGAGGCCCCTAAATTTCATCATTCAAAAATGTGATCTTGGTATTCAACTCAAGTATATAACAAGACTAATGATCTTTCTAGTCCTAAGTGTCGCAAGGTTGAGAAGGACACTTAGATTAGTATAGGTTTTATAGTTTTATAGAGATCGCACTATTAAGAGGGGTTAAGGCCAAGTAACTTGAGCATGGACATGATCAATCAAAAATGGATGCACACATTGGTCACTCAGGTTCTTGGAAGCTCAAACAAGTGCTATTCAACTCATATCTCAAGAAGAATTGGATTTCATTCAAGACTCAAATCAAAACAGACAAAATTAGGAAAAAGTCTTATCACCGGTTTAACCGACGACATCAATTTTCTATACGTCGGTTAAACGCAGTCACTGAAGCATGGACACTGAGTTCACCGGTTAAACCGACAATATTTGAAATTAACATCAGTGCAGTTGTCTAGAACGTTGGTTTTTTCAGGGATTTCTAAGGTTATACTCACCGGTTAAACTGACGATATTTGAAATTAACGTCGGTGCAGTTGTCCAGAACGTTGATTTTTCTAGAGATTTCTAAGGTTATACTCACCGGTTAAACCGATTATGGATTTGAGTTAGCGTCGGTGCAGTTGTCCAGAGAGTTGGTTTTTCAGTTGATCAGTAGACAACTACACTCACCGGTTAAACCGATGATACGTCGGTTAAATTGCCCGAGTTGTAACGGCTAGTTTTCCAAATGGGCAGTTTACATTCATCGGTTAAACCGACGATGACTTTTGGAGGGCCGTCGGATTAACCGGCGTTGAGTATTTTTCTAGAAGCTTTTCTCCAACGGCTCTATCCGCGTGAGCTACCTATATATACCCCTCCAATGGGTCATTTTGAAGTCTCTTGACACCAGGCAACATTCATACACTCACACTATTGTTGAGAGCCACTTTGAGCTTCATATTCCACTCATTTGATCATTCAATCATTCAAGAAGCAAGACTAAGAACTTGAGTAGAGAGAAGCTTGTGTGCATCCGTTCTTGGTGATCGGTTCTTGCTGAAGCGAAGGCCCTAACTTGTTACTCTTGGTGATTGGCAGCACCTAGGCGATCTTGGTGATTGAGGTGTTTCTTCTGGAGCTTGCCAGGTTGATTGTGGGAGCCCGAAGAAGTTTGTACGTGGCTTGAGCTCCACCATGCCGGGATGGTGAACGGAGACTCTTTGTGAGCACCCTCATCTCGGTGACTTGGGAGGTGACAAGACTCTTAGTGAGTGTCACAACGTTGATTAGGGGTGTGTGCCAACACATCGACACCACCGGAAAAAAATCCGGTCGTCTCTTGCCCACTCTTTACATTCAAGCACTTACTTTCATGCAATTATTCATGTGCTTGACCCTAGAGATCATAACTTAGCTCTACCTTGCTTAGTTTGATATCTTGTTGTATCCTTTATAGCTTGTGTAGTTTGCTTAGATAGCCGGTTGGTGAATTGAGCCTTACTAGTATTGCATAGGTTAAGGTTACTTTATTTTGTTTTAGAAATTTGAAAAAGGCCCAATTCACCCCCCCTCTTGGTCCATCGATCCTTACACTAGTGCAAATAGATAAATTTTAAGACCTACGTGTCTTTATAAATTGCATCATAATATAATATATTGTAGTTATTTTACTATGTTAATATTTAGATATATTTTCTGTGTCTATGATTCTCTGTTTTAATCACTCTATAGAGTTTTATTGCTCTATATTATTTTGTTCTAATGACTAGAAAATTGTTTGTCTAAATATATATAATTTGTCGATTTTGATTGGCAAAAATTTTAGTTGCAACAAAATCGAAGCCTCTTAATTAATTGATAGTTAATTAAGGTTGGATAATTTTAGGCTCATGTGAGCCTAAATCCGAAAATGTCAAAATGGCAATCGAACCATTTTTGCTAGGAGGGCTAACACATGAAGTGGTTTTTGCTTTGATCATGTGTGATTTTGCATAAATTATACCACTACCCAACTATAGCACTTCGTGGTTTGTTGTTGCTTGGATATTGTCATTGTAATATATATTGTGGTTTGATTATATTATATTACAATGCCATCTTCATTCTATTATATTTTTGGAATATGTGGTGCACCCAATTTCCCTTTGCACCACATTTGTGACTCCATTAACTATTTTTGGCTATGTTGGTGCACCCAAACCCCCTATTTTGCCCCAACATATATGTTATATTTGTAATTTTATAATAGAATCGAGGTATTTTGGTGTACCTAAAACACATTTTTGCACCACATACAAGTTAAACTACTAGTAACTTAGTTGCAATTTAACTAAGACATGAATATCATTAAAGATTATTCATCTTTAATGGATTAAAAATTTGCAATATACATATCTTGATTATTTTGATTAACTAACACAAGGTAATGGAGACTATGGCATAGGCTGCGTTTAATTTCTTGTGAATTATCCTGCCTTGAGACCGTGCCATAGCATTGATCTAATCACCTGTTACTGAGAGGTCAACATCTTGTTTCTTTGAGACATGATGATTACCTACATTGTGTTTTTAATCAAAATAACAGTTTTGGATTGCTCTTTGTCATCATATAGTTTTATTATTACACAAGGTAGTAGAGCCCTAAGCAAAGGCTGCGTTTAATTCCTTTAAATTATTCTTCCCAGAGACCATGCTTAGGCCACAATTTAGATTGTCTACTATAAAGATCTACTCTATGTTTCTGACATAGAGATTATTTGTCTTGTGTATACCAAAATTTATGATGATTCGTTGTATGGTCTACATATTCTTATGGTTACCTACAATGAACCAAAACTATGATAAGATATAGAATTGTAAAATATTGCATTTGCGATTATAACATCACCATAGTGATTTTGAGTTTACCTTGGGCGTAAATTCATTAAATCAATGGCTTGTCACATGTTGTGTATATTGACTTCAGAGGAGTATGTTGAACTCGCTCTCGATGGCATCAATATTTCACATGGACAATGGACATTAACTAGTTTTTATCCCATAGACTAATAAAAGAATTTAATGACACTTAATTAGGGGTCATTTATTATAGATCAAAGAAAAATATGTCTTACTATTGTTAAACAGCAATATCCATAAAGATTATCGATAAGAATATCTTATGGAAGGAAAATTGATCTATATCAAACATCAATAAGGGATAAAACAGGAGCTACGACATAAGATTTGAAGGGTTTTCAATCTTAAATTTTCAAGCTCTCTAGGAAGTTGATTGTTTTTGCTGGATCTTCTAAGATTGCATGACAAACACTCCTATTTTTGTCCAAAGAGAACCTAAATTCGTGGCCAACAAGATCATCGAATATAATTCAAATGACTTGCTTCGAGATTTGGAATAATCTCATGGTCCATTGATATCAGTTAATATTGTCATTCGAAATATGTTTCAACACTTGTTGTCAATGCATAGCTATTGTGAATATCATATTGATGAATTTGATACTCGACAATATTTATGGTTTTCTATATATTTGACAAGAATTTCATTAATTTCTTGTCATATATAGATAGTACGGGAATCATTCCAATGTGGAATGATATATGCCTAGTGGACATTTGTACCACAAACTCTATAATAACGGAAATAAAATATTCCTGATTCTTATGATAAGAAGAGGAAATAATTTTATTCATCGCTGATGCGATGCATTGATAGTTTGGTCAATTCTATCACTATCATTCTTCCTATGGATATTGTGATATTTAATTATATCTTAATTAAACTCGTATCTAAACAAGTCATAGAGATATATATCCAAATGTGTTTTCATATGGAAACACAAGAAGACAACATTGGATATTGCATATAAGAAATGAGATAGGACTCATCTTTGTTGTATTATGCATACAACCATTCCCGTACAACATGTTGCGTATAAGAATTTTTCACATTGTTGATCCATTCAAAATTTGGAATGATCAACTTGGCCATCCAAAGGGATGTGTGAAAAATTATTGGCAATTCTTTTGGTCCTGATTTTTCCAAAGTGTGGATACTATAAGTACCACAGGGATACGGATTTTAAGACCCTCTTATCTTAAAATCAGGTTGACTTTGTTAGATTCCTTGATCATATTCAAAAGAATATGTATGGGTCCGATACAAAGATTGTATGGATAGTTCATGCATGTCATGGTTGTATAGATACATCTATGAGATGATCTAGAGTGTGTAAAATTTACACACTTAACCATGCATTTGGTAGATAATAGCTCTTGTTATGAGCATTATTCTGAACATTACTAAACATTTATACCTTCAATGACGATTGCTTGGTATAACAAGAGTTTAGTTACATATCCAAAAGCATAAATTGGAATCTATAAGTATAACATTAAAGTCATAATAGTATCATCATTATTGGATTGCTATCATCAACTTCGTATTGAAGTCAGGTAGATTTACACACTCCTGACTTATGAATAATTGCATATCTCCCATATGCATATAGTACGTGGAAATAGATGAAGATTTCCTATTTGCGTAAGATTGAGTTACGTTGTATACGTACCACTCTCACCACCGCAACATACATTGATGGGTTCACACAGGAAATTGGGGATCATCTGAGATTTCAAATCTCCGTTGATTGTTCAGTATCTAGATCTCTTAGAGAGGATCTATTTACAACCTGTATGCTGGATTTTAGTATAAATGAGTTTTTCTAAGCATTAGGGGGAGATTAGAAGTATCATATAAAATGCCCGGAAAACATTTGAATGCGTAAAGCATTTCAAGCTCAAAATTCCGTACTAAATTAACTGAACTTTGAGTTCAAAGAATTATTGACTTGCATAGTATTGCAAATAAACTGCCACTTGCATTTACTAATTATTAATCTAACGCAAGTATGTGCCAAAAAGAGTAGTGATAGTAAGTAAAACCACTCAACTCCCAATTGTAAATAAGAGGGGGAGTAGTATGGCCATAAAACAGGATTATTCATGCTAGCAATAGAAGACTTTACTTCTAAAGTAGTAAATGCAACTCAACCTTTAGTTGAAAGATACCTAGAGGACATTTTATGTCCTGTGGATATTTATAATCCACAACCCAGCTCAGAGGTGCACCAAAATACTGATGCTGGGATATCGGAAAGCCCTGACTCTCGTTTAAGGAAGTCACGATGAGTCATTCAGGGTTCATTTTGGATTTTGATAACTGGAGAATTATATCATATAAAGGCTACATGTATCGATACAAATTTCTCTAAATAAATTGTAAACATTATTCCAAGTTATCCAGTTAATAAGACCATGGCAGAGTGCTTTGTCACTCTTACTAGAACTTGACGAGTAAAGTTATACATACAGAGATAGTCTTGCTCACCAGAAGAGAGGTGTTTTTGGTAGTAAAGCCAACACCTAGACGTACCTTTACTATGGGTGCAAAAGTGTTTTCATCCTAAAATGGATTGAGAACAATGAGGTGGTGAGATTAAAGCAAGACTAGTAGCACAAGGGGTTTACGCAAAGCCCAGAGCATTGATTTTCAATGCAGGTTATTCTCCATAGTAAATTATAAAATTTTTGATATTAACTTTTGACTGGCAGTACAAAAACATCTATCTTTGCAGTTGATAGATGTAGTGATTACATATGATCACTTGATTTGGTACGTTGTGAAACTTCCGGGAAGGAGTTCATATATCCAATACTTATATATAAAATCGTAACATATACCGTGTATTGCTTAAGTCGATTTATGGTTTAAAGCAGTTAAGTCAAATGTGTTACAATTGACTTTGTATGTATTCCTTAAATTGAAGGGATACATGATTTATTACACATAGTGTTCATTTCATATTTCTTGATTAGATTTTCTAATATTATATGACTGTCAATAATCTTGACACCATTGGTGAAGAACACTTGTCAAGAACATGTTGTAGTCTAAAGACAGAGTTTAGAGATGGAAGATAACGATCTAAATCAAAATCTTATTTTGTGTTTAGGATCCAAGTATCTTCTCCCAGATTTTTATAGTAAAGCTATCTATATCCACATCATATTGAGTGATTCAATATGAAAGAAAATCCTATGGTGGCTCTACCTCGTGATAGAGAAAGACATGAGGGGAGATTGTTTTATGCCATAGTGATTGAATTAAGATAATAGGACATGCGGTCCATTATCCCTATGCTATTTATGCGCTAATACATATATTGCAAAAGTTTCCGGCCGGATATTGTCTTTGCAATAATTTGCTATATAATAGCAGCACTGTTCTACCTAAGGTTGGTAGATTGAAATTAAGAATATCTTTGATATCTTAAAATAGCACATACGGACTTGGTATAATCCTTGATCCGATTACGTGGATATCATGATTCTAGTTATCTATAAGATCCTCAAATTCCAAATCATTAAAATAAGCTTTACAGGAATATGGAAAGACCATTCTGTAATAGTCTTTAAGTAGACATTTAATGGTTAATTCCACTAATCATTCTGATATTGCATTGTACAAAGCTACACATGAAAGTGTATAGCTTGACAGAATGATATGTCACATACTGAAGTTATGTGGTTCTGATTCTATTGAATCAAAGGTCATTATCTATAAAGGTAATGCAGCTTGTGTTGTTTAGATGGAGACAAGTTATACTAAATGCAATATTTTGCATTAAGAAGGTTCTATTCCATAGATCATATGGACATATAAACATTGCAAACTGAGTACTTGTGATAATCTCAAAGAGATATTCACAAAACCTACTATACTTCACATTTCATATGTGTTGAATACATTGGTATGAAAAGTTTGCAAGTTTCAGGGGGGGAGTCTCTCGTCTCTTTGATTAATAACTTGTTGAAAATATCATATTGCACTCTTTTCTTTGTATGTGTTTTTCCCTTTGGGTTTCTCATATAAAGTTTTTAATGAGCCAATATAGACACAAGACTATGTCATATCATCCATTTTTTCCGAAGGGGTTTTTGGTGGATGATATTGGGACATATGATACATTGTACTCTTTTCTTTATGTGAGTTTTTCCTTTTTAAGGTTTCTCATATAAAGTTTTTGATGAGGCAATGTCAGCAAAGGTATATGCTATATCATCTAGTTTTCCCCACCAGGGTTTTGAAGATGATATGAAGCATATTGACCATAGGGTCAAGATGTTATTAGACTAAGACTTTGGATTTATCTCAAGGGTCTACTAACATTGATAATTGTATATTATGGTATTTCTCCTTATTTTTCCTACTGGGTTTTAAGGAGTTTTGCCTGGTATACCGGTATTACTTTGGTTTTTCCCACAGGGTTTTCCAAAGATTCTTCTCACATTTTTCCTGAAAGGTTTTTGGGGGAGATATTTTGTATTGCATCTCCTGATTTTCCCATAGGGTTTTCAAGGATTTATTCGATTGATTACAAAACCACAAGAAGAGCAAATTGATTACAAGACCACAAGAAGAAGAAAATTGATCAAGGGGGAGTGTTATCAAGAAATTAGAATTAGTGATCAATTTCTGTAATACTTAAATTAGATTTATGACATCATTAGGATGTCATTATGCAGTTACTAATTGCATGATGGGGTCAATCCTGAAGGGGTATGTCCTTTCGGGAATAGACACCCTTTGGCCCTTTGGGCATGTATAAATATTGTGGTCATTGTCTCAATCAGTACACAGATTACAATCAATCATTCATTCCATTCACTTCTACTCCAACACCTCCTACCCTGCGCAGTCCAGTGGGTTCCTGTCTGTCTTATGGAAGACGGCTAATATTTGTATCTTTAAACCGACTAACTGCCCAATAACAATAACAATAGTAGAAGCCCAACCCATCAGTTCGACTCTACCACATTCCAAAACACACATCGATGAAATCAGCAGGCTAGGCGCCTAGCGCACGCAGCGGCTACACGTCGCTCGTGCTACAAAATCGTACCCGTCGTCTGAAGAAATATAGTAGATCTTATGTTTCCCGTGGCCCAATATGAGCATCAGACCAAGATATTCAATCTCGCACGCTCGATGCCTAGAAACTTTCGTTTGCTGTTCTGCTGTTTTATTGACGGATGACCAGCCTCAAAATTTTCCGTTTCTTTTTACACTTTCTGTTTCTCATCCTTTCTTTTCTTCCGTTACTTGTTTGTTTTCTTCCATTCTTTTTTTTCCTACTATACCTTCACTTTCTCTCTCATTTCATTTTGCTAATCTATCTAGTTCATTTCTTTTTTCCATTCATTTCTTCCTCGTTTTCTCTTATTTACTTATCTAATTTTCCTTCTACTTCACGCGTACATTATTTTCTATTCTATACGCCAACAAGTAATTCGTCCCATTCCTCTTCATTTCTTATAATTGGATGCACATGAATTCGTACACTGTTTTCTTGGTAAAGGTCTATAACATGGAACACCAATAAGCTAGTTAGCTATGTTCCTATACATCACCCGTGCTTCAGAGTGGGCACAATTAACTGAGAATCGAAATAACTAAAACCGAAAAAATTGGTTTCTTGTTCGGTTCCAGAAACCATGGAACCAAAATAATCGAAGAAAGTTCGGTTCCTACTCTTGGTAAACTGAATTAGACCGAAGAACCGAATTAAGTAAATCTTGCATTTTGTAAGAGTATATTTAGTTTATATGTGATGTGTCATCAATTGCTATGTATTTCTCTTACTTATTATTATTGTTCCCTTCTCAATTATTATTCTTTAAAATAGAGAAAGTATTGTCTAAATTTGTTATAGAACATGTATATTTTTCTTGTTATCTTAGCTTCTGCTAAAAAAATTCGGTTAGTTCGGTTTGAACCGAAACCAAACCAAAATAAGCAAGAACTCAAAGCCTCGGTTCCTGAAATTTCTTGGAACCGATCGGTTCCTATTTTTTAGGAACCAGATTTCTTTAAAAACCAAGAAACTGAACCAAAGAGCCGAATGCCTATCCTTCCCTTTGCTACAAATCTCACATCCATCATCTGAAGAAGATTATTTAGGGTCGTTTAGCTATAAATCAACCCAACAATTAATTTCGGCCCAAAAGTCCAATTGCTTCCGCACCCCCGGATCTCGTTTTTATTATGCATGCGTGCGTGCATCGCTTCGAGCATCTCGCTTTTATTATGCATGCATGCAGCTATGCTGTGGCATTGATTCCGTAGTTGATGCATGCATGCAGCTCACCTTGGAATTTGACGGTAGTTCTTTCTTTTCTACGTGTAATTAATTTTTTCGGATGGTAATAAATTATGTATTCTTTTATAGATTAAATTATTCGGCAATGTTGACTCGTTTGGGATATTCATTTTTTACTATTATATTTATCCCATACAATCAAATGTTTGTGATGTTTAATTTTTATTTATTTTACATTATTATTTGTTTGTCATTTTTATTTTTTTGTTCACAAAATTGTTTTTGTTCATGGTGTTAAAATATTTGTTCCTGGTATCCAAAAGCAATTATTTCGTATTAAAGAAAATGGTTTCAAAAAATATTCTGCAAATACAGTCAAGTGTGATCTTATTTTGAAGATCTTTTTATAAAAAAATAATAGTGCAACTTAAATTCAATATTAATGCTTGTTTAATATTATAGTTTTTTTTAGTTCGGAATATGTGTGCATGTGGGTGGTATCAGCATCATTATCCTTTTGTGCATGTATGCACCTGTGATTAGCTGGCAACATGCGCGTAGTCAAATTATTTAATAATAGGCGGGTCCAAATTAATGCTCCACAACAGAATTTCCCAGGTGCCTACTTCAGTAGTCGCCCCCCCCCCGGCGCAGTCTCACAGCATGATAACCCATCGCCTAGAACAATAGTATGAAGTTTGCTGTATGTCAGATTATTTGGGCCAATGGCAGCACCATGCGAGAGTAATGGTGGGTTCGGTGCATTAAGAGTAGTCCCAACCCAGACTTTATCACGAAGTCTAATCCTCTTATTTATTGTATTTTGCTGATGTGACAGTATATTTATGGAAGAGAGAGAAATCAAGACTCCAAATCTTATTTAGACTCCAAGTCTTCACGCAAATCAAGAATGAATGTAAGAGAGACAAGTGGGCCATATAAACTAAAGTAACACACTTTGCATTGTGAAGTATAGTTTCTTGTGATGGAGTCTTTGAGGCTTAGACTCTATAAGTGGAGTCTGCATTGAGACTGCCCTAACCATCCAATCCAAATAATTAAATTGCTGCGATGAGTTGTTAGGGCTGTTTTGTTTTTATCTTTTTACTAGCATTGTACGCAATTGCTCCTGCCGTTGCTAGCATACTGTTACGAAGGAATTAGGAATTAGTGATGAATTTTGTAATTAAATAATTAATTAGGTTAATGACATTATTATGATGTCAATAGAAAGTTACTGGGTCATCCCTAAAGACATGTACCTTAGGCCTTTGTCTCTTGGTCTTATATATAACCAACAATCAATCAGTGGAAAGACACGGGTTCCCTTTCATTTCCAACACGTTATCACGCAAGCTAGACTCTCCACTAACTCTTCGTTGCAGAACTCGCCGAGTTCTTGGAAAGAATTGAGGCTTGAGGGCCTCACGCTCCCTGAGCAACCAGACTCGCCGAGACAAGAACTTTTGTAGAGAAGGTGGCCAAACTACGCCACTGCACTGAGTTCCTCGCCGGAGAATCGGAGATCTCGTCGAATCACTGCAAGGAAAAGAGTAAGATGGATCACACGAACCTTCAATTCTTTGCACTGGAGAATGGATTCCTCGTTCCTCTTCTCGCCGCTGCACTGGTCGTCGACGTCGCCACTTCCAGAGGAAAGGACGCCACTGATTCACCCAAATGGCACTGCGCTCGGCAGCGCACCCCGCCGGCGGTGCACCGGCGCACAGGAGTGGCGGCGGTGCACCCGCAGGGGGCCCACGCGACGGCCTCGCTGGCCGGCCCGGAGGCCGGAGGCGGAGGTGCCTCCAGGGGCCCAAGCGGCGGCAGCCCTCGGCCGCGGCGCAAGGGGCGGCGGCGCATCGGCGCACCGGAGCGGCGGCGGCCCTCCGCGACGCCAGGCGGCGGCGCGCCCAAGGGGCAGCGGCTGCTCTCCAGGAGCCCTCCGGCGACGACCGGCAGTGGAGACACCTCCAGGCGATGGCGCATGGCGGACGGAGGAGGCGGCGCGTGCTGCGCTCGGCAACAGCGCGGCACGGCGCACGGCGGCGCGCATCGGGCAGGAGGCCCTGGCGTCGGTTTGGGTAGCAACCGCTCACCCTTCAACCTTTATTTTATTTTTATTTTTACCAAGGCCGGCCAAAAGGCTGGTCCGTTTTGGGCCAGCGGCACAGGTCTAGGCCAGCAGGCCGCGAGGCCGTCAAGCCGATTCCTCTTCCTCTCTGTGAAGAGAAAGTGAATGTCAAAAATGACAGAGATGGCTTTCCATTGATGTATAGTATGCATATATATACAATGACGGTTGTTGTTGTCAGAGACTAAGTGAACGGTTCCTATCTACTCCGAACGGGTGTCCTGAAAAGGTGTCTTGCTTCTGACGTTTCCTATCCGAAGGGGTCTAGAGTCTAAAGTCTAACTGCCTGTAATTATCCAATTGATCACTACTTAATTATTTCTAATTAATCCTAACACTCCCCCTTGATCAATTGATCTTGTGTAGGCACCGTCATATGTTTATCAGTCATCGTCTTCAAAGCTTTGGAAAAACCCTGTGGGAAAAAACCAAAGTGTATCGATATACCAGGTAAAACTCCTAAAAACCCAGTGGGAAAAAAATAAGGAAAAACACCATGATATATATAACTCCCAATGTTTATAGACCCTTTAGGTAATTCTAAAGACATAGTCTAAAACAATTTGATCGGAGATCAATATGTCATATATTATCCTTGAAAAACCTCTGTGAGAAAAAATAGATAATATGACAATTTCTATGTGTTAAGATTACCTCACTAAAAACTTTATGTGAGAAAAAACTTTTTAGAAGTAAAACTCATATAAAGAAAAGAGTGTAATGTGATGCTTATGTAGATTATATCTCAATGAGATTCTCCCCCTGATTCTTGCAAATCTCTAAGCCTTCTCATACCAATACCTTCAATGCATTTACGAAATGCAGTATATGGTAGAGACTTTGTGAATAAATCAGCTAGATTATCACAAGATTTAATTTGCAAGATTTCGATCTCTCCATTCTTTTGGAGTTCATGGGGGTAGAGCAACTTAAAGATAATATGCTTAGTCATATTACTCTTAATATAACCTGACTCCATCTGAGTAACACATGCTGAATTATCCTCAAAGATAATTGTTGGTGTATCAATCGCACCAATACCGCATAACTGTATTATGTGGTTTATCATTCTGCGAAGCCATACGCATTCGCGTGATGCCTCGTATAAAGCTATTATCTCAGAATGATTGGTGGATGTAGATACTAAGGCCTGCTTTGTAGACTTCCAAGATATTGTTGTACCACCTTGTAAGTATATAAAGCCAGTTTGTGATCTGCCATTGTGGGGATCTGATAAATAACCAACATCTGTATATCCTAACAAAACTAGATCTTGACTTCTACTATAAAACAATCCAAGATCTCTAGTGCCATTGAGGAATCTAAATACTGTTTTAATTCCTACCCAATGACGTTTGGTAGGAGCAGCATTATGTCTTGCTAATAAATTAACTGCAAATTCAATATCTGGCCGGGTATTGTTAGCAAGATACATAAGTGCTCCAATAGTACTCAAGTATGGGACATGTGGTCCTAGTACCTCTTCTCCTTCCTCTCGTGGTCTAAAAGGATCCTTCTCGACGTCTAAGGATCTTACTACCATGGGAGTCTTTGTAGGATATGATTTGTCCATATTGAATTTCTTCAATATTTTCCTGTTGATGATTTTTTAATGAAGACGCATGGATAGTCATCATTATTTGTGTATCCCTTCAATTTAAGGAATTCACTTAACCGATTGTACCACATTCGGCCTGACTACTTTAAGCCATATAATGATTTTTGCAATTTAATGCAATACACGTTGCGATTTGCCTTGGGATTCGGTATGCTAATTCCATCAGGAACTTTCATGTATATATCCGAATCTAATGACCCATATAAGTATGCGGTCACGACGTCCATCAACTGCATAGATAGACGATTTTGTACTGCTAGAGATATTAAGTATCGGAAGGTTATTCCTCTCATTACTAAAGAGTAAGTTTCATTGAAATCAACGCCAGGTCTTTGCGTAAAACCTTATGCCACTAGCCTTGCTTTATATCTCACCACTTCATTGTTTTCATTCCTTTTACGAACGAAAACCCATTTGTATCCCACAGGAAGGATACCAGGAGGTGTTGGCATTACTGCCGAAAATACCTTCCTTTTATTAAGCGAGGTTATCTCAGATTCAATTGCAACCTTCCACTTATCCCAGTCCGAGCGCTTCTTGCACTCAGTCATAGACTTAGGATCTGAATCGATTTCAAGGATATTTGCAATTTGTTTAGAGAAGTAACAGTCGACTATTATGGACTTACGGGAAATGGTCCTCGTTAAAAATACAATCAGCGAATCGGGCAGTAAATAGATCCCCTGTCATAGGTTCTAAGTACTTTATGATTGACGGAGATGAATATCCGATATAGATCCCCAATTTTCTATGGGGGCCCATGGATGTTCGCTAAAGTGGTGAGATGGGTACGTATACTGCGAACCCAAATTTACGCAAATGGGAAATACTTGGTGGATTTCCACATACTAACTGCAATGGGGAGGTTTCATGATATGCAGTTGGTCGTAGTTGAATTAGGTCAGCAGCATGCAGAACTGCGTGACCCCAACATGACGAAGGCAATTTGCAATTCATCAATATAGGTCTTGCAATGAGCTTGATTCTTTTAATCAATGATTCAGCCAAACCATTTTGAGTATGTACGTATGGGACTGAATGCTGAACCTGAATTCCCAATGCCATGCAATATTCATTGAAAACACGGGAGGAGAATTCAGCAGCATTATCCATATGAATTGACTTAATTCGATGTTCAGGATAATAGGCTTTCAACTTGATAAGTTGAGCCATTATTTTGGCAAAAGCATGGTTGCGTGTCGACAACAGAGACACGTGAGACCAACGCGTAGATGTGTCTATCAATACCATGAAGTATCTGAACGGCCCCGGCAATGGTTGGATTGGACCACAAATATCTTCTTGAATTCGTTCAGGGAATTTTAGTGGTTCAGCTTGAATTTTAAGATATAATGGTCTTAAAATTAATTTCTCTGTTGCACAAGCACTGCAACCAAAATCTTTATCTTGGGGAAATTTTATCTTTTCCATATCATGACCTATGGAATTGCCGATAATTTTTCGCATCATCCCTATTCCAGGGTGCCCAAGTCGATCATGCCAGTTTCGGAATGTATCGGCGTTTTGAAAAATTATCTTATAAGCAACATGAGCAATGGGCTTTATGTATGTAAAGTACAATCCGGTTTGGAGTGATGAAAATTTCTCACAGATTTGTTTTCCAAACCTCGTGAGTTTAGTTAAGAGTAGAAATTCCTCTTTATTATCCTGATGTGTTTCCACATGGAAACTATTCTTACGGATATCTCTATAACTTAGAAGGGTACGGGTCGAATCGGGATACAACAAAGCATCCTCCATTGTTATCTGTGTACCCATAGAGAGAGTAATAGTAGCATCCTCCATTGATATCTTGATATTAGAAGCCCATGTAGGGTAATTACTACCATCTAAAGTAAGTTCATCGAACTCCTTAGTGGCCATTATCCTACGTGGACAACCATAGGTTAGCTAATTTACCTTATGGTAAATTTAATATGGCAATGTTGTAATATATATGTAAAAAGAACTATGTCATATCATAGTTTTGGAATATTGTGACCAAAATTAACGAATCATAAAAGTTGAAATACACCATAGGATCAACAAAAAAAAAATATCATGAAAGAAATGGTAATCGTTTCTAAGATTTAAACCATTTACTACTATTCAAACTCTTTATTTTGGTGAAAACACGTTGTAGGTAATCATCAAGTTTTGGAAAAAAGATGTAGACCTCTTAGTAATGGGTGAATTAATCACTGTTAAGGCACGGTCTCTGGGCAGAATAATTCATAAATGAATTAAACGCAGCCAATGCCTTAATCTCCATTGCCTTGTGTTGATTAACCAAAATAAACAAGATATAAATTCTGATCCTATGGTAATTAGAGAACTGGTGTGTAGAACAACTTTATTAATGAACGTCGGAATTGCTCTAGCTATCATGTATATAGAGCAAAAATGGTTTGGGTGCACAAACATACACGATTCTATGATGTAAAGTCAAATTTAATAAGTACAAAGTGCAAAATCAGAGGAGATTATTTGCACTAATATATACCAAAAACAAACACAAATATAATCTGTGTATAGTGCAAAAATAAAATATGATCGCACAAACAATACCCTAACCGCCCCTGTGCCCGGCCGCCGCCGCCGCTTACAGCCACCGCGGCCGCCGCCGCGCCGCCGCCGGTCGCCGAAGCCGCCGCGCCGCCACCAATCGCCGAAGCCGCCACGCCACCGCCGGTTGTCGAAATCACCGTCGCATCCAGCCCCTCCTTGTTCCCTCGCATGGCGGGTCCGAACCCGGCCATGGTTGCCGGCCGGCGGAGCAGCCCCGCCCTGTCCCCGGCGAGCTACGGTCTGAGGACCGTCGCTGCAAACTGGGGGGTGGCGGATCTGCCCAAACCGGCCACTCCGGCGCGGTTCAGGGGCGGTTTGCCGCCTCCCCCAGAGTTGGGGTCGAGGCAAATCCGTCACCGAGGACATTCCCAGGCGGGAGCATGTTCCTGCGCGGTTGATTTGCTGCTGCGTCGGCGTAGGAGGAGCCACGAGGCAGCGGGGGCGGGAGCACGACGTCAAGGTCGTATGCAAATCCCGGCGGCCAAGCCTCCATCCCGGCGCTTCTGTTGGAGATGTTTCATGGTGCATCGATGGCGGGTGGCACGCGTGGCGGCATCGTCATCGACAGCGACGGCCTCGGCAGGGCGGACGGGTGAGGCATCGGGGGTCTTGGCAGCGACGACGGCGGAGCGCCCAGACGTTGGACGAACATGGCAGCGCCATGCGTCGGGCAGACCCCCGGCGCGAACTACAAGGATGGAGTGCGCGGCGACGAACGACGAGCGCTGTACGCCATGCGAACTCCATTGAAGCGGCGAAGCGGAGCGCGGCGTTCGTTGATGTCGCGCAGCGCCCGGTAGACGGCGCTCTGCAGCATGAAGCGTGGAGGACCACCGGCGGCGTTGCTGCGGGCTATGGCCGACTCGACGGCGTCGGTGATGGTGTCCACCATCGCGTTCATGGAAGGGGCAGGAGAAGTCGTCGGCATCTTGTACCTTGGGTTGGAGAACAGCGACTCCGGCGAGACTCCGGTGAACTCCCTCCGTTGAACTCCCTTTCTTTCCTTCTCTGCCTACGAGCGTCAGAGTGCAGAGCGTGCGTGCGTGATAATGTGTGAAGAGAAAGTGAATGTCGAAAATGACAGAGATGCCTTTCCATTGATGTATAGTATGCATATATATACAATGACGGTTGTTGTTGTCAGAGACTCAAAGTGTAACACACCAGTGTTAATTGTGCTCACTAATCCCAAGTTAATTCGCTAATCGTGGAATCAAATTTGTCATTAGCATTAACCGAGTCTACGATTTAATCTTTGTCTTAGCCGTTTTCGATCTCGTTTTTGTCATCGATCCGAGCTCCAAATCAACTTCCGCCCATAACGAAAGTTGTAGATCTTTTAATCATCTACAACTCCTATTTTGGCCAAATTTCATGTTTCCATATGAAATTTGGAGTTTCAACTGGTCAAACTCGAGCTAAAATCTTTCAAACGAGCAAACAGTGCCTCTCCTATGCTCGATACTGTGCCCCGACGCCCATACCGCCGCTGTGGTCGCCGGCGAGCGCGTCCACGCGTCGGCAATCGCGCCCGACCTCGGTGTTGAGTGCCGCTCTTCTCCTCACGCACGCCTCGAAGCTTCCTGCCCCGTCCCGTCCTTCCCTTTCATCCCCATCCTCGGCTCGCTTGGAGCTAGGTCGAGCAGAGCTCGCTGTCGCTCGCCGCGCCGGCCACGGCTCACCACCCCGCCTCGATTCATCGCGCCCGGAGCGGCGCAGACTCGCCGTCCACCCACTCCGACCACCCACGAGCGCGGCCGAGCGCCTACACCGACCGAAATCAAGCGCTCAGACCGCCGCTCGCCATCGCCGTCCACGACGAACTCCGCCCTCTCCGCCGATGACCCTCTTCCGGACCTCCTCCGCCCCAAATCGACCCACGGTGAGGTCAATCGCGGCCAACTCATCCTCCTTGACTCTTTCCCCACCCGAATCCGCCCTGCGCCGCCGCCGTTTGGCTGCCGCGCTGCCCCGGACGCACCGGGCGCCGCCCGCGCACGCCGCCGGCTCTCCTTGCGCCTCCCCGTGCACCGACTCCGTGCGCCCTAGGGCCGCCGGGACCCGCTGGACGCGGTGTCGCCCGCCGCCGCCGCCGACCGGCCCTGGCCGGGCAAGAATGCCGCCGTCGCCGCGCGCTCTGCCCTGTGCCACCGTGGGCCGCCGCGCGCGTGTGCCCTCCCCTCTGCGCCTTCCCTCTGCGCGCCCCGCCCTGCGCACGCTGCTCCACCGGCGGTAGCGCCGCCTCCGCCGCCGTCGTGCCACGGCCTGGCCCTGTGCGGGCAAAAGCAGGGGAGGGGGTGTGCCTGGGAGCTGGGCCGGGCTCCCTGACGGGTGGGCCCCGGCTGTCAGCGCCCCCCTTTTAATTTTTCATGTTTTCCATTTCTATTATTCGGCTGATAGTTCTAAATTGCGTAAAAATTCATAGAAAATTCCTAAAAATGCAAAGTAAATTTTGTTAGGTTTCTAAAACTGAGATCTTTAGAAGAAAAATAGCTTTACAGAGCAATTGTCACTTTTGCTCTGATGAAAATTCAATTTGTGTTTAACCTAGTTTATTTTGTACCACTTGTTCTATAACTCTAGAAAATTATGAAAAATTTTCAATGGCTTAGTTCTTGCATGTGTAGTTCACTAAAAAAGTTTCAGGTGCTTGTTCTATGTGCAAGTGTGTGTATCTATTTGTTGTTTAATTGCTTTTCTAGGGTTAAATTAAGTGTTTTCGATTGTCGTTAAATGTTAGAAAAATTTGGGTGGCATGCTTACTGCTTTCAAGTTAAGCTGGTAAATTCTTGTGCTAGAGCTTGTAGGCAAGTTAGGGTTTTTACTTATAAATTGCCCTAGTTACTCTTTTCCTTATTTAATGTGGTAGTTAATTTTTTTCATGTATGTGTACCTCAACAAAGCAAACTCCGGTTTTAATCCATGCTGCTCTAAGCAAAGTTAGTAGTTGTTTTTGGAAGGAATCACTTCAGGCTAATTTGAGTTGATCTTTTCTTCACATCTTAAGCAATCATGCATTGTGCTGTGTCCAAACTGTGCATGGCAGATTTGTATTCGTGTAGACACCGCGAACGAAGTCGCCCACGAGTTGATCGCTGAGCCGGTCCAGGAGCCATGAGCAGAAGAGCAGCTGGAAAACGCCGTTGAGCCTGCTCCAGAAGTTTTCGTTAACCCCGCTGACCTGCAAGGCAAGCCCCGGAGCATAACCATAATTTAAATTATTTAATGTTTATTTAAGTATTGTGTATTTATGTTCTAGGAGTTGAATGGAACCATAGTATGCATGTTTTCCCTAGGTACCGTGGGCCTATACTAGTATGCAGGTGTCGATAGAAATGCTCTGCTAAATAGGATTCGGTAGAAGTCGAGTGATTACTGTCACTCGCGAGTTTAGGATCTTGATCCCTTAGCTTTGGTTTTGAAATGAATTGCTGAGTAAAAAGAATTGGAGACCGGGCGGAAATGAGCTGGAATATGGATATGGAATAGTTGAGAACATGACCTTCCGCCTGTGTCGATTGAGGACCGTACCGTTGTTGGCCCTGATGACCGAGTTTGAACAGTACTAACCACATGCCGGAAGTAGGAGGTAGTCGAAACCGGTAAGCTAATTACCTGAATTGCAACGATACTTTGAATCGCGACCTGCTATTCTGGGAGTGGGATGATGGCGGGTGTTGGAGTGTATGTCACCTCCTAGTTCTCTGGGAGTTCGCTGTGAGGGACCCTTCACTCAGGTTTTGGCAGGTGTGATTCAGACGTCGGGGTGATGATGGGAACAGTTGACGTGTGTGGCCCAACGGGGTTTACGCGTGTCGTGTGAGTTAGGTCCACCTTGCAAGGTTAAATCGGATCGATTCGCCATCTCTCTCGGTTAAGAGAACCTTGGTCACTGTGTCACATCGTAGTAAGAAGTGGAATAAGTATTGAAAGGTAGCGATGGAATGTTGTATCTGTTGTTCTGATGAATAATCTGCTCCACCATGTGTGCTCTAGATGTTTAGGCAAATTTAGTTAATACTCGCTATACTAAATGGAGCTAAAATATTGAAAGTAAGGATTCACTTCTAGCAGCCTTTCAGCAAAAGAACTCCAGAGCCAAAAAGCCTTGCATGTCTAGGTAATGGGCTAAGTATACCCAGAGTCGGGTAAGCCTTGCTGAGTATTAGTATACTCAGGGTTGTTGTTGTAATCGTTTTTAAGCAGGTTGTGTTCCCACTGACTTCGAGGAGATCTGTGCGTCCTGGATTGGACAGCCGCTTCCTCCGGGTTGGACCGTCGAGTGGACCCCGTCTTCCCCGTGAAGACCGGGCAGGTTGGCATCACATCGGTGGGCAGGATGTGGAGCTCACCTTTTATCATCGTCGTGGTTATCGTATTGTATTTCGAACTCAGTTTTAAACTTCCGCTGTGCGTTTGAACTCTGTTGTTTGTATTTAAACCTTTTATGTAAAACCTGTGTTGTAAATTAATTTGAAGACTTCTGTGTGCTGGTATCACCTGTGCTCGTCTTCGTACAAGTCTAAGTGCAATTGTGATCCTGGAGTACAGTAGTTTAATCGGGATTTTACCCGACAGCCCGTCAGGTTACACCGTTTTAAGTGCACAGTAACTGGATTAAGTATTAAGATGATGGTTAGTGCATTTAAGCTGGTTTAATTTGGACGGTGCTGCTATAGCTGGCATCAGAGCTCTAAATTGCACTGGGGTGATTACTGGTGTGCTTAATTACGTTAAGTAACTCCTACCTTGCAACGATTTCGGGTTTTTCAAAAAAGTTGACGCTAGATGCGCTAAGGAATAGAATAGATAGTTCGTATGCCCTAATTATGTTATATAAGTTAGGTGGCAACTAAGTATCTATTTTATTCCAGCACTTCTAGCTTTTACTTTTTGTTAAACCTTATTTCTGTAACGACGCACCTCCGCTAAGGTAAGCAAGGTAAGCATTCTTGGTAGTCCTTTAGAATAGCCCACGTGTTTCATACGTGCGCGGGTCCCGTATGATGAGCATACAAGGAGGTGATAAGGCTCAATTCAAACGAGCCTGTCGCTATCTGCCGCCTGATATGGAGTGCGGATTTCATGCCGTGTGATTGTGATCACGGCCATTTCGTAAGGTAATGTTACGAGATGTAAACCTGTCATGCGGTTGGCCATGACCGTGACCCTTGGGACACGTCTACCCTTGGATGTCCCGTAAGGCGAGTGTACAGGAAGTGAATACGTTGTTATGACGTATGCCATATTTTGGTACTTGTTTGGGTGAGAAACGCTAGAACGTGGCATGCATCTTGCATCTTGCATACCCAAGTTGTTGATTGTCTTGTTACTTCGGTTGCGCTTCATAAAAACTTATTTTTGATCGCCGTGTTTTTACTGTTGCGCTTCTTGAAAAATTATTCTGCGGGTACGTGAAAAATTTTGGAACTCCAGTGAGGAACTGTGCTTTGGTTATCTGTGAATCTAAAATCCTTTTTCGGAGATGTTTAGTGCTACCTACGCTAGAGCTACTCTGGTCGGAAATCGTGCAACCCGAGTTACCAATCTATGGTTCAAGTTGCGTAGACGCGGTTTCAACCGAAGTAAACCATTTTATTTCCCTTGGTGAACCAGATCACAGGGGAAATGATTCATGCCGTGTGTTCATATTATATATGCACATTCTTTATTTGCATGAATTAGTCCTGATAGTGAAATGGCTAACCAGGGGAATGATTATTTTGCAGATGGGTGATAATCACGAAGCACTGCCCCAACAACCTCCCTCTTTGGCTCAAGCTGTTGTGGCTCTTATCGCTGACCGCAATGAGCAGACGGAATTGATAAGGCAACTGGTGCAATCCCAAGTCAATGCCGGCAGAGGTCGACATGCTCCCCCGCTAGCACCAGCAGAAACTGACTATGTCGGTTTTCTGGCCACCCAGCCACCTCTGTTCCATAAGGCCGATGATCCTCTTGAAGCCGATGCATGGATTCACACCATTGAGGATAAGTTCAGCATCTTCAATTGCGCAGAAATGGACAAAGCCGCCTTTGCAGCACAACAGCTGAGAGGACCTGCAAAAAAATGGTGGGTCAATCACAAGGCTCTACTTCCCGCTGGTACACGTCTCACCTAGGATGAGTTTGTGGCAGCTTTTAAAGCCCACCACATCCCTACAAGTTTGATGAGGAGAAAGATGGCAGAGTTCCTAGCCCTGAAGCAAGGGAACAACACTGTGCTCCAGTACGCTCAGACTTTCAATCAGTTATCCCAGTATGGCTGTTTTCATGTGGATACTGATGAGAAGAAACAAGATTGCTTCAGAAGGGGACTTAGCACAAAGCTTCAGGACAAGCTAGCCCTCACCACATGCAACAACTTTACCGATCTGGTTAATAAGGCCATAACGCAGGAAGATGCCACGTTGGCGCACAAAGCTGACAAGAAGAGGAAGGCACCTGCTGGATCTTCCAGCAATGCACCCCAGAGGTACAAGCTGGTTCAGACAGGGAATCAGCAGGCTTCAAACCGTTCTCCACCGCAGGGCCATTGGGTCGCTAGGCCACTCTAGCAACAGCAGCAGTGGGCACCCCGTTTCCCGACACAGCAGCAGAGACCTTTAATGTTACAAGGTCCTCGCCTCAACAACTACCCATGTTACAATTGTGGTAACCTGGGGCACTTTGCACGTGACTGCCGTCTGCCACCTCGGCAGAATAACTACAAGACTCCAGCGCTGATTCAAGGTTCCAGCCAGAAGGATCAGAAAAAGAAGGTTGTACCTGCCAAGACTGGTCGTGTGAACTACACCACTCTGGAGGAAGTCCCGGTGGGCTCCCAAGTGATGGCGGGTACGTTCTCCGTTAATCATTGTCCTGTTACTGTGCTATTTGATTCGGGAGCATCTCATACCTTCATCAGTCAAGCATGTGTAGCACGGCTTAATTTGCAAGTAACCCACATGATAAGACCTTATATCATTCATACACCGGGCGCACACTTAAGTACCAGCCAATTCGTTCGAGGTGTGCCCCTTGACTTGAATGGGACGATTTTTCCGACTACACCCATTGTCCTTCCAAGCCAGGGGATAGATGTCATACTTGGAATGAATTGGATGAAGGAACATGGTGCTATCATCAATACCTCCTCTCGTGTTATTCAGTTAAACTCTCCCACATATGGTTCTATGGATATTCATCTTTCCCAGCATGCAATTCCAGCCACTGTCATATACCATCTTGAGGGAAAAATTCTAGAAGTAATTCCGGTGGTATGTGAATATCCCGATGTGTTTCCAGAGGACTTGCCAAGCATGCCTCCTGACCGGGATATTGAGTTTGTCATTGAGTTACAGCTTGGCACAGTGCCCATATCTCGAAGACCATACAGAATGACTCCATGTGAGTTAGCGGAATTAAAAATCCAGTTACAAGAGTTGCTGGATAAAGGTTTTATTCGACCGAGCACCTCACCTTGGGGTTGCCCGTCTCTATTCGTGAAGAAGAAAGATCACGGACTGAGGCTATGTGTGGATTATCGACCTCTAAATACAGTCACGATCAAAAACAAATATCCACTTCCCCGTATTGATATTCTTTTTGATCAACTAGCTGGAGCTAAGGTATTCTCAAAAATAGATCTACGATCTGATTATCATCAAATCAAAATCAGACCGGTGGATATACCAAAAACAGCCTTTTCTACTCGTTATGGTTTATACGAGTATTTGGTGATGTCCTTTGGATTAACCAATGCTCCAGCTTACTTCATGTACCTCATGAATTCGGTATTCATGCCAGAGTTAGACAAGTTCGTCGTGGTCTTCATTGATGACATCTTGATCTACTCCAAGAATGAGGAAGAACATGCTCATCATCTTCACATAGTACTTCAGTGTCTGAGAGAGCACCAGCTTTATGTCAAATTCAGCAAGTGTGACTTCTGGCTGAAGGAAGTGCCATTCCTCGGTCATGTCATATCTGCTGAGGGCATCTCTGTGGATCCCAGTAAAGTACAAGATGTACTCGATTGGGAAGCCCCCACTTCAGTTCCTGAAATCCGCAGTTTCTTGGGCTTAGCTGGGTATTATCGCCGATTTATCCCAGAATTCTCCAGAATTGCGAAGCCGATGACTGAACTTCTTAAAAAGGGTGTCAAATTCTATTGGAGTGCCCAATGTGAGGAAGCTTTCTAGAAATTGAAAACACTTCTCACTTCAGCTCCAATCTTGGCCCAACCTGACACAACAAAACCATTTGATGTCTACTGTGATGCCTCAGGCACAGGACTCGGTTGTGTCTTGATTCAGGAGAACCGAGTGATTGCTTATGCTTCTCGATCACTCAAGCGGCATGAAGAAAACTATCCTACTCATGATCTTGAATTGGCAGCTGTGGTCCATGCTCTGAAGATCTGGCGACACTATCTTTTAGGTTCATTATGCAACATCTATACCGATCACAAGAGTCTCAAATATCTTTTCACTCAAGCTGATTTGAACATGCGTCAAAGAAGATGGCTTGAGTTGATTAAAGATTATGAGCTCGAAGTGCATTATCATCCTGGCAAGGCAAATGTGGTTGCCGATGCGCTGAGTCGCAAAGTTCACTGTCATTGCATTTCAGCTATACCATTAAGCGAACCCCTTTGCTTTGAAATGGAAAAGCTGAACTTAAGTATCGTACCACATGGCACATTGGCTCATCTAGAGCTTACTCCTACTCTTCGTGATCTCATCATAGCGGCACAAAGGCAAGATAAAGGGGTGAAGGAAATTCAGAGAAGACTATCAAAAGGAGACCCTAAAGTGAATTGCTTCCACCAGGATACTGAGAATGTGTTGTGGTTCAAAAACCGATAAGTGGTGCCTAAGAATTTTGAGCTCAGAAAACAAATTCTTGATGAAGCCCATACTTCACGACTATCAATTCATCCGGGTAGCAACAAGATATACCAAGACCTCAAGAAACGATTTTGGTGGACTCGGATGAAAAGGGAAATAGCCAAGTACGTGTCAGAGTGTGATATCTGTCAAAGAGTTAAGTCTTGTCATCTCAGACCAGCTGGAACTCTCCAGCCCTTGAATATTCCAGAATGGAAATGGGAAGATATAAGTATGGATTTTATCGTCGGCTTACCTCGAACTCAAAAGGGTTACGACTCGATTTGGGTTGTGGTCGATAGACTAACCAAGTCAGCACATTTTATTCCAGTCAGTACTTGTTATTCCACAAAAAGATATGCTGAGTTATATGTTGAGCGTATCTTATGCCTGCATGGTATACCCAAGACTATCATCTCTGATCGTGGAAGCCAATTCACTGCTCGCTTTTGGGAACAATTGCATACTTGCTTAGGAACTCGGGTAATTCGCAGCTCTGCTTACCACCCTCAAACAGATGGCCAAACAGAGAGAATTAATCAGATTTTGGAAGATATGCTCCGTGCTTGTGTCTTAACCTATCCACAGAAATGGGATCAATGTTTGCCATTAGCTGAATTTTCTTATAACCATAGTTATCAAGAGAGCATCAAAATGGCACCATTCGAAGCTCTGTATGGTCGTCGATGCCATACACCTCTCAATTGGTCTGAAACCGGAGAAAGAACAATCTTTGGGCCCGACATGGTTCAAGAGGTCGAAGAACAAGTTCATCTTATCCAAGCCAAATTAAAGATTGCACAGTCTCGGCAGAAGAGCTATGCGGATAAAAGAAGAGATCCACTTGTCTTTTAAAGTCGGTGATCACGTCTATCTGAAAGTCTCACCTTGGAAAGGTGTGCAAAGGTTTGGAATAAAAGGAAAGCTAGCTCCCTGCTACATCGATCCATATCCAATTGTGGAACGATGCGGTCCTGTGGCTTATCGGTTGGATCTTCCAGCGAATCTTTCTGCAGTTCATAACATCTTCCATGTGTCACAACTCAGATTGTGCCTTAGAGTTCCGACGGAAGCTGTAGAAAGCGACTCGATTCAATTAGAGTCTGATCTCACCTATCCTGAGCATCCTATCAAGATTATTGATCGCAAGGATCGAGTTACTCGTCGCACCACCAACTGATTCTACAAAGTTCAATGGAGCAATCACTCCAAAGAAGAAGCTACTTGGGAGAAAGAGGAATTTCTGAGGTCCAAGTATCCGGACTTTTTAAACGCTCATCCAGGTACTACATCTTCGAACCTTCTCGCCTTGTACTTTCTATCGTGTGTGAATCTCGGGACGAGATTCCTTTAAGGGGGGAAGGCTGTAACACCCCTGTGTTAATCGTGCTCGCTAATCCTGAGTTAATTCGCTAATCATGGAATCAAATTTGTCATTAGCATTAACCGAGTCTGCGATTTAATCTTTGTCTTAGCCGTTTTCGATCTCGTTTTTGTCATCGATCCGAGCTCCAAATCAACTTCCGCCCAAAACGAAAGTTGTAGATCTTTTAATCCTCTACAACTTCTATTTTTGGCCAAATTTCATGTTTCCATATGAAATTTGGAGTTTCAACTGGTCAAACTCGAGCTAAAATCTTTCAAACAAGCAAACAGTGCCTCTCTTGTGCTCGATACTGTGCCCCGACGCCCATACCGCCGCTGTGGTCGCCGGCGAGCGCGTCCACGCGTCGGCAATCGCGCCCGACCTCGGTGTTGAGCGCTGCTCTTCTCCTCACGCACGCCTCGAAGCTTCCTGCCCTGTCCCGTCGTTCCCTTTCATCCCCATCCTCGGCTCGCTTGGAGCTAGGTCGAGCAGAGCTCGCCGTCGCTCGCCGCGCCGGCCACGGCTCACCACCCCGCCTCGATTCGTCGTGCCCGGAGCCACGCAGACTCGCCGTCCACCCACTCCGACCACCCACGAGCGCGGCCGAGACCCTACACCGGCCGAAATCAAGCGCTCAGACCGCCGCTCGCCATTGCCGTCCACGACCGCCCCGCCCTGGCCAGGCCGGGCCGCGCCGTTCCGCCGGCCGGGCTCCTGGGAGGGGGCCCTGTGCGGGCAAAAGCAGGGGAGGGGGTGCGCCTGGGAGCTGGGCCGGGCTCCCTGACGGGTGAGCCCCGGCTGTCAGCGCCCCCTTTAATTTTTCATGTTTTCCATTTCTATTATTCGGCTCATAGTTCTAAATTGCGTAAAAATTCGTAGAAAATTCCTAAAAATGCAAAGTAAATTTTGTTAGGTTTCTAAAACTGTGATCTTTAGAAGCAAAATAGCTGTGCAGAGCAATTGTCACTTTTGCTCTGATGAAAATTCAATTTGTGTTTAACCTAGTTTATTTTGTACCACTTGTTCTATAACTCTAAAAATTATGAAAAATTTGCAATGGCTTAGTTCTTGCACGTGTAGTTCACTGAAAAAGTTTCAGGTGCTTGTTCTATGTGCAAGTGTGTGGATCTATTTGTTGTTTAATTGCTTTTCTAGGGTTAAATTAAGTGTTTTCGATCGTCGTTAAATGTTAGAAAAATTTGGGTTGCATGCTTACTGCTTTCAAGTTAAGCTGGTAAATTCTTGTGCTAGAGCTTGTAGGCAAGTTAGGGTTTTTACTTATAAATTGCCCTAGTTGCTCTTTTCCTTATTTAATGTGGTAGTTAATTATTTTCATGTATGTGTACCTCAACAAAGCAAACTCCGGTTTTAATCCATGCTGCTCTAAGCAAAGTTAGTAGTTGTTTTTGGAAGGAATCACTTCAGGCTAATTTGAGTTGATCTTTTCTTCGCATCTTAAGCAATCATGCATTGTGCTGTGTCCTAACTGTGCATGGCATATTTGTATTCGTGTAGACGCCGCGAACGAAGTCGCCCACGAGTTGATCGTTGAGCCGGTCCAGGAGCCACGAGCAGAAGAGCAGCTGGAGAACGCCGTTGAGCCCGCTCCAGAAGTTTTCGTTAACCCCGCTGACCTGCAAGGCAAGCCCCGGAGCATAACCATAATTTAAATTATTTAATGTTTATTTAAGTATTGTGCATTTATGTTCTAGGAGTTGGAATGGAACCATAGTATGCATGTTTTCCCTAGGTACCGTGGGCCTATACTAGTATGCAGGTGTCGATAGAAATGCTCTGCTAAATAGGATTCGGTAGAAGTCGAGTGATTACTGTCACTCGCGAGTTTAGGATCTTGATCCCTTAGCTTTGGTTTTGAAATGAATTGCTGAGTAAAAAGAATTGGAGACCGGGCGGAAATGAGCTGGAATATGGATATGGAATAGTTGAGAACATGACCTTCCGCCTGTGTCGATTGAGGACCGTACCGTTGTTGGCCCTGATGACCGAGTTTGAACAGTACTAACCACATGCCGGAAGTAGGAGGTAGTCGAAACCGGTAAGCTAATTACCTGAATTGCAACGATACTTTGAATCGCGACCTGCTATTCTGGGAGTGGGATGATGGCGGGTGTTGGAGTGTATGTCACCTCCTAGTTCTCTGGGAGTTCGCTGTGAGGGACCCTTCACTCAGGTTTTGGCAGGTGTGATTCAGACGTCGGGGTGATGATGGGAACAGTTGACGTGTGTGGCCCAACGGGGTTTACGCGTGTCGTGTGAGTTAGGTCCACCTTGCAAGGTTAAATCGGATCGATTCGCCATCTCTCTCGGTTAAGAGAACCTTGGTCACTGTGTCACATCGTAGTAAGAAGTGGAATAAGTATTGAAAGGTAGCGATGGAATGTTGTATCTGTTGTTCTGATGAATAATCTGCTCCACCATGTGTGCTCTAGATGTTTAGGCAAATTTAGTTAATACTCGCTATACTAAATGGAGCTAAAATATTGAAAGTAAGGATTCACTTCTAGCAGCCTTTCAGCAAAAGAACTCCAGAGCCAAAAAGCCTTGCATGTCTAGGTAATGGGCTAAGTATACCCAGAGTCGGGTAAGCCTTGCTGAGTATTAGTATACTCAGGGTTGTTGTTGTAATCGTTTTTAAGCAGGTTGTGTTCCCACTGACTTCGAGGAGATCTGTGCGTCCTGGATTGGACAGCCGCTTCCTCCGGGTTGGACCGTCGAGTGGACCCCGTCTTCCCCGTGAAGACCGGGCAGGTTGGCATCACATCGGTGGGCAGGATGTGGAGCTCACCTTTTATCATCGTCGTGGTTATCGTATTGTATTTCGAACTCAGTTTTAAACTTCCGCTGTGCGTTTGAACTCTGTTGTTTGTATTTAAACCTTTTATGTAAAACCTGTGTTGTAAATTAATTTGAAGACTTCTGTGTGCTGGTATCACTTGTGCTCGTCTTCGTACAAGTCTAAGTGCAATTGTGATCCTGGAGTACAGTAGTTTAATCGGGATTTTACCCGACAGCCCGTCAGGTTACACCGTTTTAAGTGCACAGTAACTGGATTAAGTATTAAGATGATGGTTAGTGCATTTAAGCCGGTTTAATTTGGACGGTGCTGCTACACAAAGTGAACGGTTCCTATCTACTCCGAACGGGTGTCCTGAAAAGGTGTCTTGCTTCTGACGTTTCCTATCCTAAGGGGTCTAGAGTCTAAAGTCTAACTGCCTGTAATTATCCAATTGATCACTACTTAATTATTTCTAATTAATCCTAACACTCTCCATTCTTGCATAGAGGCTCCCAGATTTTCATCTATTCACATGTTAATTTACTCAGTGCAGCATATTTATATTTGAGAGCCTAGATTATTCTGTTTTAGCCCCTAGACTAGATAAACACTGCAATATATTGCATTTATAATTGATGATATAAATGCTTGTTTTAGACCTTGTGTTTAAATGACTTATGATGCAAATTATTTATATAGAGTAAACATATATTTCTTTAGACCTATAGGTCTTTCGAAATTGCATCATAATACATTATATTACAGAGATTTTTACTGTTCATAACACATTAATTTGTGTATGTTGGTGCCCCCAAACCATATTTGCACCACATACTTGTTAAATTTGCTAGTTTACATAGTTGCAATTTAACAAAGTTCTCATTGGATAAAAGACTTTAATCCATCTAGGATTAAAATATACAATATAAACATTTTAATTATTTTGATTAATTAACACAAGGTAATGGAGACTATGGCATTGGTTGCGTTTAATTTCTTGTGAATTATCCTGTCTTGAGACCGTGCCATAGCAGTGATCTAATCACCTGTTACTGAGAGGTCTACATCTTGTTTCTCTGAAACATGATGATTACCTACCATATGTTTTTAATCAAAATAAAGGTTTTGGATTGCTCTTTATCATCATATTGTTTTGCTATTACACAAGTTAGTAGAGTCCTAAGCAAAGGCTACGTTTAATTCCTTGTGAATTATTCTGTCCAAAGACCATGCTTAGGCAGCAATTTACATTGCCTACTATAAAGATCTACTGTATGTTTCTGACATAGAGATTATTTGTCTTGTGTATCAACAAAATCTATGATGATTCGTTGTATGGTCTACACATTTATATGGTTACCTACAATGATCCAAAACTATGATAAGATATACAATTATAAAATATTGCATTTGATATTACAACATCACCATAGTGATTTTAGTTTACTTTAGGTGTAAATTCATTAAATCAATGGTTTGTCACATGTTTTGGATATTGACTTCAGAGGAGTCTATTGAACTCGCTCTTGATGGCATCAATATCCCACATAGACAATGGACATTAATATTGATTTTATCCCATAAATTAATAAAAGAGTTTAATGACCCTTGATTGGGATTGTTTATTATAGATAACAGAAAATGTGCCTTACTATTGTTAAGACACTACATCCATAAAGATTATGGATAAGAATATCTTATGGAAGGAACAATTTATCTATATTAAACATCAATAAGGGATAAAACATGATCTAGGACATAAGATTTGAAAGGTTTTCAATCTTAAATTTTAAGCTCTCTAGGAATTTGATTGTTTTTGCCGGAAATACTGGAAATACTTTGGTTTTTCCCACAGGGTTTTCCAAAGATTCTTCTCACATTTTTCCTGAAAGGTTTTTGGAGGAGATATATTGTATTGCATTTCCTGATTTTTCCCATAGGGTTTTCAAGGAGTTATTCGATTGATTACAAGACCACAAGAAGATCAAATTGATTACAAGACCACAAGAAGGACAAATTGATCAAGGGGGAGTGTTATGAAGGAATTAGGAATTAGTGATCAATTTTGTAATTAAGTAATTAATTGGGTTAATGACATCATTATGATGTCACTAGGAAGTTACTATTTATGAAGGGGTCATCCCTAAGGGATATGTCCCTTGGGCCCTTGTCTCTTGATCTTGTATATAAGCAACCATCAATCAATGGAAAGACACTGGTTCCCTTTCATTTCCAACACATACTACACTACTAAAGTTGATAGTTTCTTATTTTTCTTCTTATTTATTATTCTTTTTATTCATGGTACTTGTCGGATTCATGCCTTCTCGTGCTCTTTTTCTCTCTTCCGATATTCTTCATGTTTTTATGTTTTCCATCTATCTGATCTTTATATAGATTTATTTTTAATTGATATGTATAATATCTTTATAATTTTATTTATTCTTATTTTTTGTAACCACATGTCTTAATATTTGACTGCTGCATCCATTCCAAACTAATTCCTCACAAGGATGCCAAAGGTGAGACAGTGATGGATCGCCAATTTCCTATAGCTAGACCTAATGATGGCCCATGTGACCTGACAAATCTGACCTGACCACATATTGGCTGTGTTTAGTTCCAAAATTTCTCTCTCCAAACTTCACTATTCATATATCACATCAAATCTCTTACCTCATGTATGGAGCATTAAATGTAGGTAAATAAAAAAATTAATTATATAGTTTTGATGTACACGACGAGACGAATCTTTTGAGCCTAATAATTAGGTCATGGTAGGACAACAATTACCACAAACAAACGAAAAATGCTACAGTATGCTACAGTGCCCGATGCAACTCTTTTTACTACTATTTTACGGATCTAAACACAGCCATTGGGTGGGGACTGGGATTTGCAGCCCACCTTTAAAAACTGGGCTAGGTACAGCCGTACAGGTTAATATTTTAAACCTGAAATCCGAAGAAACACGACCTGACCTGAAAATATGCACTGAAATCGACCCGATTCGAGAAATGATCACATCCGCCCATCGCTAATTGATGGCCATCATATTCAAGTTTGCATCTTTTGATTAAGAGATTTCTAAATTATTCTGGTACCTAAATTAGAGCCATAGAATCTGGCTATCATTTTAATAGGATTGTGCAAAAATAGAAGGAAATTAACCCAATAAAGACTAGCTGATAACATATGCTCTTAAAATTATAGATTGATATATGGTCAAAAAGGCTGGCAGTAATGTACTCTTGCTAAAATATTAAGTTTCTAGTATATATAGATCGGCAATGCCTTGATGAGTATCAGAATAATCGTATCAAGAAAATCAATCCATAAGGTCATTCTCAATGCAAGTTTCATATGAGTTTTATTCTCATTAAAACTTTAAAAGGACTGTATCCATGACTAGCTGGCTGTGATCAATTTTTTGCTAATTCATGTCATGCATGCATAGTCTTTTTGTCCTATATATACGGACGATGCATGCAGTGATCATATTCTAGCAGAACACATCTCCCAAGAACAAGAAGCATTTCATTCTTTATCGAATGGAGAGACGCACGATGCGCAATGATGCCATAGTGCTGCTTTTTTCGTTGCTGCTACTCGGATGCTTTTCTATTCATGCGGAGTGTAAGTGAAATTAATCAAAATATTGCTTCAATTCCATTGTCTTTCAAAGTTAATTAATTAGAAGATTTTTTTCCCTCGTCCTCCTTCATTTCAGAAAATAAATGCATGGCCAAAGATCCCATAGCTTTCTTTCTTGTAAGATCAACTAACTGAGAGGGACAATGATGAAATATAATGTCTAGTTTCATGGCATGTTTATGCGTATTCTGGGGTCATTTTCTGTGTATGCATTATTTACCTTAACCGATTTACTTTTCATGCTTGTTTGGAAAATAGGCCGCTCAGTCTTGGATGAAATGGGTAGAAAGATCGCCAAAAAAGATACCTGCTACAAAGTCGTCGCCATCTGCCCCGGCAGATACCATGATTTGTGCTTCTGCTGTACCGGGGCTACCAGTGATTGCTTTGTTTCACAAGCTGCCTGTCAAGCCAACTGCCACTGAGAATAAATTATTGTTAGCTGAGATAATGCAATTACTATGTGAGGGAGGTGTGGGTGAACAATGGGAATAAAATGAAGGTGATGAACCATTGTGTTGAACCTTTCTTTTTGTTTTTGAGAATGTGTGTTGAACCTTCTAGGTTCATGTGCCATATCTGTTTTATGCCTGCCTGCAAATGGCCGGAGAGAAATGTCCGTCAACCTGACCACTTGACCGGTTCGAACAATTTTTCGGAGGTCCACCTGCTCCGTTCTTTCACGAGGCCAGAGCACCCCGCGGGGAACCTCCGAGGCTGCGGCATACTAGACTCGGCCAGTTATCTTAGCTTCATCTTAGTCGATAGTTGTACTGATCATCATGTATCCGTGTCCTGCCAGCCGTGAGTGGCATTTTTCACAGTCACCATCCCACTCTTTACACAAAGGAACTACAAACCCACCGCATCTTTGGGAGGAACCGTAATTTGGACAGAGCTATAGCCTTGGTCATAAATCTCGATAAAAATTGTACGAAATGAAGTTAGTAACAACATTTCTATAAGAATATAATATACTGTCCCTAAATAATGTCTGGCTAGTTTATTTGCCTTTTTAGTTATATAATTTGTACTAGCCAAACATGACACTCCTTAGTCCTCTCAATCTTTAGCTCTGTTTTCTATCCATTATTAGGTTATAGTCTTTTCAATCACTAATTCAATATGGTTTTTAATCTTTTAATGAAAGCTAGTAGGTCAGTCGGTTGACGAAAAAAAATCCGACGATCAGACCTCCGCGTTCAGGTACATTAGGGTCTGGTCGCCCGGTGGCGATCGGACCTCCGCATTCACGTACATTAGGGTCTGGCGGCCCAATGGTAACCTGGAGCGGCGTTGGCGGCGCTTGTGATGGGCTTGGCGGACCCATTATTTTATAATGGTAATGTGGTACCGGACCCACCTGCACTAGTGCATTTCCTCAATTCTTGTGCTTCCCGAGCACAAGTCTGGTATTATACACTGAGATGATGCTCGCTGTCCGAGCAGCGTGGTATTATGCTACCCTGCCTGCTAGACCTCTTGATAGCCGCTTGTGGAAGTGCCTTGGCTGAGCGAGTGGCTTAGCTGCTATGCAGAGAGAGGCCTTTGGGCTGTGAGTGGAACTGGTTATGTCGGCCCAGCAGCCCCTGGCCCACAGAATACTGGCAGGATCACAGGCAGCATCACCATCGCATTGCTAGATTTTTTTTCTTTGGAAAAGTCCACAAGCAGATATTTTCAGCTTCTCCTCTATGAGAACAGTAGCTGGTGGTGTCGCGTCAGCTTTCCTTTGCTTTAGGACTTGTATCGGCAACTGTGCATCCGATTCGATGATGACGATATTCAAGTCTGTACAATTGAGTGCAGCTTCAAGCTGATATCTAATGTCCACCGGATCCAGAATTCTCCAACATACCCTGAGCTTTCACATATGAAGAGGAGATGTGCTCCACCTCCATGAAACCGTGACATATATAGGTGAAGAAATACAAGTTATGTGGAGTTGGGGATCAGCTATATCTATCATCATCAAATCGGATGCACAGTCCAAAAGCAAAGGGAAGTTGACACGACACCACCAGCTACTGTTCTCATAGAGGAGAAGTTGAAAATATCGGCTTGTGGTCATTAAAGTCTGTATAGTCCAGCGCGTGAGTTTGTGCATATCTGCATGACTGCATTTTCAGCCTTTTGGGACGTTTAGGATTTACATTATTAATAGATAAAAAAATATCAGAGGTTGGTGAATGAGAATATCTGCTATATACACCGAAATTCTATCATTATTAGTAGCTTTATTTAGTACCTTGGGTATGGCATAAGGTATTAACTACTAGAGCCACCCTGCAAACGCCCACGAGCATCGCTTGTCTGGTTTTGCCCTCGCCGCTACGGTTTTCCGCCAAGCTTCCTCCCGACGGATCAGCTCCCTCCTCCCGATCAGTTTTCGCTTACCGATGCCGCTCTCCTCCTGTGATGCTGCTTCCTCATCCCTACGCCGCTCCCTCATTCCGACAGCCCCGCCATCCTCCCGACGCCGCTCCCCTCCTGCGTTGCCGCTCCCCCATCCCTAGTTCGCTCCCGATAGCCCTCCATCCTCTCGAAGGAGTCCCGGAACATTTTTCATCCCCCCAGTTCGCGATCCATTTCCTGAAGCCGCTCCGCCGTTACTCCCATCACTGATCAGGGACTAATACCGCCGCCGCAAGCTGCTGGCCAGCCCCTCCGATGCGACAAATGCATTTCCACCAGAGCTACCGCAACCTCTGGCACACAGACATCATGGGCAGATGGGCACCATGCAGGGAAACTTCCCCTATATGAAATCGCCCTTGCTCGCTCTCTTCACTTTCTTTTTTCTCCCATCTTTCCCGATGCGTGATCTGGTCTCCCGTAGGGGGATTCGTATCCTGATGGATTTTCTGCGAGTAAAGTGCACACCCGGTCCTTAAACTTGTGTGGGTGTGTCATCCTGGTCCACGAACTCTCAAAACGACTAAATACATCCATAATCACGGTTACTGTGCAATTTGAATCCATAAACTCATGTAGACCGCGTGCCTTATTGCAATTAGACACTTCCACATTTTTTCTCAGTTTGGAGCAGCCGATGCCATTACGCATACCCCTTCCGTTGTCGGTTCATTCATCCATTCCACTCCCCCACATTGGTATGCAGCGATGGCGGCGATACGGGCGCCCAAAGCGACGGAGGCGAGCCAAGTGGCCAAAGGCACAATGGCTAGGGTTTGGACGAATTCCGCATGGGGGAGTAGGAGAGAAGCACGTCCGCACTGGTGGCCATCATCGCCGCAGCAGTGGCCTCTCCGCGATGGTGGTGACAATTGGCGGAAAGGGCCCCGCCCCTTGATTCCGGTGCGTATAATCTGCGTTTCCTATTCTTGATTCATCAGATTTGGTTGGATTAGAGGATGCACATGAGGTAGGAAGGCAAGTGTTGATGACCATTATTCCACATTTTGACCATCAACTTCTCAGAAATAAATTGAGTACTTGCACCATGTTCCATGCATATTTTGTTTAACTCTAATAAGTTCCACGAGTTTTGGATGAGTTGTGCTTGTAGGAATTCACTGTCCAAAGATGGTCGAAATCAGAGAAGATTCAGGTCGACCGGCACATTCTGTGCCGACCGGCTTGACACCTCCACATACATGGGTCCGATGTTTTTACCGGAGCAATGTGACACGTTCATAAGGCAAACATCTCATATCCTGTCGGTGGACCCGGAATGAACAAGGATCAAGCCAAAGACCCACGTGCCAGTGCCAAGAACATCAAATGGGGAAACCACCCATCCCAGAGGCATTGTGGAGTGTTGATTTGCAACGTCGGTGAAATGGAGGGCTGAGAGGCCCCAGAGGCAGGCCGCCCGGCCTACCCCAGGCTGCCCGGCCCAAGATTCCAGCATCCGAGGAAGATACCCGAAGAACCAATGTCCAAGAGAGATCAGGAGCCGTCCACGGAAGGTCGGTGGCCAGGTGGCACATTCCTAGGCCGGCTGGCCTAGGATGGCACCACCTTTCAGCCTCTTAGCACTCAGCTTTGCGTGAAAGTTAAGCACCGCCTCTACAGTTGTGTGCACCGGGTGCTACCTGAATTACCGGCTTTCTACCGACCTTGGAAGCCTATAAATAGCACCCTCTCCCTCACTTGTAAACACACACTCAAAGGAGCAATTCTCTCTTCTCATTTCTAGAGTAGGTTAGTAGTTGGGAGTTAGAGTCAAGTCGAGCTTGTCTCGGGGATCCGGAGTCGTCATCGGAGCTCGGTATAAGCTCTTGTATTTTTTCCTTTGACTATTTTACTATAAGTAATCTTCATTATTTACTTGAGTCAGCTTTATTTTCCGAAAGTTATTTATCTTCCCAAGTACTAGCACTTGTCTGCGGGAGTAGTTTACCTCTAGTTCAGTTTAAGTTCTCTTTCTTGCCTTGTCGGAGCTTGTCTTACGGGTTTTCTCGCCCGTACTAGTGTAACTCAAGTTAGTTCACTAGGTTGAGGGGGATTTCTCTTGAAGGCCTCAAGAGAAATCCTAGTATCGAGAGCAGATGTGGTGTTTGACTCGGTACTAGCTAGGAAGTGTGTTCCACCCCACGGCACCGCAATGGAAGGCGGCAAGTGGTAACAGCCTTGTCCGTCCATCGTAGTCCACCACGTTCGGGTGCTTTCATAGCAGTAGTGACGAAGGACGTCGGGCTCCCTTCTCATCTCTGTCTGAGCCCTTCTCTTACGTCGCCAAAGTAAGCTCCTGGTTCTGACATCAAGATAGAAGCCTAGATTAATTCTAGTGAGGCTAGCTCAGTAGTTTAGAAGTGTTTCAGGAGTCCTTTCTCGCTCGTTGTCCTCCCAGCTGCTACCTCTCTAAGGTATAAAATCTCCTGTGTGTTAAACGGTCATAGACTGGCCATTTATCCTTACCCATTATCTGGCTTACCCCTGCTGAATTAATCGGTCGATAGATTCAGTAAAGGTTTCCACTACAATTTACGATACACATTACCATAGTGCTTCCCTGAGGATTTCACGATACCCCGGAATACTCCATGGTGAAGTGCTACACCGGTGATTTTGTGCGCTTGTAGAATACCTATTCAGACTGAGCATAAAAGACACCAACAAGCATTTCTGGCGTCGTTGCCGCGGAAGCAATTGGCTAAAGTTATCTTATAATTGAGTGATAAACTTTACTGTTCCATCACCGCTAGTTTTAGCGGGCTTACCATTGCTCTCTCTCTCTCTCTCTCTCTCGTTTATTCGATGCAGAGCAGTGCATGACTAGTTTTGATCTACCATCCAACTTCGATCCGAATCCTCAGCGAATTGGGCGAATTGTGAGACGCCGCATCGTCCCACCCCAGAAGAAACTCACTTGGAACCATCGTTTATCCGTCTCAGCACCACCCATGGCCAAGACTCTCAGGCAGTACTCGGCCCCGTCCAGCAGCCACATCCCTACTAGACTGAACAATGACCAAGGCAATGATGGCTTTGAGCTCAAATCGGGACTGGTGAATATGGTTCAAGCGAGTCCATTATGTGGAAAGGCATCAGAAGATGCCAACGCTCACCTCCAGAACTTCCTGGAAGTGAGCAGCATTATCAACCCCAGAGGTACCATGATGGATAATGTCCGTCTTCAGCTGTTTCCATTCTCCTTGCTAGGCAAGGCAAAGACGTGGTTCTACACCACCAAAGCAGACTTCACCACATGGGATGCCTGCTCCAATGCATTCCTGATGAAATACTTCCCGGTGGGCAAAACCAAAGCCCTCCGAAGCAAAATCTCTGGATTTCAGTAGCTGTCGGATGAAGCCATTCCGAAAGCTTGGGAGAAATTCCAGGAGTACATTGCAGCATGCCCCCACCACGGCATGGAAGAATGGCTGATCATTTAGAGTTTCCTCCATGGCCTGAACACGCCAGCCCAGAACCACATCGATGCAGCATCAGGTGGTTCCTTCCTTTTGCTCAGCGTCAACGCAGCTAAAGCGCTGGTAGAGAAGATTGCTTCCGACCAGAGTTGGAAAGGTGAAAGGCAGCAACAACCCCGCAAAGGAATTCATCATATCGACAGTGTTGATATGCTTGCTACCAAGATGGACCTTCTCATGAAGAGACTCGAGTCTCCGCACTAGGAGGCCAACCAGGTTATGGATTCTCGCATGACATGCGAGACTTGTGGAGAAACTGGATACACGGGCAACTCTTGCCCGATCACCCAGGAGGAAGCTCACTTCGTTGGAGCGAACAACTCCAACAACTCTGGCTTCCGTCCTCAGCAGGGTTGGAATTCCATGCCCAACCTCCCCTTCGATCAACAGCAAGGTATGGACTTTAATAACAATTTTTAGCCTACTCTAAAGGACCTAGTTTATGGCTAGAAGCAGATTAATGATAACATTAGTAAGAAGTCTCTTGCTAATGATAAAATCTTGGAATATTTGGCCGGACAACTAGAGGGCATAAATTATGTTATTAAAAACTAGTTGAGCTTCAATAAAATGATAGAAACTCAAGTAGCTCAACTAGCCTCATCTTGTCCTCACAATAACTAGGGAAAACTTCCTGGGCAACCAGAAGTTTCTCCTAAGGAGAGTATTAGTTCGGTGACTAAGCGGACAGGTAAGTCAACGCAGGAACCACTGTTGGCACTCCTTAGCCTAAACGAATTACTCCGCAAGTGCACAGAGACCAATGTAGCTTTCACCTTGGAGTATTCCAGGGTATCAAATCCACGGCGAACGGTAAAGCGCGACAAGACCTAGAACTAGTTCAACCGGGTCCACCAGGGGAAGAGAGGTAAGTGGGCAGAGGGTCTAACGTCGGTTAGCCAACTCATTACCCAGAAGACTTGCAACTAAACTATCTTGATCTGCTTCGGCGGCCTAAGCGAAGGGCTCAGACAGGGGTGAGAAGGGGCCCAACATACTTTTGGCAATCCTACTGCTATGAAAACACCCGAACGTGGTGGACTACAAAGGACGGATAGGGCTGTCGCCACCTGCCGCCTACCACTGCGGTGTCGTGGGGTGGAACACAACCCTATGCAACTAACCAAGTCTAGGCACCACGCCTAACACTATCAAGTTACGTACTCCTGCCTACCGGCAAGACAAAAAGCACTCTCAAATAAGTAGAACTTGCTACTTACGCAGACTAGGGATCCCGCAGATCAAAGACAGAAAGTACACAAGTAACTAAAGTAAAGAGGAAGACTAGTGAGATACCGACGAGAGATGAGGAACTTCACTCCGAAGATGCTTCATTCCTCTGAGGTGGATTACAAAAGTGGAGTAAGGCCGAGGGAACTCGGCACCACTCCTTTACTTTGGCTTTCGCCAAGACTCTCACCTCACACTCTCCCTATTCTACTAAGTGGACTACATCTTGCTTGAGCTCTTCTCTTCTTCAAATGGTGTGTGTAGAATGAGGGGTGGAGGCTCCCTTTTATAGTGCTGCGAAGGTCGGTTCTTCAGGTAGCTGCAAAGGTACGTAACCACTTCCTTGGCTTAAACTCCACGCGAAAGGGAAACTTGAGGGGCTGCAAAGTGGGGCTGGCCGGCCTGGGATCTCGGCCGTTCGGCTACCGCCTTCTCGTGGACGCTCCAGATGCTCTCTAGAGGTCGGTGTAAAAAGGTGGTTTGCTCAACCGACATTCCTTGGGCCGGGCGGCCTGGCTCCGGAAGCTTGTTCGCCCTCCATTGCACCGCCACGCTCCTCAACAGCTGGAGATCACTCCTGGATGGGTAGTTATCTTGTGCTCTGATCATGGCACAGAATTCCTCCGTTTTGCCTAAGGGTTCAAGCCTTCCGATTCCAACTCGTGCATTCTAGGAAACCACCCATTGGAATGGCTTGATTTCTCCCTCTGGATGATACTGGTAAATCTCATGCCAAGATTCCACAGAAAGTATGCCAGTCGGCTGGATCCGGGCCTCCCGGTCCAAACAGTGTCCATTTTGGGTCAACTTTGGATATGTTGTTCCTGAAGTCAAATATGCACCAAAACTTGTCGAACTCATTAGATATAATGGTTATGGCATGATTATGACCTATGTTTCATGAAATCAGGCAGAGCGTTGGGGGCAAAAATCATCAATATCGACCGCCAACAACCACCATATCCAAAATATGCAGGATCTCTGCTGAAAGCCGTACTCGCCAGCAATACCTCTGCAGGAGATGAAGATCAGGAGGAGGACGAAGAATCCAACACAACTGCTGCCCAGGAGGAAACCGTGGAACCCTCTAGAACTTCAAGGGAGTTTCATGACACTACTGCCTTACCATTTCCAGAACGGATAAGGAAGCCGGTGGCCGACGAACAATTCGGCAAGTTCATCGAGGTAATAAAGAAGTTGTATGTCAATATACCGCTTCTTGAGGCTATGCAGGTCCCGACCTATGGCAAGTATATCAAGGATATACATGGGACCAAGAGAAACCTGCCCACCACCGAGGTCGTGCAGCTCAAAGAGGAGTGTAGCGCAACTATACTCGATCCTCTCCTGGAGAAGAAGAAAGATCCAGGATGCCCCATGATCACATGTTCAATCAGGAGCCAATACTTTTCACATGCTCTTTGCGATTTGGGAGCAAGCGTCAGCGTCATGCCTAAGGTAGTTTATGATAAACTAAATTATCATGAGCTTGACCCTACTGCCATGTGCTTGCAGCTAGCGAATCAAACGGTTCGTTACCCCGCGGGAATTGTAGAGAATATCCCGGTAAAAATCCGAAACTTCTTTATTCCCGTTGATTTCGTCATCCTCGACATGGAAGTCGATGCCAAGACGCCTCTCATTTTGGGAAGGCCGTTCTTTAGTCCCGCAAATGCACACATTGATGTTGGAGCTGGAGAAATCCAACTCAACATCAATGGGCAAACGGAGAAGTTCGCCTTCAGACCGATGGTCGAACAATGTTCCCAGGTCAGGACTTTTACCCGGAAAGAAATCCGAGAAAGAGCAGGAGAAGCCATCAACCCCTACAATCAATATCCTTGCCGAGCTCTTGGAACGACTGAGAATCAACAAGGAAATTAGGGCGTATAACTACAGGAACGCTAGACGAAGAATCCTTCATAGAGAATTCGAGGAATCGGAGGCGAAAGTGATTAAAACAAAACCAGCCACCAAGAAGGAATGGCGGAGAAAAGTGTCTTCGTCAGGAACTCCACCCGGCGACGACAACAAAACCCGACGTATGGAGAGTCCTTCTCCGGACTTAAAATCCGAGCTATCGCCATGACAACCATGGTACGTACCCATTCTTGCATTTGCATATAGGATAGTTTCAAATTCTTGCACAATCTTTCTTTTCGAACCATGGCATGTTTAAAATTTTTGAACCAACATTTAAATCTTTGTTTTGCATCAAATATTATTGCATTTATAAAAAAATGACCGAATTGTTGGACGGCCGACCCCACCTAGGCCGGCCGGCCCCACCTCTCCACATTTTGTTAGGGGCAGCAGGAATCCGAGACTTTGAGTGCTCAGGGAGCAAAGTAAAGTGACCACACTCATCGTGTAGAGGGGGCCAGGCCGGCCGGCCTCATCATGGCCGCCCGGCGCCTCTCCACCGCTCCCGTCGTGTCATCAATAACCAGAGCACAAGCACTTGCAGGTCTACAAGCTAGGCAACGTCGTGGACGAAGGATGGCCGCGGGAGGTTCCGCCTAGCGCACTACAGGTCGGATGGCCTGGCCCCTACGCGCCTCTATAAAAAGCCACCACACCACGTCGTTCGTCACACCGTCGCTTTGAGTACGCAGGTCACTCTCCTAAGCACACTTTCTCTATTCTTCCCTCTGAGTTTTCTTGCTTAATGAAGCTCATATGAGTTAATTAAGCTAAGTAACTCAAGTGCTAGCCCCACAAAAATAGTGCTAGCCCCACAAAAATATAGTAGTAGTGTTGGGATTAGCTCAGCACTAATCAAATAAAATTAGAGTATAACCCTCTCCGAAAATGAAAACCACAAAATATTTCCATTGAATAAATCAAAGCTCTGAGTGAAGAACGATTTGTGGAGGATTAATCCAAACAAGAACGACTGACCACTGACCCCTCTGACTATTTTTTTCCTGCATATTAGTTGCACTAATCTTTTGCAGGAATCATGTCGCTCTGGGGGAATATCAAGGGCAACGTGAAGAAGCTGGGCTCGTCATCCCAATCCCAGAGTTCGCGAGCGTCATCGGCCTCCCGGGATGACATGTTGGTGGACTCAGTCTGCCGACCGTCACGATCCTAGGAAGAAGAGGAGGAAGCCCCTGCTCCACCAGCAGTACTGAGGCCCCACCTCAAAATCAGAGTTCTAACTACGGTCAACCAGATCATAGTCCGGACCGATTATGAGTGGGATGCCCTCGAGCTGCTGAATAAGCAGTTGTACGGTCACGCCAAGTGGTTCAAGACAGAATTCCGCATGATGATGGGACTCCGTCAGGATATCAACTGCGCATTCATGGCTGCGGGATAGTCGCACTTCGCCGACATCACCGAACCAGGTTCGCACCTTCTCACCATGGAATTTTTGACAACGCTACATGTTGAAATTGTTGGAAAAGAAACTAAAATCCACTTCCACTTTTTCAATGAGTTCTTTGAAATGCCAATTAGAGACTTTAGTAATGCACTGGGCTTTAGTAAGAAATGCGCCTTAGAGGCTACTGCTTTAACAGATGATCATGATTATGACCGTAGTGCTTGGTGGAATGAAATCTTAGATGAACCAGTGAGTAGTAAGAATAGCATAGTTTCTATCCATAATCTAACTCTGAGAGTCCTAGCCAAGTACCTCGCTATGGTAGTCATTCCCGAGCAGACCTCAGGATGTGTAGCTCCTCGGAGCTCATGTGCCTGTTCGCTATGGCAAAGAAGATCCGCTACTCATCTATCATGGGCATGATCGCACATTGGCAGAAAATGATCACGTGCAAATCTCCCATCGACATAACCTCACTGGTCAGCCGCATTGCGTGGTATGTCGGTGTTTTGGAGAATGCACAAGTCACATATCTGCTCACGACATATGAGTATCGGACCTTCATCGGTCTGGACCACTTTGTTCACGCGCACATGATGTGTGAAGGTCCCGAGAATCCAGGGTATGAGAGTGAGTTCAAGCTGCCATGCCCGAAACTCTCGCTCTACTCCGTGAAACATTTGACCCACTAGATGGAAAAGAAGGAGCCAGCACCACACAGCACAGCTGGCCCTATGACACGTGGTAGAACTCAGCGTGACGCACAGTTGGCCGAGGGTGGCACATCACGGAAGGAAGGAGTTTCCCGTTAGGCAGGAACTTCTCGCCAGCCAGGAGCTTCACGACAGGTCTGTGCTTCTCAGGAGGCCGGACCTTCACACGCTGCACCCTCACCAGATGCCTCAGCACAGCCTCACCCAGACACAGCACAGATGATTTTCGAGGAGGCCTACGGGTATTACACCCAGGGTGGCCAGACCTCATACCAGCCTGAGGGTAGCACAGGGTACAGACACGACCAGGGGTTTTACTACCCCTCGGGCATGGGAGCTTCCCATGGCCCACAGGTCAGCCCGTCTGCATTAGCACGCTTTGAGTACGACAACCCACTCACACGGGGGCTGTCGGATCTCACTGCCTGAGTAAGTGCCATGGAGTTACATCAGGATAGAGATGGGACACAACCTCGATCACAACACCAGTCTCACACAGGAGAGTTGGGGGATGATATCCTCCATGTCCTACGATTGGCACCACGGTGTGTACTACCCCCCGCCACATACAGACTAGTAGCCCTGAGCTTCATTGAAGCTTGAGGGAGAGATCGTCAGTACCCAGATAAGTCATCATACCCATTGGTTCAGAATTAGTAGTATTTAAAAAAAGAGAGAGTTTCCATGGTTAGAATAAATATGTGGAAATCCGTGCAAGCTATTATCTTGGAAATGATGAATAGTTGCTCTGTTTGAGCTTTGCATGTGCCCCGTTTATAGCTTTTTACTCATCTAGTACTAGAGCTAGTTGACACATAATAGACACATTCTAAATATGTTTGTGTGGGAGCATTAACATGATTTTTAAGTCTACATTGTTGTGGGGTTCGAGATGGCCTACATTGGAATTAAAACTGTACTCCCTCCATACTCGAAAAGAATGTCGTTTTGGATAGCGACACGGTCTCCAAAGCTTAATTTTGACTTCTTATTTTTATAAAATATTTATCGCAAAATTATATATTTATACTTTTTTGAAAGTATTTTTCAAGACAAATCTATTCATATAGTTTTTGTATTTTGAATCTCAACAACGTCAAAGTTATCCATGATTTATATTCCCAATGTTTGACCCAAACCTTGTCCAAAACGACATTGTTTTCGAGTATGGAGGGAGTATACCTTAGTAAGGGAAATTCTCGAAATAAAATTTGAAACATGGTAAAAGATTTCCCTATTGGTTTACATATCCCATCCAGAGCCATAATGTTATACCTTACATGAGCTACCATAGGCTGTCTTGATTTACTTTTTGCTTTGTCGAATGGTCATTTCGCTTGAGGAAAGGTACTTGTCATCTGCTGGTCTTTCTCCTTTGCGTACCCATTTCATTGCTAGCCTCAAAATGTCTGGCATGACAATCACCTACTCCGGGTATTGTCCTCCACCTTCACCAAACATTTCCGCCACAACTTCAGCCCAAAATCTCCATTGTGTGCCTATTCATTCCAGAAAAAGGGTCAAAAGATCTTCAAAATTTCCCTCTGAAAATATTCATATAGGGAAGGACATGGGGTAATCTTCTTTTTAAAAAAAGATGATGAAAAGAAGTACCCATGATCCTTAGCAAAAAGAGTTCAAAGAGGAGTTCAAATAAAGGGGCCCAAAAATATTTTCAAAAGTGTGAGTCCATTTCTCCCTCTCCCTTGGACATATGTGATTCCAAAAGATCGGAATTTGATCAAGTGCCTACCTCTTACGAACCACTCTTCGGCTCGGCAACACATGTAATCAAGGTATGTCACACTCTTCCTACCCAAAACTCCAGATATCAGCCTAAGAATAGGAAGATATTGGTCAAGTTTCAACCATGGTGAGGATCATACACCTTGAGCGATTGAGAGCACCTTCAGGGAACCTTTACAATATCTATGCATACTTGCAAAATATTCCGAGTGTGAACCTGAACAGGGAAAACAGGAGAATATTCCGGTGAAGGTTGTTCAGTCCTCCAACCGCTCAAGACAAGGGATGAAATGTGAAATAAGCCCCATCAATCAGAGGAAATAGGTATGAGCCAACTTACTCAACATACATATAGATAGAGTAATATGCTATGCGCAGGGTACCTAAAGAGGGCAAACATTGACGCAACTCCTGATCCACTGAGCCTCAGTATTAAGTTTTGCTCGAGGACGAGCAAAAGTTTAAACTTGGGGGGGGGGGGTGTTGACGGCCATTATTCCACATTTTGACCGTCAACTCTTCAGGAACAAATTGAGTACTTGCACCATGTTCCATGCATATTTTGTTTAATTCTAATAAGTTCCCCAAGTTTTGAATGACTTGTGCTTGCAGGAATCCACTGTCCAAAGATGGTGGAAATCAGAGAAGATTCAGGCCGACCGGCACATTCCGTGCCGACCGGCCTGACACCTCCACATACATGGGTCCGATATTTTTACCGGAGCAATGTGACACGTTCATAAGGCTCCAGAACAAGGCAAACATCTCATATCCTATAAGGATCAAGCCAAAGACCCACTGCCAGTGCCAAGAACATCAAATGGGGAAACCACCCACCCTAGAGGCATTGTGGAGTGTTGATTGTTGACGGTCATTAACGACCAATTTCGACCGTCAACTCCTGCACAAAAAGGGACTAAAATGTGGAATAAATGCTAGGATATGTTTAATTACTAACGGATTCCATAGGTGATGTTCTAGAATGTGTGCAGGTGATTTCCAGCTGATTTTGCAGTATAATGGTGTGGTTTGATCCAGGACATAACGTTCCAGTAAATCAGGACGCCACATGTGTCAGAATATGGAATAGATGGCCCACCAGAGCAAGAAACCAACAGTACAAGAGCCAATGCCTGTGCCAATGACAAGTGGGCCCAGGAAGGAACCCATGGACCGAAAGGGGAGGTCGGTGGGCCCACTGGGAGGCCGGCCGACCTACTGGTCGGCCGACCAGGCCCATGGGCCCCACCGCCTCAACTTTGCCATGTGGTGCTCCCTCACTAGCTCCCAATGTTGGTTCTGCAGAGAAGAGCTGCGATCTCGGGGTGGCTCCCTCCTATAAATACAAGGGGAGGGGTAGAGGAATGAACACACACATTACACCCTCTCAACTCACCTTTCTCCCTTGGAGCTTGAGGCCTTCATCCTAGATGCTTAGGTAGACTAGGAGGTGTAGAAGAAGAGGAGGAGAGTGAGGAGGAGTCGGGGGAAGTGCCGGGTCTGTCGGCACTCTTCTCCACTTGTACCTCGACGGATGCTTATTCGGTTGTAAGTGTTCGAGACTTTCTTTGTTTGTTTATTTGGAATTAGAGTTTAGATCGCAAGTTATCATCTCTGCCTTATATTAGTTGATGTATATGCTAGCGAGTAGCATTTGATCTTAGCTTAAGACCCCGGTTAGAAAAGGGTAGTCTTGGCCAGGGCTAAGGTTAGTAGGGAAAGGCGTAGACGTGGTGTCTAGGCTGGACTATACCACTCAGTTGTCTGATAGGCCCACGGTTTGTAGATGTAGCCGACATGTGGTGACAGCCCTGTTCGAGCATTTTCGTAATCCTCCACGTTCGGATATCAGATAGAGCACATGTTGGAGCTATCGGCTTGTATAAGCTGGTCGATACCTTTAGCTCGAAGTATAACGGCGACGTGATCTCTTCTTCTAGGCATAGATTCTAGATATAGAAAGTCCTCTTTTCTGTTTTCTCCACACCGGCGTGTGTGTCCTTGGATGAACCTGAACTTGTGGATAGCGTACTCATGTTCCCTAATGGATGCGATACCCTGAAATACTCCTGGGTGAAAGCTACAACGGTATCCGTGCGCTTGCGGATTTTATTCGTGATGTTACAAAATACCAACAAGCTTACTGGCGCCGTTGCCGGGGAACGGTAGCTACGTTATCTACGGACTCAGTCGTCTTCGTATTTTCTATTTTGTTTTTCTTTGATTCTACCTCAACCCCCGTACCCCATGGAGCAGCTATCCCTTTTACAGCTCTCTTCACCCAAGAGCGAGTTCTATGAGCCAGCACCCTCTGCTGACCCAATTCTTCCTACTAGCTATGAACTCGACTCAGGCTACATAGCCTTTGTTCAGGAAAATTCCTTTTCAGGAAGGGATTGTGAAAATCCCTACCATCATCTGCGCGAGTTCAAGCAAGTGTGCTCATGCAAGAAAATTTCGTGCATGACACACGAAACTCTTAAATGGAAATTGTTTCCTTTTTCCCTTTCGGGCGAAGCGAAGCAATGGTGTATTCGTGTCATAGGCTGTGTGAATGGAAATTTGATTGAACTTCGAGACAGATTCTGTTCTGCGTTCTTTCTGCTTTCACGAATATGTGCCTTACGAATAGAAATTGTAACTTTCCGTCAGAATAATAAGGAATCAATCGGTGTAGCTTGGGCTAGATTTACCTTATTGGTAAAATCTGGCCCAGAATTGTCATTACCTGAGTATTTATTGCTCCAGCATTTTTATGCTGGTCTTGACAAGGAGTCTGCACACCATCTCGATCTTACCTCTGGAGGATCTTTCGCTCATCTTACCCCAACTGAAAGTAGGGAAGTCCTCGACAAAATCTTGGACAGAACCTCTTTCGTTTGTATCCACGAGCCAGTCCCCACAGAGCCCGAGATGCATCAAGCGGAGCCTTCGGAAATCGAATCAGAACCCCCTGAGAGCCAATTAGTAGATTCGATCTATGAGACCGCCCCTGAACATAAATCTGAAATATCGGAGGAAGAAGACCCTCTACCTCCGGAATTTCTCTGAAGTATCGAGCCGGATGTCTTTGAAGACTTCAGCAATACCTCAAGATACTTCTGTCAGAAGCGACCACCAAGCCCTGTCACTCCCACGGATCCCTTAGAGGAGAATTTTCTTCGGGAGACAGTTCAAGAGTTGACAACATTGATCAGCAATGAATGGCTGCAGGAAGGGGAGTCATCCGTATCTCTAATTTATCTAAACTCTCCCTCCACCTCATTCCGTTGCCGCCTCCAAGATCAAAATGTGGACGCTCTCTATAGTCCCGCTGTCGGAGCTAATCTTATGTCAGATGAGTTTGCCTTAGCTTTGCTAGGCAATTACAAACTCACTCCGAGAGACAGACAGCTCAGGAGACCTTCAGGTTCTCTTTCAAGCAGTTACGGGATAATCACCGATGTGCCACTATGGCACAATGATGTTAAAATCCATCTGAACTTCCATATCTTCGAGGATCTCAACTTCGACTTCTTGATAGGACATCCCCTTAAGGCTCTCTTTTTGGATGTTCCTAAAGACGGATGTTTAACCATCAAGTTAGGGAAGGACATGTTCCACATCCCCGTGGATCAAGCATTAACATGCTCTGTGGAAGATCTCCCTATTCCAGAGCCGATCGAGGAAATAATGGCCACTTCCACCTCCGAGTTTTTTGACTTGGGCCTCGAGGAGGACAACGAGGAAATGCCGAAAGAAGTCAGTGATGCAGAAGAAGAATCTAGTGACACTTCTGAACTGCTCGCAATTGAGAAGCCATCACGACCTCCGATTGAGCTAAAGCCTCTACCTTCAGGGCTTAGATACGCCTTCCTGAATAGAGATGTAGAGTCTCCCGTAATCATTAGTGACAAACTCTCGGAAGAGGGGACGAATAAGCTCATCGCTATTCTAGAGAAGCATCGATCAGTCTTAGGCTACACCCTACAAGACCTCAAGGGCATCAATCCTGCCCTCTGTACCCACCGAATCCCATTGGATCCCGCAATAGCACCTTCTAAGGAACCCCAAAGAAGGTTGAACAATGCTATGAGGGAGGTGGTAAAGAAAGAGGTTCTTAAACTCCTGGATGCTGGAATTATCTATCCTATTCTGTATAGTGAGCGGGTAAGCCCAGTCCAAGTCGTACCCAAGATAGGAGGCATGACGGTGGTGGAAAATAGCAAGAACGAGCTAATTCCCCAACGAACCGTCACGGGATGGAGGATGTGTATAGATTACAGAAAACTCAACAGGGCCACTAAGAAGGATCACTTCCCACTGCCTTTCATCGATGAGATGTTAGAGCGATTGGCGAAGCACTCCTACTTTTGTTTCCTTGATGGTTATTCTGGTTACCATCAAATACCCATCCATCCCGAAGATCATAGCAAGACCACGTTCACATGCCCCTATGGAACATATGCCTACCGACGAATGTCATTTGGGTTATGTAACGCACCCGCGTCGTTCCAAAGGTGTATGATGTCCATTTTCTCTGACATGATCGAAGAAATTATGGAAGTTTTCATGGATGACTACTCGGTCTATGGGACTACCTTCGATCATTGTCTAGAAAATTTAGACAGAGTCTTGCAGAGATGCCAAGAAAAGGACCTGATCCTCAACTAGGAGAAATGCCAGTTCATGGTCCGTGAAGGCATCGTTTTAGGACACTTAGTGTCTGAAAGAGGGATAGAGGTGGATAAGGCGAAGATTGAAGTCATTGAACAACCTCCGCCTCCCATCAATGTGAAAGGAATCAGAAGCTTCCTTGGCCATGCCGGATTCTATCGAAGGTTCATTGCAAACTTCTCCCAGATTGCTAGACCCCTCACAAGTCTCCTAGCCAAGGATGCTCCTTTCCAATTCACGGATGAGTACCACAAAGCCTTTAACACACTCAAAAAGGCACTCATCTCAGCTCCAATCATTCAACCCCCAGATTGGAAGCTCCCGTTCGAGATCATGTGTGATGCTAGTGATTATGCGGTGGGGGCCGTACTTGGTCAAACCAAGGATAAGAAGCATCACGCGATCGCGTACGCAAACAAGACACTCACTGGAGCTCGGCTCAACTATGCCACAACAGAAAAAGAGATCCTAGCAGTTGTCTTCGCTATCAACAAGTTTAGATCCTATTTAGTGGGTACCAAGGTCATCATCTATACAGACCATGCCGCACTCAAGTACCTCTTCACTAAAAAGGATGCTAAATCGAGGTTGATCATATGGATTCTTCTACTCCAAGAGTTTGATTTGGAAATTAAAGATAAGAAAGGAGTAGAGAATTCAGTGGCGGATCATTTATCGCGCATGACCAATACGAATGCCCAAGACCCACCGATAAATGACTTCCTACGGGATGACATGCTTCTCAAAGTAACAGCTTCACACCCCTGGTATGCGAATATCGTAAACTTCATCGTTTCGGGGTATATACCCCCAGGGGAGAGCAAAAAGAAGTTAGTACAGGAGAGCAGACGCCACCTATGGGATGAACCGTATCTATACCGAGTCTGTGCAGATGGGTTACTCAGACATTGTGTACCTACGGCAGAAGGACAAAAGATCATAGAGAAATGCCATACAGCACCATATGGAGGTCACTATGGTGTATTTCGCATTCAAGCGAAAATCTGGCAGAGTGGTTTCTATTGGCCATCTATGTATGAAGATACAAAGAACTTCATCCGCAGATGTCCAAACTGCCAGAGGCATGGAGGGATCACAGCTCGCGATTCAATGCCTCTGAACTACAATCTTCAGGTCGAACTCTTTGATGTTTGGGGTATTGATTACATGGGACCTTTCATAAGATCCCAAGGATGCGAGTATATTCTGGTCGCCGTAGATTATGTCTCCAAATGGGTCGAAGCCATGCCATGCAGAGCCGCAGATGCAAAGCATGCCCGTTAGATGTTCCATGAGATTATCTTTCCAAGGTTTGGCACACCATGGATGGTAATCAGTGACAGAGGGTCACACTTCATTGACTCAGCCTTCCGAAACTTTCTCAAGGAACTAGGGACAAGGAACAACATCGCGACTCCGTATCACCCTCAGACCAGCGGTTAAGCAGAAACATCTAACAAGCAAATCAAGAATATGCTGTAGAAGACCGTGAATGAGATGGGGAAGGGATGGAATCTGAAATTACCGGATGCACTGTGGGCATACCGTATAGCATACAAGACACCCATTGGAATGTCACCCTATCAGCTTGTCTATGGGAAAACTTGCCACTTACCCATAGAGCTGGAGCACAGAGCACATTGGGCTATCCAAAAGTGGAACATGGATCTTAAAATAGCCGGAGAATACAAGAAACGTCAACTCTCGGAATTGGAAGAATGGAGAGACAAAGCTTATCATAACGCCTCGATCTACAAAGAGAGAACCAAGAGATGGCATGATAAGCGATTGAAGCCTAAGAGCTTCAATCCTGGAGACAAGGTATTACTCTTCAACTCTAGGGTCAAGTTATTTGGTCATGGGAAATTACGAAGTAAATGGCAAGGACCGTATCGCGTCATCGACACATCATCACATGGAGCCATCATGATACAAGATGACGATGGTAACGCCTTCAAGGTAAACGGTCAACGACTCAAGCTTTTCCTAGACCATCATAAAGCTCTTGATGAAGAGGTAGATGTGACTGACTTAGTCGATCCCGTACTTATGTTCAAAAAGAGCCATATAGGTAAAAAGGGCAGGAGGGCCCATCGTATCTCTCAAGAACACGACCATACCAGTTGACCCACACAAGTTGGGGCCCACTGGGGCCCAGACTTGGTCGACCGACCTATAGGTCGGCCGAACCTGGGCCAGCCCAAGTGAGGTCCAGCTTCGGGGCACGGCCTCCTTGACCCACCTAGAGTCCAATTCCGTGAGGCGTGCCGGCATTTCGCGACGAAGAAAGGAGCCTCGTACCCCTCTTCTTCTCTTCAGAAACCCTAAACTCTATACCTTGTTTCCATCTATTCCCCAAAATCTCCATTGGTTCCACCAGCATTCCATCACCATCAACCCATGGCCGATAAGGAGATAGTCCCTTACGTTGCGCTAGAATCCCGCCAGGACAATCCACTTAGCCCTATGGAGCAGTACTTCATGGAGGATCTCCAAGAAGAAGCCTTCTCGGTGACCACGACCTCTCTAGCAATGCCTCGAAGCACCCCCAGAAGGAAGGACCCGAGGGGCGCCAGGGGCAGGTCGGCCGATCACCTTGGTCGGCTGACTTCCCCCACGAGCCCGTTTGGCTCCCGGTTTCTCTGGTGGTTCTCCATCGCTAGGTGGAGTACTTCCAGCTGAGGTACGGCGAAGAAAACCACGGAACAGGCCCTCAAAGAAGAAATTGGAGGTCTTCGCGGTCAAGTTGTTCCAAGACGAGAATGCACTCGGGCCGAGGCTTAAACCCGATGAAGAGTATGTGCACTCGTGGGTGACTAAGGAAGGCTGGATAATCAGCCACGACTACCGGCGCAACAAGATATCTCCTGACGAACCACCACTCCAACCACGCCTCACAATCTTTGGAGTGATACCACTGGCCAGAGCAGAAGACTGTCAAGACAAGTCTGAGATGAGGGCACTTTCCAATGAGCTTACAAAAGCTCATATGGCCAATATTAGATTGGACACATCTCAGCAGAGGTTAAGAGAGGAGGTCAGAGAGATGCAAGGGGACCTCGATCTTTACCTCGAGTTTCTTGATGAGAGGATGGATCACCTAGCAAAGGCATTAGGGATCCAAAACTTTGAGTAGGGATCTTAGATGAGACCCCTCTCGTTATCATAGGTTTAGTTGGGCGCTAGTCTTAATCGAGTCGTTTAGGTTTAGGTCAGTCTATTCGCGCCCTAGTCTTTATTTCATTCAGACTTGAGAACTTTGGCTCCCCAATGTTAATGCCGGCAGAGCCCCATTATCTTTCATATTTGGTTTGTTTTGTCTATGATCGAAGAGCAGGTCGAAAACAAGTGTGGGGGGAGATCCCATGAAGCTACACATCCACGATCACATTCACACGTCACGTGCACCTCCCGCTCCGATTCATGAGTTTGCACTACCTCACTCGTTTCCACCCTTTAGCGTTTCTAAACATGAGCGTAACTTTTCAAATCCTTGAACCTGTTTAAGAGATGTCCTAAATAAGAGCTCTTGATAGATGCCTTGCATAAATGTTTTTCATGCTGCGCTTGAGTTTGTGAACCATATTTTATAGGACCCATGATACTTAGTTGTTGACTAACGTGATATGTCTGGTTTGAAGTTGTTTGTCTCTTCCATGTTGGCCAGTCTAGGATTTTACTTATAAAAACAAAAACTAAGTTCTTGGTCTTATCTCTTTATCCACCATGCTACCAGAGCCATATAAAAAAATTCCACGCTATGTCTCTTGGCTACATGATTGAGCTTGATCAAATTTTGTGACCCATCATGGTTCTGCTCTGTTTACGCACTTGATTTAAGGTTTTATGTTCAGATGAATCATGTGCTCCTTAAATATTGTCTGACAATGTTAATCAAAAGAGAGAGAGAGAGAGAGAGAGAGAGAGAGAGAGAGAGAGAGAGAGAGAGAGAGAGAGAGAGAAAAGATGGCATGCCAAAGAAGCATGATTCAGCAATAAAATCAGACATGAAAAGGAGCATGTATTTATCTATGCACTAACTTGATCAGTCGTAAATATGAGTACACACCTGTGGATCCATTCTTTGATCTTGCAACAAATTTGGGCCAAGCAGACGACATTCTACCTCATCCATCGAAACTCCACAAACACCATCAAAACTGGTGAGGTGAAATAGAGATAAATGCTGGTAAGAAGTTATGAGCAACTCTGAGAGACCCATGGAGGAGAGTAAGACAATGAACAATTTTATACAAATATTTTTCAAAATCTCCAAGTCTGGCAACATGACAGGATGACACTGAAAGCCAAGATCATTCCGTTTTTCAACAGCTCAAGATATCATGATAGACACATTCAAGTTCACAAGCAAGAGCAAGGTATGACATGACTTTTGTGCATGATATTCTATTAGGAAGCTACCAGCGCACCTCAGTCCTGACCTTTACTCGGGATGAGCAAAGGGCCAAGTGTGGGGGATCTTGTTGACGGTCATTAACAACCAATTTCGACTGTCAACTCCTGTACAAAAAGGGACTAAAATGTGGAATAAATGCTAGGATAGGTTTAATTACTAACGAATTCCACAGGTGATGTTCTAGAATGTGTGCAGGACATAACATCTAGCAAATCAAGACGCAGCACGTGTCAAAATATGGAATAGATGGCCCACCAGAGCAAGAAACCAACATTACAAGAGCCAATACCTGTGCCAATTACAAGTGGGCCCAGGAAGGAACCCATGGACCGAAAGGGGAGGTCGGTGGGCCCACTGGGAGGCCGGCCGACCTGCTGGTCGGCCGACCAGGCCCATGGGCGCCACCGCCTCAACTTTGCCACGTGGTGCTCCATCACTGGCTCCCAATGTCGGTTCTGCAGAGAAGAGCTGCGATCTCAGGGTGGCTTCCTCCTATAAATACAAGGGGATTGGTAGAGGAATGAACACACACACACACATTACACCCTCTCAACTCACCTTTCTCCCTTGGAGCTTGAGGCCTTCATCCTAGATGCTTAGGTAGACTAGGAGGTGTAGAAGAAGAGGAGGAGAGTGAGGAGGAGTCAGGGGAAGTGCTGGGTCTGTCGGCACTCTTCTCCACTTGTACCTCGACGGATGCTTATTCGGTTGTAAGTGTTCGAGACTTTCTTTGTTTGTTTATTTGGAATTAGAGTTTAGATCGCTAGTTATCATCTCTGCTTTATATTAGTTGATGTGTATGCTAGCGAGTAGCATTTGATCTTAGCTTAAGGCCCCGGATAGAAAAGGGTAGTCTTGGCCAGGGCTAAGGTTAGTAGGGAAAAGCGTAGACGTGGTGTCTAGGCTGGACTATACCACTCAGTTGTCTGATAGTCCCACAGTTTGTAGAGGTAGCCAGCAGGTGGTGACAGCCCTGCTCGAGCCTTTTTGTAATCCTCCACGTTCGGATATCAGATAGAGCACATATTGGAGCTATCGGCTTGTATAATCCGGTCGACGTGATCTCTTCTTCTAGGCATAGATTCTAGATATAGAAAGTCCTCTCTTCTATTTTCTCCACACCGGCGTGTGTGTCCTTGGATGAACATGAACCTGTAGATAGCGTACTCACGTTCCCTAGTAGATACAATACCCTGGAATATTCCTGAGTGAAAGCTACAGCGGTATCCGTGCGCTTGCGTATTTTATTCGTGATGTTGCAAAATACCAACATTGATCTGCAATGTCGGTGAAACAAAGGGCTGAGAGGCCCCGGAGGTAGGCCGCCTGGCCCAAGATTCCAGCATCCGAGGAAAATACCCGAAGAATCAACGTCCAGGAGAGATCAGGAGCCGTCCACAGAAGGTCGGTGGCCAGATGGCACATTCCTTGGCCGGCGGGCCTAGGATGGGCCGCCCAACCCCACCTTTTAGCCTCTTGGCTCCCGGCTTCGAGTGGAAGTTAAGCACCACCTCTATAGTTGCGTGCATCGGGCGCTACCCGAATTACCGGCTTTCTACCAACCTTGGAAGCCTATAAATAGCACCCTCACCCTCACTTGTAAACACACACTTAAAGGAGCAATTCTCTCTTCTCATTTCTAGAGTACGTTAATAGTTGGAAGTTAGAGTTAAGTCGAGCTTGTCTCGGGGATCTAGAGTCGTCATCGGAGCTCGGTATAAGCTCTTGTATCTTTTCCTTTGACTATTTTAATATAAATAATTTTCTTTATTTCTTGAGTCAGCTTTAGTTTCCGCAAGTTATTTATCTTTCCAAGTACTAGTACTTGTCTGCGGGAGTAGTTTACCTCTAGTTCAGTTTAAGTTCTCTTTCTTGCCTTGTCGGAGCTTGTCTTATGGGTTTTCTTACCACAGTACCGTAGTGGTAGGTGGCAAGTGGTGACAGCCTTGTCCGTCCATCGTAGTCCACCACGTTTGGGTGCTTTCATAGCAGTAGTGCCGAAGGACATCGGGCTCCCTTCTCATCCCTGTCTGAGCCCTTCTCTTAGGCCGCCGAAGTAAGCTCCTGGTTCAACATCAAGATAGAAGCCTAGATTAGTTACACTGAGGCTAGCTCAGTAGTTTAGAAGTGTTTCAGGAGTCCTTTCTCGCTCGTTGTCCTCCAGCTGCTACCTCTCTAAGGTATAGAATCTCCTGTGTGTCAAACGGTCATAGACTGGCCATTTATCTTTACCCGTTATCTAGCTTACCCCTGCTGAATTAGTCGGTCTATAGATTCAGTAAAGGTTGCCACTACAATTTACGATACACTTTACCATAGTGCTTCCCTGAGGATTTCACTATACCCCGGAATACTCCGTGGTGAAGTGTTACATCGGTGATTCTATGTGCTTGCAGAATACTGTTGACGCTCCTTAGCGCCCCCAATTTGTATACCGCAAGCGCACGGTTCGTGTAGCTTTTCCCTTAGAGTATTCCCCCAAGGTTTATCAATCCACGGAACCAAAGATACAAGAAACAATCTACTAGCATAAAGATTCCTTTGTGTTGAGATGGTGAAAAACGAATCTAATCTACTAAAAACAATAAACACCGAAGGTAGCAAGAGAAAGTTAGAGATAACCAATCTAGATCACCTAGATCATGCATATGTTGTAGTTCCAGCTAGATGTAGTGAAGTAAGATAGATGTGAATCTCAATGAAAAGCATCTTTAAACTCAAAATCTCCAATCCGATCCCTTGATACCCCACCTACTCAGTGGCAACGCCCTGTCACAACACCCCCCTTTGGATGAAAGTACCCTGAAGCAAGTCGAACCCCCTTTGGTAGTTCCGCCATGAACCTCTAGCCACCATGACTACAAGATCATGCTAAGCGATCTATCTCGATAATAGATCTAGGATGAAGCAAACCCAAAGAACAGAACGAAATCGAAAGAGAGAGCATGGTCGCTAAACATTCGGAATCACAAATAACTTCACCATGAATGATTGTACATCACAAGATCACAACCGGGGCCCTACCTTGATCTTGATGATCCTAGCTCCAGAACTCCGACGTGGTCTTTCTTGCAAGGTTCCCACATCGGCTAGGGCAAACCCTAGACAACTAGCACGACCCTCGGCTCTCCGAGAGGTGTCCCTCTATCTTCTCTGCTCCTTGGCGTCGTCTCCCGAATTGATCTCCTAGTGAACCTTGGGGAGGGGTCTTTAAATAGCCTCAGGAAACCCTAGGTCAAAGGGGAGGCCGAACCGCCACAAAAAGGGGCTGGGCCGGCCGGCCCAATGGACCCAGGCCGGCCGGCCTGGCCCATTTCTTCGCCGCCTCGTGTCCTCCTTTCTCCCCAAGTCTCTTGGAGTCTTCTAGAGTTTATGCCTTTCACGATTGCACCCCATTAGACGTCGTTATCTTCGAGATTTCTTCAAGGAAAAGGATAGGATGGAAAATCCTTCCTTAAATCTCTCTTTGCTTTGCTTAGCCCCGGAGTATCTTGATCTTATCTTGTGGGCTTTGTCCTTTGCACTTCATTGGAGGGTGGATGTGCATGAACGGGCCTCTAATCATCATGGCCTTCGGTCCTTTGTTCGGGCTTTGGCCTTCGTCTTTCTTCGTGTCATCGCATGAACGTGGGCCTCGTCATTTCATGCTCCAAAATTGGTCAAAACCCTGCAAAAACGAAGTACCTCCAAAATATATGTGCAAACACGAAAATGACCAATAATTGGGCCGAGGTTAGGATGGTTAGTGATTTTGATATTAAATTCATGCCATTATCAAAGTTAAACAGGGGATAAAATGGATACTTAAGGAGCGCCAACAAATACCTATTCAGATTGAGCATAAGAGACACCAATAGCAAGATTGCTTCATCAATTTTGAATGAAATATGTAGGTTTCGAAATTTTTCGGTTCACTGCAGTGTACCTTATTCTGTCAATTCTTTCGGTGTACTGTAGGTGATCGTAGAGATGAATTCACAGTAGATATTCACCATGGTGGTTTTTTGTTGGTTCTAGGAGTCTCAGATCATATGTTGATGAAGGGTATCTTGGTTTGATTGTATAAAGGCAGATACATGCATGGTCTCCTTTGTGTTTTCCGGACTTTGCAAAGTAGCTAGGCTACTGTAGCAATCCGAGTTTGTAGATATATTGGCTAGTTCCAGGAAAGATAGTGGCAGGTGGTTTTTGTCTCATAGTTTCAGATACTAACAATAATGTAATGGCAGCTTGTGCAGAGGATGTCAAAAATCTGGTAGCATATTTTGATCATGAGGACTTGTCCGATTCAGTCAATTGGGATGATGTTGTTGCAAATCTATTGTCTGAATTGCCAAAGGTCATCAGCCCATGCAAAAGTGCAGTTCGCAGAGAATAATCATACTAGAAAGTTGCCTATTTTCTACACAAATTTGGAGAACATTTTAAAAGAACCGGGTTTTTGTAAGGAGAACCTGACTCCCTGTATCTTGGATTGTTAGGGGCACTGGTCAGTGGAAGATCACCAATGTCAGACAGCCTCACACATGTTCATCCTCGAAACCAAAGCAAGTTCATGCATAGTGCACCACACGTTACCTTGCGCATTGGATTCTTAGTATTGTTCAGAAGTGTAGTGATACATCAGTTCCTTCGCTTATGGAGTCGATTTTCCCCTTTACTTGTTCCCATGTGAAGTACTCGAAAGCATGGTGTGCAAAACAACATGTTATAGCTCTGTTGTGAGGAGATTGGCTAGTGTCATATGCCAGGGTGCCCAGGGTCTTGATCGGCGTTGTCCCTCTTCAATCCAGGCATTCGATAGTTCACCTACACAGAAACATGATGCTCCCTCGCAACGGAGTACAAGCATGTTTTACAAAGGGTGTTCTGGTGCTTTTCCCAATGTGCTGAATCATTCCAGCATTGCCGACCTGTGATCCTCGTAGATGCCACATTCTTGACGGATAAATACTAGGGGGCACTAATGATGTTTGTTGTCGTGGACCCTGAGAAGCATCTAGTTCCGCTAGCATTTACTTTGACCGAAGGAGAAAACAACAACAGCTAGTCATGGTTCATGAAGCTTGTGTGGCGGTACGTATTGGCTCCCTTGAGGCAAGTTTGTATGATATCTGACCGGCACAATGGTATCCTAAGCTGCATTAAAGAGCATATGGATGGATTCCCCCCTCTTGTGCATAGGTGGTGCATGCGGCACTTTGCAGCAAACATGTGGAGGCATCCGAAAAAGAAGGAAGTAATTGGGAAGCTTAAGTTGCTTTGTTCAGTGTGCACGGAGAAAGCTTTTCAGGAAAAGCTTTTCAGCCTGCATGGCGAGACAGCCTTGTCGCGCCGGCGCATGTGGCGCGACAAGGTTGGCCACGTTAGATCCCCCATGTCGCAGTACCGGGCTGGCCTGCCAGCGTGGCGACCCTGTTGCCCCACATGCAACAACATGACAAAGCTTTCCTTTCACGCTAGCCGCAGCAGCACGACCAAACAGGCTACCTAGTGCAAATTAAGATTAAGTCGGATTAAACATCAAATAATCTTAAAAAAGGTTAAAAATAAAAAATTCCACAAAAGTGTCTATGTCAAATTTCCCATTTCCTGACATGAAGCCCACGCGTGCTCAATGACCAGCAAGGCAGGCCCTCTTCCTTGCTTCTGCACAAAAAGCCCAGCGGCTCTTGGCTTGCTTCAAGCCTTCAACAATTGGCAGCCCAGCAGGCAGCCACCACCGAAGCACTGCTGCTGCCAGCATGCCCCTGTTCATCTTCTTCCCCAATCCTCTCTGCTCCAGCGTGGCCAGTGGGCTCTAGCTCGCGCTCACATTAGGCCAGAAACGATTTGTGCTGGTACCGCCCTTTTACCATGCTGGCAGGCGTAGTTGGCGCCCGCCAGCACAAAACCATCAGGGCCCACTTGGCCAGCGTCCACCAGCACAGAAGGAATATGTGCTCGCGGGCCACCTAACAGCCCGCCGGCAAAGATTGGCATCTTTGTGTTGGCGGTCAGTTATGTGGCCCGCTAGCACAAATACGTTCTGTGCTGGCGAATGTCTTCTGTGGCCTGCCAGCACAAAGCCTTCCCCAAAATGGCACGAACTGCATCTTCTCCAGACAGCCTTCTCTTTGGACTGTGATCGAGAGGAGCTTGGGTACAACTCAAAAATCACCAAATACAAGGGGGAAGGTTTTGTTCTTGAATTCCTTGAAGGAGCTGACTCTAAAAGGTAAGTTTGTGCCATATCTAGCTTCTTTTTCAAGTTTAATCCATCTTCTAGAGCTTAAATTGTGTTTCTTTGGAGGAGGGCATCCATGGTGTTCTTCCTCATTCTAGAGGCAATTGAGCTAGAAGTTTGTTTCCATCCTTCCTTGGATGATTAGGTGGACATGATTGAACAATTAGTTACAAGTTTTAATATTTTTTCCTCAAATAGAAGCTTGAAAATCATCTAGATCTAGATCTAAGTCTAGGAAAAATAGGAGAGAGAAAGAGTATGAGCTTGGTTTTAGTAATAAGAGTTTGCTTTTTTATCTATTATTATCTATAACTAGGAGCTTGTCTTTCAATCTTAATAAATTTTAGATAATATTTTCCTACTTTAAATGTTATCAAAATAAATTAATTGAGTTTTATTTAATATTACATTTATTACCATAGGGAGGTAAATTGATCTAGCACTAAGAGCTTGCTTTTCATTGTTAATAAGATTTAGAAAATTTTACATACTATAATATAATTGTTGTCAAAATAAATTACATCAGTGATTAATTGAGTTTTGTTTAGTATTACATTTATTGTCATAGAAAGCTTCAAGATGGATATGGCATAAAGAGACATTCAGATTCTTTCATGTTGGGAGTATCAAAGTTGTTGTGGCCGCGAAAGAGCACGCTCACAGTAAGAGGACAAAGCAAATCAGTTGTCCATGCTTTGACTGCAAGAACAATATAGTATGGGAGAACACTGAAGTAATCAAGACACATTTGATCCAGCGGGGTTTTATGGTTGATTACAAGGTTTGGATACACCATGGTGAGGCACAATTAACTACCAACACATGCATCAACAATGTCAATGATGAAGTGCGTGTTGCTGATGAAGATGATGATGAGGATCCCGGTGATCATGGTATAATGCATGATGGCGATCTTGAAAATGAAAATGGTGACCACGCAGGTGTCAATGATGATTTGCGTGCTCAAGAAGAAGAGGAGCATGATATCGATATGGAGGAAGTGTTGCTAGGTAGTGCTAAAGGGTTAGAGCACTTCGAAACACTGAAGAAGGCCGCAAAGGACTGTATGTATGATGGTTGTGGGAAGGGGTGGACAGTCTTGCATTTCGTGCTTCATCTTCTTATATAAAGCTAAGTTCTGTTGGTCTGATAATAGTTTCAATGATCTGCTTATTCATCTTAGTCAATTGCTTCCGAAGGCAAACTTTGTTCCCAAAAACACATATGAAGCGAAGAAGCTTATCAATCCACTGAAAATACATGTGCAAGCTTGTCCAAACCACTGCATACTATACCGTGGTGACTATGCGGCATTGACTAAGTGACCAAATTGTGAAGCTAGTTGTTACAAAAGCAATGCCAGTTTTAGTGAGGACGGTGTCGGATCCACAGTCGGAAACTAGAGGAAGAGGAATCAAACAAAAGTGCAGGTTGTCAAGTAGAGGATGATACTTGTATCCGTATTGCAACGGGTCAACACAAAATTCCTGCCTTGGTGATGTGGTACCTTCCAGTGATCGACCGCTTGAAGAGTTTGTTCTCAAATCCTAACACTATGCTAAACTGATGATGTGGCATGACGATCGGCCCATAAAGAATGATCGAAAGCTTCGACACCCATTCGACGCTCTCTAGTGGAAGACTTTCGATGCCAATCATGAGCTCTTTGGAAACGAAAAAAGGAATGTACTATTCACATTGAGCACCGACGGGATGAATCCATTTGGTGAAAGAAGCAGCACACACAGCACACGGCCGGTGCTGCTGACCATATTCAACCTTCCACCATGGCTATGTCACAAGCGGAAGTACCTTCTGCTAACCATTGTCATACAAGGGCCGAAGCAACCAAGCATTGACAATTTGACATAGATGTTTTTCTGCCGTTGCTTGAACATATGCAGACATTATGGAATAAGGGAGTTCGGATTGGGGATGAGTACCGGTAGGAGCACTTCACACTATGAGTAATTATATTTGTTACCATCAATGACTATCCCGCCCTATTTGCCCTACTTGGACAAATAAAAGGAAAGACGGCTTGCGTTGTATGTGTGGATAAAACAGCATCTGTTAATCTTACGGAATCTATGAAGACAGTGTACATGCACCACCAATGCTTCTTAATGAGTACGCACAAATACTAAAAGATGAAGGAAAAATTTGATGTCACCTATGAGAAAGATGAGGCTCCTCAATCGGTTACAGGACAACCAGTGTGTGAAATGTTCCAGAAAATCATGTTCAAGCCTGGAAAGAAGTCAGCACCCGGTGCTGAAAACAAAAAGAAAAAGAGGAATAAACAGGATGAAACTACAGAAGTTGTCGACGATGTACCATTCAAGAAGATGTCTATCTTCTTCAAGTATTTGCCATACTGGAAGGAGTTGGCGGTATGCCATGACATTGATGGTATGCATCTACAGAAGAATGTGTTTGATATGTCCTGGCCGGTGCATTAAGTGGCCCGCCAGGACAGCTCCTCCGCATCATATAGCGCAGTGCCCCCACCCCCATCGAAAATTTTCTAAGTCCTGGTGCAAAATCGAAACGACGCCGTTAGGCTGCCAAAACTTCCCGCCGCACCGCCGCCGCCAACGGTTTCCCCCGCCATCCGCCGC